>NW_027506980.1:0-364396 GCF_052324685.1 Brachyhypopomus gauderio | reverse complement strand
CCAACGTGGGGCTCGAACCCACGACCCTGAGATTAAGAGTCTCATGCTCTACCGACTGAGCTAGCCGGGCGATTTTTGTAGGACCCCAAAGGCACTTGCTGTCGCCACATGTTGACATGTTGAGCAGGACCTGAGCTATGTTTGTGGAATTTGTGCAGAAACTAAAGACCTTCACCCTTAAACATTCACTAAACCTGGTGCATGATCTCACATCCCAGAGATTGAGAATCTGGCAAACTAACAATCGAACTGGTCAGGTAACAGCAGCATTTGAAGTGGGGTCAAAAATGTACCATTAAAGGCACTTGACATCTCAGCTCAGTTTCGTTGCATAGCCTCTTTATAGTTGTTGAAAAAACGTTTTGTAGCGGAAGAAAACATTAATTTACTGGAAGACAATCTAGTGATCGCTCTTAATATCAAAGTAAAACATGTACTCTGTCCTGATAAAATTTTGAGCATGTGCATTTCACCTTGGGATTTAAAGTGTTTCCCTTTAGTCTGAGTACATCAGCTGAAGGCAGCTTAACTTCTTTTTTGGTTCTTGAAGTCTTTTTTTATTCTCATCCGAAAGGCATAGCCTATTCTGTTCCAGAAAACATTGGGGATTCCAATGTATCAATGACCTAGTTGGGAAAATAATTGCTGAACTCTGTAATGATCCTGATCTCAGCAGTACCAAGTGCCACAAAGGTCCACAAATCAGTTTACTCATGTATTTTATTGCCTATGGTTTGGTTTGTAAATGTGGGTTGGTGATATGGATGCATTCATGATAGCACATTTTCTGGACAAAATGCGTCTTGGAGCAGCTCCTGCAGTGCTTCCATCAAATCTGTTTTGAATAGGTTTTGGGTGCATTTTCACAAATAATTTCAAAAGCGTCTTATCTAAGAGGACATAACCCTGCAACTGAAGGCAAGGGAGCTACACTGTGTAAACTGGTGAAAATCATACACATTCCGATGACTGGTGGACAAAAGGATCAAAACTTTGACAGGAAAAGGGTCTACAAACTGACCTTTTGTTTGAAGACCTGCAGGTCTTGACAAGTGAGAAATTGAAGGAAGGGCGAATTTTAGACAAGCTAGCAGAAAAGTGTGAGTGACATTGATGTTGCATCCTTTATGCATTGGCTCATTTCATCAAAAGCCAGCAAACAGGAGGAATGTGCTTGTTGGGTTTTTCTTTTGAGGAAGAACTATGTAAGCACAGCAGCATCTGGTCTCTGTGGCGCAATCGGTTAGCGCGTTCGGCTGTTAACCGAAAGGATGGTGGTTCGAGCCCACCCAGGGACGATGTATGTTCCTTTCTCTTCTTTTTTAGACGTATTTTGTGCAAACAGATTAACTAAATTTCAACATTTCACTCAAACAAATCAGCCTCTCGCCCAACGTGGGGCTCGAACCCACGACCCTGAGATTAAGAGTCTCATGCTCTACCGACTGAGCTAGCCGGGCGATTTTTGTAAGACCCCAAAGGCACTTGCTGTCGCCACATGTTGACATGTTGAGCAGGACCTGAGCTATGTTTGTGGAATTTGTGCAGAAATTAAAGACCTTCACCCTTAAACATTCACTAAACCTGGTGCATGATCTCACATCCCAGAGATTGAGAATCTGGCAAACTAACAATCGAACTGGTCAGGTAACAGCAGCATTTGAAGTGGGGTCAAAAAGGTACCATTAAAGGCACTTGACATCCCAGCTCAGTTTCGTTGCATAGCCTCTTTATAGTTGTTGAAAAAACGTTTTGTAGCGGAAGAAAACATTAATTTACTGGAAGACAATCCAGTGATCGCTCTTAATATCAAAGTAAAACATGTACTCTGTCCTGATAAAATTTTGAGCATGTGCATTTCACCTTGGGATTTAAAGTGTTTCCCTTTAGTCTGAGTACATCAGCTGAAGGCAGCTTAACTTCTTTTTTGGTTCTTGAAGTCTTTTTTTATTCTCATCCGAAAGGCATAGCCTATTCTGTTCCAGAAAACATTGGGGATTCCAATGTATCAATGACCTAGTTGGGAAAATAATTGCTGAACTCTGTAATGATCCTGATCTCAGCAGTACCAAGTGCCACAAAGGTCCACAAATCAGTTTACTCATGTATTTTATTGCCTATGGTTTGGTTTGTAAATGTGTGTTGGTGATATGGATGCATTCATGATAGCACATTTTCTGGACAAAATGCGTCTTGGAGCAGCTCCTGCAGTGCTTCCATCAAATCTGTTTTGAATAGGTTTTGGGTGCATTTTCACAAATAATTTCAAAAGCGTCTTATCTAAGACGACATAACCCTGCAACTGAAGGCAAGGGAGCTACACTGTGTAAACTGGTGAAAATCATACACATTCCGATGACTGGTGGACAAAAGGATCAAAACTTTGACAGGAAAAGGGTCTACAAACTGACCTTTTGTTTGAAGACCTGGAGGTCTTGACAAGTGAGAAATTGAAGGAAGGGCGAATTTTAGACAAGCTAGCAGAAAAGTGTGAGTGACATTGATGTTGCATCCTTTATGCATTGGCTCATTTCATCAAAAGCCAGCAAACAGGAGGAATGTGCTTGTTGGGTTTTTCTTTTGAGGAAGAACTATGTAAGCACAGCAGCATCTGGTCTCTGTGGCGCAATCGGTTAGCGCGTTCGGCTGTTAACCGAAAGGATGGTGGTTCGAGCCCACCCAGGGACGATGTATGTTCCTTTCTCTTCTTTTTTAGACGTATTTTGTGCAAACAGATTAACTAAATTTCAACATTTCACTCAAACAAATCAGCCTCTCGCCCAACAGCTCGAACTCACGACCCTGAGATTAAGAGTCTCATGCTCTACCGACTGAGCTAGCCGGGCGATTTTTGTAGGACCCCAAAGGCACTTGCTGTCGCCACATGTTGACATGTTGAGCAGGACCTGAGCTATGTTTGTGGAATTTGTGCAGAAATTAAAGACCTTCACCCTTAAACATTCACTAAACCTGGTGCATGATCTCACATCCCAGAGATTGAGAATCTGGCAAACTAACAATCGAACTGGTCAGGTAACAGCAGCATTTGAAGTGGGGTCAAAAAGGTACCATTAAAGGCACTTGACATCCCAGCTCAGTTTCGTTGCATAGCCTCTTTATAGTTGTTGAAAAAACGTTTTGTAGCGGAAGAAAACATTAATTTACTGGAAGACAATCCATTGATCACTCTTAATATCAAAGTAAAACATGTACTCTGTCCTGATAAAATTTTGAGCATGTGCATTTCACCTTGGGATTTAAAGTGTTTCCCTTTAGTCTGAGTACATCAGCTGAAGGCAGCTTAACTTCTTTTTTGGTTCTTGAAGTCTTTTTTTATTCTCATCCGAAAGGCATAGCCTATTCTGTTCCAGAAAACATTGGGGATTCCAATGTATCAATGACCTAGTTGGGAAAATAATTGCTGAACTCTGTAATGATCCTGATCTCAGCAGTACCAAGTGCCACAAAGGTCCACAAATCAGTTTACTCATGTATTTTATTGCCTATGGTTTGGTTTGTAAATGTGTGTTGGTGATATGGATGCATTCATGATAGCACATTTCCTGGACAAAATGCGTCTTGGAGCAGCTCCTGCAGTGCTTCCATCAAATCTGTTTTGAATAGGTTTTGGGTGCATTTTCATAAATAATTTCAAAAGCGTCTTATCTAAGAGGACATAACCCTGCAACTGAAGGCAAGGGAGCTACACTGTGTAAACTGGTGAAAATCATACACATTCCGATGACTGGTGGACAAAAGGATCAAAACTTTGACAGGAAAAGGGTCTACAAACTGACCTTTTGTTTGAAGACCTGGAGGTCTTGACAAGTGAGAAATTGAAGGAAGGGCGAATTTTAGACAAGCTAGCAGAAAAGTGTGAGTGACATTGATGTTGCATCCTTTATGCATTGGCTCATTTCATCAAAAGCCAGCAAACAGGAGGAATGTGCTTGTTGGGTTTTTCTTTTGAGGAAGAACTATGTAAGCACAGCAGCATCTGGTCTCTGTGGCGCAATCGGTTAGCGCGTTCGGCTGTTAACCGAAAGGATGGTGGTTCGAGCCCACCCAGGGACGATGTATGTTCCTTTCTCTTCTTTTTTAGACGTATTTTGTGCAAACAGATTAACTAAATTTCAACATTTCACTCAAACAAATCAGCCTCTCGCCCAACGTGGGGCTCGAACCCACGACCCTGAGATTAAGAGTCTCATGCTCTACCGACTGAGCTAGCCGGGCGATTTTTGTAGGACCCCAAAGGCACTTGCTGTCGCCACATGTTGACATGTTGAGCAGGACCTGAGCTATGTTTGTGGAATTTGTGCAGAAACTAAAGACCTTCACCCTTAAACATTCACTAAACCTGGTGCATGATCTCACATCCCAGAGATTGAGAATCTGGCAAACTAACAATCGAACTGGTCAGGTAACAGCAGCATTTGAAGTGGGGTCAAAAATGTACCATTAAAGGCACTTGACATCTCAGCTCAGTTTCGTTGCATAGCCTCTTTATAGTTGTTGAAAAAACGTTTTGTAGCGGAAGAAAACATTAATTTACTGGAAGACAATCTAGTGATCGCTCTTAATATCAAAGTAAAACATGTACTCTGTCCTGATAAAATTTTGAGCATGTGCATTTCACCTTGGGATTTAAAGTGTTTCCCTTTAGTCTGAGTACATCAGCTGAAGGCAGCTTAACTTCTTTTTTGGTTCTTGAAGTCTTTTTTTATTCTCATCCGAAAGGCATAGCCTATTCTGTTCCAGAAAACATTGGGGATTCCAATGTATCAATGACCTAGTTGGGAAAATAATTGCTGAACTCTGTAATGATCCTGATCTCAGCAGTACCAAGTGCCACAAAGGTCCACAAATCAGTTTACTCATGTATTTTATTGCCTATGGTTTGGTTTGTAAATGTGGGTTGGTGATATGGATGCATTCATGATAGCACATTTTCTGGACAAAATGCGTCTTGGAGCAGCTCCTGCAGTGCTTCCATCAAATCTGTTTTGAATAGGTTTTGGGTGCATTTTCACAAATAATTTCAAAAGCGTCTTATCTAAGAGGACATAACCCTGCAACTGAAGGCAAGGGAGCTACACTGTGTAAACTGGTGAAAATCATACACATTCCGATGACTGGTGGACAAAAGGATCAAAACTTTGACAGGAAAAGGGTCTACAAACTGACCTTTTGTTTGAAGACCTGCAGGTCTTGACAAGTGAGAAATTGAAGGAAGGGCGAATTTTAGACAAGCTAGCAGAAAAGTGTGAGTGACATTGATGTTGCATCCTTTATGCATTGGCTCATTTCATCAAAAGCCAGCAAACAGGAGGAATGTGCTTGTTGGGTTTTTCTTTTGAGGAAGAACTATGTAAGCACAGCAGCATCTGGTCTCTGTGGCGCAATCGGTTAGCGCGTTCGGCTGTTAACCGAAAGGATGGTGGTTCGAGCCCACCCAGGGACGATGTATGTTCCTTTCTCTTCTTTTTTAGACGTATTTTGTGCAAACAGATTAACTAAATTTCAACATTTCACTCAAACAAATCAGCCTCTCGCCCAACGTGGGGCTCGAACCCACGACCCTGAGATTAAGAGTCTCATGCTCTACCGACTGAGCTAGCCGGGCGATTTTTGTAAGACCCCAAAGGCACTTGCTGTCGCCACATGTTGACATGTTGAGCAGGACCTGAGCTATGTTTGTGGAATTTGTGCAGAAATTAAAGACCTTCACCCTTAAACATTCACTAAACCTGGTGCATGATCTCACATCCCAGAGATTGAGAATCTGGCAAACTAACAATCGAACTGGTCAGGTAACAGCAGCATTTGAAGTGGGGTCAAAAAGGTACCATTAAAGGCACTTGACATCCCAGCTCAGTTTCGTTGCATAGCCTCTTTATAGTTGTTGAAAAAACGTTTTGTAGCGGAAGAAAACATTAATTTACTGGAAGACAATCCAGTGATCGCTCTTAATATCAAAGTAAAACATGTACTCTGTCCTGATAAAATTTTGAGCATGTGCATTTCACCTTGGGATTTAAAGTGTTTCCCTTTAGTCTGAGTACATCAGCTGAAGGCAGCTTAACTTCTTTTTTGGTTCTTGAAGTCTTTTTTTATTCTCATCCGAAAGGCATAGCCTATTCTGTTCCAGAAAACATTGGGGATTCCAATGTATCAATGACCTAGTTGGGAAAATAATTGCTGAACTCTGTAATGATCCTGATCTCAGCAGTACCAAGTGCCACAAAGGTCCACAAATCAGTTTACTCATGTATTTTATTGCCTATGGTTTGGTTTGTAAATGTGTGTTGGTGATATGGATGCATTCATGATAGCACATTTTCTGGACAAAATGCGTCTTGGAGCAGCTCCTGCAGTGCTTCCATCAAATCTGTTTTGAATAGGTTTTGGGTGCATTTTCACAAATAATTTCAAAAGCGTCTTATCTAAGACGACATAACCCTGCAACTGAAGGCAAGGGAGCTACACTGTGTAAACTGGTGAAAATCATACACATTCCGATGACTGGTGGACAAAAGGATCAAAACTTTGACAGGAAAAGGGTCTACAAACTGACCTTTTGTTTGAAGACCTGGAGGTCTTGACAAGTGAGAAATTGAAGGAAGGGCGAATTTTAGACAAGCTAGCAGAAAAGTGTGAGTGACATTGATGTTGCATCCTTTATGCATTGGCTCATTTCATCAAAAGCCAGCAAACAGGAGGAATGTGCTTGTTGGGTTTTTCTTTTGAGGAAGAACTATGTAAGCACAGCAGCATCTGGTCTCTGTGGCGCAATCGGTTAGCGCGTTCGGCTGTTAACCGAAAGGATGGTGGTTCGAGCCCACCCAGGGACGATGTATGTTCCTTTCTCTTCTTTTTTAGACGTATTTTGTGCAAACAGATTAACTAAATTTCAACATTTCACTCAAACAAATCAGCCTCTCGCCCAACGTGGGGCTCGAACCCACGACCCTGAGATTAAGAGTCTCATGCTCTACCGACTGAGCTAGCCGGGCGATTTTTGTAGGACCCCAAAGGCACTTGCTGTCGCCACATGTTGACATGTTGAGCAGGACCTGAGCTATGTTTGTGGAATTTGTGCAGAAACTAAAGACCTTCACCCTTAAACATTCACTAAACCTGGTGCATGATCTCACATCCCAGAGATTGAGAATCTGGCAAACTAACAATCGAACTGGTCAGGTAACAGCAGCATTTGAAGTGGGGTCAAAAATGTACCATTAAAGGCACTTGACATCTCAGCTCAGTTTCGTTGCATAGCCTCTTTATAGTTGTTGAAAAAACGTTTTGTAGCGGAAGAAAACATTAATTTACTGGAAGACAATCTAGTGATCGCTCTTAATATCAAAGTAAAACATGTACTCTGTCCTGATAAAATTTTGAGCATGTGCATTTCACCTTGGGATTTAAAGTGTTTCCCTTTAGTCTGAGTACATCAGCTGAAGGCAGCTTAACTTCTTTTTTGGTTCTTGAAGTCTTTTTTTATTCTCATCCGAAAGGCATAGCCTATTCTGTTCCAGAAAACATTGGGGATTCCAATGTATCAATGACCTAGTTGGGAAAATAATTGCTGAACTCTGTAATGATCCTGATCTCAGCAGTACCAAGTGCCACAAAGGTCCACAAATCAGTTTACTCATGTATTTTATTGCCTATGGTTTGGTTTGTAAATGTGTGTTGGTGATATGGATGCATTCATGATAGCACATTTTCTGGACAAAATGCGTCTTGGAGCAGCTCCTGCAGTGCTTCCATCAAATCTGTTTTGAATAGGTTTTGGGTGCATTTTCACAAATAATTTCAAAAGCGTCTTATCTAAGAGGACATAACCCTGCAACTGAAGGCAAGGGAGCTACACTGTGTAAACTGGTGAAAATCATACACATTCCGATGACTGGTGGACAAAAGGATCAAAACTTTGACAGGAAAAGGGTCTACAAACTGACCTTTTGTTTGAAGACCTGCAGGTCTTGACAAGTGAGAAATTGAAGGAAGGGCGAATTTTAGACAAGCTAGCAGAAAAGTGTGAGTGACATTGATGTTGCATCCTTTATGCATTGGCTCATTTCATCAAAAGCCAGCAAACAGGAGGAATGTGCTTGTTGGGTTTTTCTTTTGAGGAAGAACTATGTAAGCACAGCAGCATCTGGTCTCTGTGGCGCAATCGGTTAGCGCGTTCGGCTGTTAACCGAAAGGATGGTGGTTCGAGCCCACCCAGGGACGATGTATGTTCCTTTCTCTTCTTTTTTAGACGTATTTTGTGCAAACAGATTAACTAAATTTCAACATTTCACTCAAACAAATCAGCCTCTCGCCCAACGTGGGGCTCGAACCCACGACCCTGAGATTAAGAGTCTCATGCTCTACCGACTGAGCTAGCCGGGCGATTTTTGTAGGACCCCAAAGGCACTTGCTGTCGCCACATGTTGACATGTTGAGCAGGACCTGAGCTATGTTTGTGGAATTTGTGCAGAAACTAAAGACCTTCACCCTTAAACATTCACTAAACCTGGTGCATGATCTCACATCCCAGAGATTGAGAATCTGGCAAACTAACAATCGAACTGGTCAGGTAACAGCAGCATTTGAAGTGGGGTCAAAAATGTACCATTAAAGGCACTTGACATCTCAGCTCAGTTTCGTTGCATAGCCTCTTTATAGTTGTTGAAAAAACGTTTTGTAGCGGAAGAAAACATTAATTTACTGGAAGACAATCTAGTGATCGCTCTTAATATCAAAGTAAAACATGTACTCTGTCCTGATAAAATTTTGAGCATGTGCATTTCACCTTGGGATTTAAAGTGTTTCCCTTTAGTCTGAGTACATCAGCTGAAGGCAGCTTAACTTCTTTTTTGGTTCTTGAAGTCTTTTTTTATTCTCATCCGAAAGGCATAGCCTATTCTGTTCCAGAAAACATTGGGGATTCCAATGTATCAATGACCTAGTTGGGAAAATAATTGCTGAACTCTGTAATGATCCTGATCTCAGCAGTACCAAGTGCCACAAAGGTCCACAAATCAGTTTACTCATGTATTTTATTGCCTATGGTTTGGTTTGTAAATGTGTGTTGGTGATATGGATGCATTCATGATAGCACATTTTCTGGACAAAATGCGTCTTGGAGCAGCTCCTGCAGTGCTTCCATCAAATCTGTTTTGAATAGGTTTTGGGTGCATTTTCACAAATAATTTCAAAAGCGTCTTATCTAAGAGGACATAACCCTGCAACTGAAGGCAAGGGAGCTACACTGTGTAAACTGGTGAAAATCATACACATTCCGATGACTGGTGGACAAAAGGATCAAAACTTTGACAGGAAAAGGGTCTACAAACTGACCTTTTGTTTGAAGACCTGCAGGTCTTGACAAGTGAGAAATTGAAGGAAGGGCGAATTTTAGACAAGCTAGCAGAAAAGTGTGAGTGACATTGATGTTGCATCCTTTATGCATTGGCTCATTTCATCAAAAGCCAGCAAACAGGAGGAATGTGCTTGTTGGGTTTTTCTTTTGAGGAAGAACTATGTAAGCACAGCAGCATCTGGTCTCTGTGGCGCAATCGGTTAGCGCGTTCGGCTGTTAACCGAAAGGATGGTGGTTCGAGCCCACCCAGGGACGATGTATGTTCCTTTCTCTTCTTTTTTAGACGTATTTTGTGCAAACAGATTAACTAAATTTCAACATTTCACTCAAACAAATCAGCCTCTCGCCCAACATGGGGCTCGAACCCACGACCCTGAGATTAAGAGTCTCATGCTGTACTGACTGAGCTAGCCGGGCGATTTTTGTAGGACCCCAAAGGCACTTGTTGGTGTGCTTGTTGGGTTTTTCTTTTGAGGAAGAACTATGTAAGCACAGCAGCATCTGGTCTCTGTGGCGCAATCGGTTAGCGCGTTCGGCTGTTAACCGAAAGGATGGTGGTTCGAGCCCACTCAGGGACGATGTATGTTCCATTCTCTTCTTTTTTAGACGTATTTTGTGCAAACAGATTAACTAAATTTCAACATTTCACTCAAACAAATCAGCCTCTCGCCCAACGTGGGGCTCGAACCCACGACCCTGAGATTAAGAGTCTCATGCTCTACCGACTGAGCTAGCCGGGCGATTTTTGTAGGACCCCAAAGGCACTTGCTGTCGCCACATGTTGACATGTTGAGCAGGACCTGAGCTATGTTTGTGGAATTTGTGCAGAAATTAAAGACCTTCACCCTTAAACATTCACTAAACCTGGTGCATGATCTCACATCCCAGAGATTGAGAATCTGGCAAATCAACAATCGAACTGGTCAGGTAACAGCAGCATTTGAAGTGGGGTCAAAAAGGTACCATTAAAGGCACTTGACATCTCAGCTCAGTTTCGTTGCATAGCCTCTTTATAGTTGTTGAAAAAACGTTTTGTAGCGGAAGAAAACATTAATTTACTGGAAGACAATCCAGTGATCGCTCTTAATATCAAAGTAAAACATGTACTCTGTCCTGATAAAATTTTGAGCATGTGCATTTCACCTTGGGATTTAAAGTGTTTCCCTTTAGTCTGAGTACATCAGCTGAAGGCAGCTTAACTTCTTTTTTGGTTCTTGAAGTCTTTTTTTATTCTCATCCGAAAGGCATAGCCTATTCTGTTCCAGAAAACATTGGGGATTCCAATGTATCAATGACCTAGTTGGGAAAATAATTGCTGAACTCTGTAATGATCCTGATCTCAGCAGTACCAAGTGCCACAAAGGTCCACAAATCAGTTTACTCATGTATTTTATTGCCTATGGTTTGGTTTGTAAATGTGTGTTGGTGATATGGATGCATTCATGATAGCACATTTTCTGGACAAAATGCGTCTTGGAGCAGCTCCTGCAGTGCTTCCATCAAATCTGTTTTGAATAGGTTTTGGGTGCATTTTCACAAATAATTTCAAAAGCGTCTTATCTAAGACGACATAACCCTGCAACTGAAGGCAAGGGAGCTACACTGTGTAAACTGGTGAAAATCATACACATTCCGATGACTGGTGGACAAAAGGATCAAAACTTTGACAGGAAAAGGGTCTACAAACTGACCTTTTGTTTGAAGACCTGCAGGTCTTGACAAGTCAGAAATTGAAGGAAGGGCGAATTTTAGACAAGCTAGCAGAAAAGTGTGAGTGACATTGATGTTGCATCCTTTATGCATTGGCTCATTTCATCAAAAGCCAGCAAACAGGAGGAATGTGCTTGTTGGGTTTTTCTTTTGAGGAAGAACTATGTAAGCACAGCAGCATCTGGTCTCTGTGGCGCAATCGGTTAGCGCGTTCGGCTGTTAACCGAAAGGATGGTGGTTCGAGCCCACTCAGGGACGATGTATGTTCCTTTCTCTTCTTTTTTAGACGTATTTTGTGCAAACAGATTAACTAAATTTCAACATTTCACTCAAACAAATCAGCCTCTCGCCCAACGTGGGGCTCGAACCCACGACCCTGAGATTAAGAGTCTCATGCTCTACCGACTGAGCTAGCCGGGCGATTTTTGTAGGACCCCAAAGGCACTTGCTGTCGCCACATGTTGACATGTTGAGCAGGACCTGAGCTATGTTTGTGGAATTTGTGCAGAAACTAAAGACCTTCACCCTTAAACATTCACTAAACCTGGTGCATGATCTCACATCCCAGAGATTGAGAATCTGGCAAACTAACAATCGAACTGGTCAGGTAACAGCAGCATTTGAAGTGGGGTCAAAAATGTACCATTAAAGGCACTTGACATCTCAGCTCAGTTTCGTTGCATAGCCTCTTTATAGTTGTTGAAAAAACGTTTTGTAGCGGAAGAAAACATTAATTTACTGGAAGACAATCTAGTGATCGCTCTTAATATCAAAGTAAAACATGTACTCTGTCCTGATAAAATTTTGAGCATGTGCATTTCACCTTGGGATTTAAAGTGTTTCCCTTTAGTCTGAGTACATCAGCTGAAGGCAGCTTAACTTCTTTTTTGGTTCTTGAAGTCTTTTTTTATTCTCATCCGAAAGGCATAGCCTATTCTGTTCCAGAAAACATTGGGGATTCCAATGTATCAATGACCTAGTTGGGAAAATAATTGCTGAACTCTGTAATGATCCTGATCTCAGCAGTACCAAGTGCCACAAAGGTCCACAAATCAGTTTACTCATGTATTTTATTGCCTATGGTTTGGTTTGTAAATGTGTGTTGGTGATATGGATGCATTCATGATAGCACATTTTCTGGACAAAATGCGTCTTGGAGCAGCTCCTGCAGTGCTTCCATCAAATCTGTTTTGAATAGGTTTTGGGTGCATTTTCACAAATAATTTCAAAAGCGTCTTATCTAAGAGGACATAACCCTGCAACTGAAGGCAAGGGAGCTACACTGTGTAAACTGGTGAAAATCATACACATTCCGATGACTGGTGGACAAAAGGATCAAAACTTTGACAGGAAAAGGGTCTACAAACTGACCTTTTGTTTGAAGACCTGCAGGTCTTGACAAGTGAGAAATTGAAGGAAGGGCGAATTTTAGACAAGCTAGCAGAAAAGTGTGAGTGACATTGATGTTGCATCCTTTATGCATTGGCTCATTTCATCAAAAGCCAGCAAACAGGAGGAATGTGCTTGTTGGGTTTTTCTTTTGAGGAAGAACTATGTAAGCACAGCAGCATCTGGTCTCTGTGGCGCAATCGGTTAGCGCGTTCGGCTGTTAACCGAAAGGATGGTGGTTCGAGCCCACCCAGGGACGATGTATGTTCCTTTCTCTTCTTTTTTAGACGTATTTTGTGCAAACAGATTAACTAAATTTCAACATTTCACTCAAACAAATCAGCCTCTCGCCCAACGTGGGGCTCCAACCCACGACCCTGAGATTAAGAGTCTCATGCTCTACCGACTGAGCTAGCCGGGCGATTTTAGTAAGACCCCAAAGGCACTTGCTGTCGCCACATGTTGACATGTTGAGCAGGACCTGAGCTATGTTTGTGGAATTTGTGCAGAAATTAAAGACCTTCACCCTTAAACATTCACTAAACCTGGTGCATGATCTCACATCCCAGAGATTGAGAATCTGGCAAACTAACAATCGAACTGGTCAGGTAACAGCAGCATTTGAAGTGGGGTCAAAAAGGTACCATTAAAGGCACTTGACATCCCAGCTCAGTTTCGTTGCATAGCCTCTTTATAGTTGTTGAAAAAACGTTTTGTAGCGGAAGAAAACATTAATTTACTGGAAGACAATCCATTGATCACTCTTAATATCAAAGTAAAACATGTACTCTGTCCTGATAAAATTTTGAGCATGTGCATTTCACCTTGGGATTTAAAGTGTTTCCCTTTAGTCTGAGTACATCAGCTGAAGGCAGCTTAACTTCTTTTTTGGTTCTTGAAGTCTTTTTTTATTCTCATCCGAAAGGCATAGCCTATTCTGTTCCAGAAAACATTGGGGATTCCAATGTATCAATGACCTAGTTGGGAAAATAATTGCTGAACTCTGTAATGATCCTGATCTCAGCAGTACCAAGTGCCACAAAGGTCCACAAATCAGTTTACTCATGTATTTTATTGCCTATGGTTTGGTTTGTAAATGTGTGTTGGTGATATGGATGCATTCATGATAGCACATTTTCTGGACAAAATGCGTCTTGGAGCAGCTCCTGCAGTGCTTCCATCAAATCTGTTTTGAATAGGTTTTGGGTGCATTTTCACAAATAATTTCAAAAGCGTCTTATCTAAGAGGACATAACCCTGCAACTGAAGGCAAGGGAGCTACACTGTGTAAACTGGTGAAAATCATACACATTCCGATGACTGGTGGACAAAAGGATCAAAACTTTGACAGGAAAAGGGTCTACAAACTGACCTTTTGTTTGAAGACCTGCAGGTCTTGACAAGTGAGAAATTGAAGGAAGGGCGAATTTTAGACAAGCTAGCAGAAAAGTGTGAGTGACATTGATGTTGCATCCTTTATGCATTGGCTCATTTCATCAAAAGCCAGCAAACAGGAGGAATGTGCTTGTTGGGTTTTTCTTTTGAGGAAGAACTATGTAAGCACAGCAGCATCTGGTCTCTGTGGCGCAATCGGTTAGCGCGTTCGGCTGTTAACCGAAAGGATGGTGGTTCGAGCCCACCCAGGGACGATGTATGTTCCTTTCTCTTCTTTTTTAGACGTATTTTGTGCAAACAGATTAACTAAATTTCAACATTTCACTCAAACAAATCAGCCTCTCGCCCAACGTGGGGCTCGAACCCACGACCCTGAGATTAAGAGTCTCATGCTCTACCGACTGAGCTAGCCGGGCGATTTTTGTAGGACCCCAAAGGCACTTGCTGTCGCCACATGTTGACATGTTGAGCAGGACCTGAGCTATGTTTGTGGAATTTGTGCAGAAACTAAAGACCTTCACCCTTAAACATTCACTAAACCTGGTGCATGATCTCACATCCCAGAGATTGAGAATCTGGCAAACTAACAATCGAACTGGTCAGGTAACAGCAGCATTTGAAGTGGGGTCAAAAATGTACCATTAAAGGCACTTGACATCTCAGCTCAGTTTCGTTGCATAGCCTCTTTATAGTTGTTGAAAAAACGTTTTGTAGCGGAAGAAAACATTCATTTACTGGAAGACAATCTAGTGATCGCTCTTAATATCAAAGTAAAACATGTACTCTGTCCTGATAAAATTTTGAGCATGTGCATTTCACCTTGGGATTTAAAGTGTTTCCCTTTAGTCTGAGTACATCAGCTGAAGGCAGCTTAACTTCTTTTTTGGTTCTTGAAGTCTTTTTTTATTCTCATCCGAAAGGCATAGCCTATTCTGTTCCAGAAAACATTGGGGATTCCAATGTATCAATGACCTAGTTGGGAAAATAATTGCTGAACTCTGTTATGATCCTGATCTCAGCAGTACCAAGTGCCACAAAGGTCCACAAATCAGTTTACTCATGTATTTTATTGCCTATGGTTTGGTTTGTAAATGTGTGTTGGTGATATGGATGCATTCATGATAGCACATTTTCTGGACAAAATGCGTCTTGGAGCAGCTCCTGCAGTGCTTCCATCAAATCTGTTTTGAATAGGTTTTGGGTGCATTTTCACAAATAATTTCAAAAGCGTCTTATCTAAGAGGACATAACCCTGCAACTGAAAGCAAGGGAGCTACTCTGTGTAAACTGGTGAAAATCATACACATTCCGATGACTGGTGGACAAAAGGATCAAAACTTTGACAGGAAAAGGGTCTACAAACTGACCTTTTGTTTGAAGACCTGCAGGTCTTGACAAGTGAGAAATTGAAGGAAGGGCGAATTTTAGACAAGCTAGCAGAAAAGTGTGAGTGACATTGATGTTGCATCCTTTATGCATTGGCTCATTTCATCAAAAGCCAGCAAACAGGAGGAATGTGCTTGTTGGGTTTTTCTTTTGAGGAAGAACTATGTAAGCACAGCAGCATCTGGTCTCTGTGGCGCAATCGGTTAGCGCGTTCGGCTGTTAACCGAAAGGATGGTGGTTCGAGCCCACTCAGGGAAGATGTATGTTCCTTTCTCTTCTTTTTTAGACGTATTTTGTGCAAACAGATTAACTAAATTTCAACATTTCACTCAAACAAATCAGCCTCTCGCCCAACGTGGGGCTCGAACCCACGACCCTGAGATTAAGAGTCTCATGCTCTACCGACTGAGCTAGCCGGGCGATTTTTGTAGGACCCCAAAGGCACTTGCTGTCGCCACATGTTGACATGTTGAGCAGGACCTGAGCTATGTTTGTGGAATTTGTGCAGAAACTAAAGACCTTCACCCTTAAACATTCACTAAACCTGGTGCATGATCTCACATCCCAGAGATTGAGAATCTGGCAAACTAACAATCGAACTGGTCAGGTAACAGCAGCATTTGAAGTGGGGTCAAAAATGTACCATTAAAGGCACTTGACATCTCAGCTCAGTTTCGTTGCATAGCCTCTTTATAGTTGTTGAAAAAACGTTTTGTAGCGGAAGAAAACATTAATTTACTGGAAGACAATCTAGTGATCGCTCTTAATATCAAAGTAAAACATGTACTCTGTCCTGATAAAATTTTGAGCATGTGCATTTCACCTTGGGATTTAAAGTGTTTCCCTTTAGTCTGAGTACATCAGCTGAAGGCAGCTTAACTTCTTTTTTGGTTCTTGAAGTCTTTTTTTATTCTCATCCGAAAGGCATAGCCTATTCTGTTCCAGAAAACATTGGGGATTCCAATGTATCAATGACCTAGTTGGGAAAATAATTGCTGAACTCTGTAATGATCCTGATCTCAGCAGTACCAAGTGCCACAAAGGTCCACAAATCAGTTTACTCATGTATTTTATTGCCTATGGTTTGGTTTGTAAATGTGTGTTGGTGATATGGATGCATTCATGATAGCACATTTTCTGGACAAAATGCGTCTTGGAGCAGCTCCTGCAGTGCTTCCATCAAATCTGTTTTGAATAGGTTTTGGGTGCATTTTCACAAATAATTTCAAAAGCGTCTTATCTAAGAGGACATAACCCTGCAACTGAAGGCAAGGGAGCTACACTGTGTAAACTGGTGAAAATCATACACATTCCGATGACTGGTGGACAAAAGGATCAAAACTTTGACAGGAAAAGGGTCTACAAACTGACCTTTTGTTTGAAGACCTGCAGGTCTTGACAAGTGAGAAATTGAAGGAAGGGCGAATTTTAGACAAGCTAGCAGAAAAGTGTGAGTGACATTGATGTTGCATCCTTTATGCATTGGCTCATTTCATCAAAAGCCAGCAAACAGGAGGAATGTGCTTGTTGGGTTTTTCTTTTGAGGAAGAACTATGTAAGCACAGCAGCATCTGGTCTCTGTGGCGCAATCGGTTAGCGCGTTCGGCTGTTAACCGAAAGGATGGTGGTTCGAGCCCACTCAGGGACGATGTATGTTCCTTTCTCTTCTTTTTTAGACGTATTTTGTGCAAACAGATTAACTAAATTTCAACATTTCACTCAAACAAATCAGCCTCTCGCCCAACGTGGGGCTCGAACCCACGACCCTGAGATTAAGAGTCTCATGCTCTACCGACTGAGCTAGCCGGGCGATTTTTGTAGGACCCCAAAGGCACTTGCTGTCGCCACATGTTGACATGTTGAGCAGGACCTGAGCTATGTTTGTGGAATTTGTGCAGAAACTAAAGACCTTCACCCTTAAACATTCACTAAACCTGGTGCATGATCTCACATCCCAGAGATTGAGAATCTGGCAAACTAACAATCGAACTGGTCAGGTAACAGCAGCATTTGAAGTGGGGTCAAAAATGTACCATTAAAGGCACTTGACATCTCAGCTCAGTTTCGTTGCATAGCCTCTTTATAGTTGTTGAAAAAACGTTTTGTAGCGGAAGAAAACATTAATTTACTGGAAGACAATCTAGTGATCGCTCTTAATATCAAAGTAAAACATGTACTCTGTCCTGATAAAATTTTGAGCATGTGCATTTCACCTTGGGATTTAAAGTGTTTCCCTTTAGTCTGAGTACATCAGCTGAAGGCAGCTTAACTTCTTTTTTGGTTCTTGAAGTCTTTTTTTATTCTCATCCGAAAGGCATAGCCTATTCTGTTCCAGAAAACATTGGGGATTCCAATGTATCAATGACCTAGTTGGGAAAATAATTGCTGAACTCTGTAATGATCCTGATCTCAGCAGTACCAAGTGCCACAAAGGTCCACAAATCAGTTTACTCATGTATTTTATTGCCTATGGTTTGGTTTGTAAATGTGTGTTGGTGATATGGATGCATTCATGATAGCACATTTTCTGGACAAAATGCGTCTTGGAGCAGCTCCTGCAGTGCTTCCATCAAATCTGTTTTGAATAGGTTTTGGGTGCATTTTCACAAATAATTTCAAAAGCGTCTTATCTAAGAGGACATAACCCTGCAACTGAAGGCAAGGGAGCTACACTGTGTAAACTGGTGAAAATCATACACATTCCGATGACTGGTGGACAAAAGGATCAAAACTTTGACAGGAAAAGGGTCTACAAACTGACCTTTTGTTTGAAGACCTGCAGGTCTTGACAAGTGAGAAATTGAAGGAAGGGCGAATTTTAGACAAGCTAGCAGAAAAGTGTGAGTGACATTGATGTTGCATCCTTTATGCATTGGCTCATTTCATCAAAAGCCAGCAAACAGGAGGAATGTGCTTGTTGGGTTTTTCTTTTGAGGAAGAACTATGTAAGCACAGCAGCATCTGGTCTCTGTGGCGCAATCGGTTAGCGCGTTCGGCTGTTAACCGAAAGGATGGTGGTTCGAGCCCACCCAGGGACGATGTATGTTCCTTTCTCTTCTTTTTTAGACGTATTTTGTGCAAACAGATTAACTAAATTTCAACATTTCACTCAAACAAATCAGCCTCTCGCCCAACGTGGGGCTCGAACCCACGACCCTGAGATTAAGAGTCTCATGCTCTACCGACTGAGCTAGCCGGGCGATTTTTGTAGGACCCCAAAGGCACTTGCTGTCGCCACATGTTGACATGTTGAGCAGGACCTGAGCTATGTTTGTGGAATTTGTGCAGAAACTAAAGACCTTCACCCTTAAACATTCACTAAACCTGGTGCATGATCTCACATCCCAGAGATTGAGAATCTGGCAAACTAACAATCGAACTGGTCAGGTAACAGCAGCATTTGAAGTGGGGTCAAAAATGTACCATTAAAGGCACTTGACATCTCAGCTCAGTTTCGTTGCATAGCCTCTTTATAGTTGTTGAAAAAACGTTTTGTAGCGGAAGAAAACATTCATTTACTGGAAGACAATCTAGTGATCGCTCTTAATATCAAAGTAAAACATGTACTCTGTCCTGATAAAATTTTGAGCATGTGCATTTCACCTTGGGATTTAAAGTGTTTCCCTTTAGTCTGAGTACATCAGCTGAAGGCAGCTTAACTTCTTTTTTGGTTCTTGAAGTCTTTTTTTATTCTCATCCGAAAGGCATAGCCTATTCTGTTCCAGAAAACATTGGGGATTCCAATGTATCAATGACCTAGTTGGGAAAATAATTGCTGAACTCTGTTATGATCCTGATCTCAGCAGTACCAAGTGCCACAAAGGTCCACAAATCAGTTTACTCATGTATTTTATTGCCTATGGTTTGGTTTGTAAATGTGTGTTGGTGATATGGATGCATTCATGATAGCACATTTTCTGGACAAAATGCGTCTTGGAGCAGCTCCTGCAGTGCTTCCATCAAATCTGTTTTGAATAGGTTTTGGGTGCATTTTCACAAATAATTTCAAAAGCGTCTTATCTAAGAGGACATAACCCTGCAACTGAAAGCAAGGGAGCTACTCTGTGTAAACTGGTGAAAATCATACACATTCCGATGACTGGTGGACAAAAGGATCAAAACTTTGACAGGAAAAGGGTCTACAAACTGACCTTTTGTTTGAAGACCTGCAGGTCTTGACAAGTGAGAAATTGAAGGAAGGGCGAATTTTAGACAAGCTAGCAGAAAAGTGTGAGTGACATTGATGTTGCATCCTTTATGCATTGGCTCATTTCATCAAAAGCCAGCAAACAGGAGGAATGTGCTTGTTGGGTTTTTCTTTTGAGGAAGAACTATGTAAGCACAGCAGCATCTGGTCTCTGTGGCGCAATCGGTTAGCGCGTTCGGCTGTTAACCGAAAGGATGGTGGTTCGAGCCCACTCAGGGAAGATGTATGTTCCTTTCTCTTCTTTTTTAGACGTATTTTGTGCAAACAGATTAACTAAATTTCAACATTTCACTCAAACAAATCAGCCTCTCGCCCAACGTGGGGCTCGAACCCACGACCCTGAGATTAAGAGTCTCATGCTCTACCGACTGAGCTAGCCGGGCGATTTTTGTAGGACCCCAAAGGCACTTGCTGTCGCCACATGTTGACATGTTGAGCAGGACCTGAGCTATGTTTGTGGAATTTGTGCAGAAACTAAAGACCTTCACCCTTAAACATTCACTAAACCTGGTGCATGATCTCACATCCCAGAGATTGAGAATCTGGCAAACTAACAATCGAACTGGTCAGGTAACAGCAGCATTTGAAGTGGGGTCAAAAATGTACCATTAAAGGCACTTGACATCTCAGCTCAGTTTCGTTGCATAGCCTCTTTATAGTTGTTGAAAAAACGTTTTGTAGCGGAAGAAAACATTAATTTACTGGAAGACAATCTAGTGATCGCTCTTAATATCAAAGTAAAACATGTACTCTGTCCTGATAAAATTTTGAGCATGTGCATTTCACCTTGGGATTTAAAGTGTTTCCCTTTAGTCTGAGTACATCAGCTGAAGGCAGCTTAACTTCTTTTTTGGTTCTTGAAGTCTTTTTTTATTCTCATCCGAAAGGCATAGCCTATTCTGTTCCAGAAAACATTGGGGATTCCAATGTATCAATGACCTAGTTGGGAAAATAATTGCTGAACTCTGTAATGATCCTGATCTCAGCAGTACCAAGTCCCACAAAGGTCCACAAATCAGTTTACTCATGTATTTTATTGCCTATGGTTTGGTTTGTAAATGTGTGTTGGTGATATGGATGCATTCATGATAGCACATTTTCTGGACAAAATGCGTCTTGGAGCAGCTCCTGCAGTGCTTCCATCAAATCTGTTTTGAATAGGTTTTGGGTGCATTTTCACAAATAATTTCAAAAGCGTCTTATCTAAGAGGACATAACCCTGCAACTGAAGGCAAGGGAGCTACACTGTGTAAACTGGTGAAAATCATACACATTCCGATGACTGGTGGACAAAAGGATCAAAACTTTGACAGGAAAAGGGTCTACAAACTGACCTTTTGTTTGAAGACCTGCAGGTCTTGACAAGTGAGAAATTGAAGGAAGGGCGAATTTTAGACAAGCTAGCAGAAAAGTGTGAGTGACATTGATGTTGCATCCTTTATGCATTGGCTCATTTCATCAAAAGCCAGCAAACAGGAGGAATGTGCTTGTTGGGTTTTTCTTTTGAGGAAGAACTATGTAAGCACAGCAGCATCTGGTCTCTGTGGCGCAATCGGTTAGCGCGTTCGGCTGTTAACCGAAAGGATGGTGGTTCGAGCCCACTCAGGGACGATGTATGTTCCTTTCTCTTCTTTTTTAGACGTATTTTGTGCAAACAGATTAACTAAATTTCAACATTTCACTCAAACAAATCAGCCTCTCGCCCAACGTGGGGCTCGAACCCACGACCCTGAGATTAAGAGTCTCATGCTCTACCGACTGAGCTAGCCGGGCGATTTTTGTAGGACCCCAAAGGCACTTGCTGTCGCCACATGTTGACATGTTGAGCAGGACCTGAGCTATGTTTGTGGAATTTGTGCAGAAACTAAAGACCTTCACCCTTAAACATTCACTAAACCTGGTGCATGATCTCACATCCCAGAGATTGAGAATCTGGCAAACTAACAATCGAACTGGTCAGGTAACAGCAGCATTTGAAGTGGGGTCAAAAATGTACCATTAAAGGCACTTGACATCTCAGCTCAGTTTCGTTGCATAGCCTCTTTATAGTTGTTGAAAAAACGTTTTGTAGCGGAAGAAAACATTAATTTACTGGAAGACAATCTAGTGATCGCTCTTAATATCAAAGTAAAACATGTACTCTGTCCTGATAAAATTTTGAGCATGTGCATTTCACCTTGGGATTTAAAGTGTTTCCCTTTAGTCTGAGTACATCAGCTGAAGGCAGCTTAACTTCTTTTTTGGTTCTTGAAGTCTTTTTTTATTCTCATCCGAAAGGCATAGCCTATTCTGTTCCAGAAAACATTGGGGATTCCAATGTATCAATGACCTAGTTGGGAAAATAATTGCTGAACTCTGTAATGATCCTGATCTCAGCAGTACCAAGTGCCACAAAGGTCCACAAATCAGTTTACTCATGTATTTTATTGCCTATGGTTTGGTTTGTAAATGTGTGTTGGTGATATGGATGCATTCATGATAGCACATTTTCTGGACAAAATGCGTCTTGGAGCAGCTCCTGCAGTGCTTCCATCAAATCTGTTTTGAATAGGTTTTGGGTGCATTTTCACAAATAATTTCAAAAGCGTCTTATCTAAGAGGACATAACCCTGCAACTGAAGGCAAGGGAGCTACACTGTGTAAACTGGTGAAAATCATACACATTCCGATGACTGGTGGACAAAAGGATCAAAACTTTGACAGGAAAAGGGTCTACAAACTGACCTTTTGTTTGAAGACCTGCAGGTCTTGACAAGTGAGAAATTGAAGGAAGGGCGAATTTTAGACAAGCTAGCAGAAAAGTGTGAGTGACATTGATGTTGCATCCTTTATGCATTGGCTCATTTAATCAAAAGCCAGCAAACAGGAGGAATGTGCTTGTTGGGTTTTTCTTTTGAGGAAGAACTATGTAAGCACAGCATCATCTGGTCTCTGTGGCGCAATCGGTTAGCGCGTTCGGCTGTTAACCGAAAGGATGGTGGTTCGAGCCCACCCAGGGACGATGTATGTTCCTTTCTCTTCTTTTTTAGACGTATTTTGTGCAAACAGATTAACTAAATTTCAACATTTCACTCAAACAAATCAGCCTCTCGCCCAACGTGGGGCTCGAACCCACGACCCTGAGATTAAGAGTCTCATGCTCTACCGACTGAGCTAGCCGGGCGATTTTTGTAGGACCCCAAAGGCACTTGCTGTCGCCACATGTTGACATGTTGAGCAGGACCTGAGCTATGTTTGTGGAATTTGTGCAGAAACTAAAGACCTTCACCCTTAAACATTCACTAAACCTGGTGCATGATCTCACATCCCAGAGATTGAGAATCTGGCAAACTAACAATCGAACTGGTCAGGTAACAGCAGCATTTGAAGTGGGGTCAAAAATGTACCATTAAAGGCACTTGACATCTCAGCTCAGTTTCGTTGCATAGCCTCTTTATAGTTGTTGAAAAAACGTTTTGTAGCGGAAGAAAACATTAATTTACTGGAAGACAATCTAGTGATCGCTCTTAATATCAAAGTAAAACATGTACTCTGTCCTGATAAAATTTTGAGCATGTGCATTTCACCTTGGGATTTAAAGTGTTTCCCTTTAGTCTGAGTACATCAGCTGAAGGCAGCTTAACTTCTTTTTTGGTTCTTGAAGTCTTTTTTTATTCTCATCCGAAAGGCATAGCCTATTCTGTTCCAGAAAACATTGGGGATTCCAATGTATCAATGACCTAGTTGGGAAAATAATTGCTGAACTCTGTAATGATCCTGATCTCAGCAGTACCAAGTGCCACAAAGGTCCACAAATCAGTTTACTCATGTATTTTATTGCCTATGGTTTGGTTTGTAAATGTGTGTTGGTGATATGGATGCATTCATGATAGCACATTTTCTGGACAAAATGCGTCTTGGAGCAGCTCCTGCAGTGCTTCCATCAAATCTGTTTTGAATAGGTTTTGGGTGCATTTTCACAAATAATTTCAAAAGCGTCTTATCTAAGAGGACATAACCCTGCAACTGAAGGCAAGGGAGCTACACTGTGTAAACTGGTGAAAATCATACACATTCCGATGACTGGTGGACAAAAGGATCAAAACTTTGACAGGAAAAGGGTCTACAAACTGACCTTTTGTTTGAAGACCTGCAGGTCTTGACAAGTGAGAAATTGAAGGAAGGGCGAATTTTAGACAAGCTAGCAGAAAAGTGTGAGTGACATTGATGTTGCATCCTTTATGCATTGGCTCATTTCATCAAAAGCCAGCAAACAGGAGGAATGTGCTTGTTGGGTTTTTCTTTTGAGGAAGAACTATGTAAGCACAGCAGCATCTGGTCTCTGTGGCGCAATCGGTTAGCGCGTTCGGCTGTTAACCGAAAGGATGGTGGTTCGAGCCCACCCAGGGACGATGTATGTTCCTTTCTCTTCTTTTTTAGACGTATTTTGTGCAAACAGATTAACTAAATTTCAACATTTCACTCAAACAAATCAGCCTCTCGCCCAACGTGGGGCTCGAACCCACGACCCTGAGATTAAGAGTCTCATGCTCTACCGACTGAGCTAGCCGGGCGATTTTTGTAAGACCCCAAAGGCACTTGCTGTCGCCACATGTTGACATGTTGAGCAGGACCTGAGCTATGTTTGTGGAATTTGTGCAGAAATTAAAGACCTTCACCCTTAAACATTCACTAAACCTGGTGCATGATCTCACATCCCAGAGATTGAGAATCTGGCAAACTAACAATCGAACTGGTCAGGTAACAGCAGCATTTGAAGTGGGGTCAAAAAGGTACCATTAAAGGCACTTGACATCCCAGCTCAGTTTCGTTGCATAGCCTCTTTATAGTTGTTGAAAAAACGTTTTGTAGCGGAAGAAAACATTAATTTACTGGAAGACAATCCATTGATCACTCTTAATATCAAAGTAAAACATGTACTCTGTCCTGATAAAATTTTGAGCATGTGCATTTCACCTTGGGATTTAAAGTGTTTCCCTTTAGTCTGAGTACATCAGCTGAAGGCAGCTTAACTTCTTTTTTGGTTCTTGAAGTCTTTTTTTATTCTCATCCGAAAGGCATAGCCTATTCTGTTCCAGAAAACATTGGGGATTCCAATGTATCAATGACCTAGTTGGGAAAATAATTGCTGAACTCTGTAATGATCCTGATCTCAGCAGTACCAAGTGCCACAAAGGTCCACAAATCAGTTTACTCATGTATTTTATTGCCTATGGTTTGGTTTGTAAATGTGTGTTGGTGATATGGATGCATTCATGATAGCACATTTTCTGGACAAAATGCGTCTTGGAGCAGCTCCTGCAGTGCTTCCATCAAATCTGTTTTGAATAGGTTTTGGGTGCATTTTCACAAATAATTTCAAAAGCGTCTTATCTAAGAGGACATAACCCTGCAACTGAAGGCAAGGGAGCTACACTGTGTAAACTGGTGAAAATCATACACATTCCGATGACTGGTGGACAAAAGGATCAAAACTTTGACAGGAAAAGGGTCTACAAACTGACCTTTTGTTTGAAGACCTGCAGGTCTTGACAAGTGAGAAATTGAAGGAAGGGCGAATTTTAGACAAGCTAGCAGAAAAGTGTGAGTGACATTGATGTTGCATCCTTTATGCATTGGCTCATTTCATCAAAAGCCAGCAAACAGGAGGAATGTGCTTGTTGGGTTTTTCTTTTGAGGAAGAACTATGTAAGCACAGCAGCATCTGGTCTCTGTGGCGCAATCGGTTAGCGCGTTCGGCTGTTAACCGAAAGGATGGTGGTTCGAGCCCACCCAGGGACGATGTATGTTCCTTTCTCTTCTTTTTTAGACGTATTTTGTGCAAACAGATTAACTAAATTTCAACATTTCACTCAAACAAATCAGCCTCTCGCCCAACGTGGGGCTCGAACCCACGACCCTGAGATTAAGAGTCTCATGCTCTACCGACTGAGCTAGCCGGGCGATTTTTGTAGGACCCCAAAGGCACTTGCTGTCGCCACATGTTGACATGTTGAGCAGGACCTGAGCTATGTTTGTGGAATTTGTGCAGAAACTAAAGACCTTCACCCTTAAACATTCACTAAACCTGGTGCATGATCTCACATCCCAGAGATTGAGAATCTGGCAAACTAACAATCGAACTGGTCAGGTAACAGCAGCATTTGAAGTGGGGTCAAAAATGTACCATTAAAGGCACTTGACATCTCAGCTCAGTTTCGTTGCATAGCCTCTTTATAGTTGTTGAAAAAACGTTTTGTAGCGGAAGAAAACATTCATTTACTGGAAGACAATCTAGTGATCGCTCTTAATATCAAAGTAAAACATGTACTCTGTCCTGATAAAATTTTGAGCATGTGCATTTCACCTTGGGATTTAAAGTGTTTCCCTTTAGTCTGAGTACATCAGCTGAAGGCAGCTTAACTTCTTTTTTGGTTCTTGAAGTCTTTTTTTATTCTCATCCGAAAGGCATAGCCTATTCTGTTCCAGAAAACATTGGGGATTCCAATGTATCAATGACCTAGTTGGGAAAATAATTGCTGAACTCTGTTATGATCCTGATCTCAGCAGTACCAAGTGCCACAAAGGTCCACAAATCAGTTTACTCATGTATTTTATTGCCTATGGTTTGGTTTGTAAATGTGTGTTGGTGATATGGATGCATTCATGATAGCACATTTTCTGGACAAAATGCGTCTTGGAGCAGCTCCTGCAGTGCTTCCATCAAATCTGTTTTGAATAGGTTTTGGGTGCATTTTCACAAATAATTTCAAAAGCGTCTTATCTAAGAGGACATAACCCTGCAACTGAAAGCAAGGGAGCTACTCTGTGTAAACTGGTGAAAATCATACACATTCCGATGACTGGTGGACAAAAGGATCAAAACTTTGACAGGAAAAGGGTCTACAAACTGACCTTTTGTTTGAAGACCTGCAGGTCTTGACAAGTGAGAAATTGAAGGAAGGGCGAATTTTAGACAAGCTAGCAGAAAAGTGTGAGTGACATTGATGTTGCATCCTTTATGCATTGGCTCATTTCATCAAAAGCCAGCAAACAGGAGGAATGTGCTTGTTGGGTTTTTCTTTTGAGGAAGAACTATGTAAGCACAGCAGCATCTGGTCTCTGTGGCGCAATCGGTTAGCGCGTTCGGCTGTTAACCGAAAGGATGGTGGTTCGAGCCCACTCAGGGAAGATGTATGTTCCTTTCTCTTCTTTTTTAGACGTATTTTGTGCAAACAGATTAACTAAATTTCAACATTTCACTCAAACAAATCAGCCTCTCGCCCAACGTGGGGCTCGAACCCACGACCCTGAGATTAAGAGTCTCATGCTCTACCGACTGAGCTAGCCGGGCGATTTTTGTAGGACCCCAAAGGCACTTGCTGTCGCCACATGTTGACATGTTGAGCAGGACCTGAGCTATGTTTGTGGAATTTGTGCAGAAACTAAAGACCTTCACCCTTAAACATTCACTAAACCTGGTGCATGATCTCACATCCCAGAGATTGAGAATCTGGCAAACTAACAATCGAACTGGTCAGGTAACAGCAGCATTTGAAGTGGGGTCAAAAATGTACCATTAAAGGCACTTGACATCTCAGCTCAGTTTCGTTGCATAGCCTCTTTGTAGTTGTTGAAAAAACGTTTTGTAGCGGAAGAAAACATTAATTTACTGGAAGACAATCTAGTGATCGCTCTTAATATCAAAGTAAAACATGTACTCTGTCCTGATAAAATTTTGAGCATGTGCATTTCACCTTGGGATTTAAAGTGTTTCCCTTTAGTCTGAGTACATCAGCTGAAGGCAGCTTAACTTCTTTTTTGGTTCTTGAAGTCTTTTTTTATTCTCATCCGAAAGGCATAGCCTATTCTGTTCCAGAAAACATTGGGGATTCCAATGTATCAATGACCTAGTTGGGAAAATAATTGCTGAACTCTGTAATGATCCTGATCTCAGCAGTACCAAGTGCCACAAAGGTCCACAAATCAGTTTACTCATGTATTTTATTGCCTATGGTTTGGTTTGTAAATGTGTGTTGGTGATATGGATGCATTCATGATAGCACATTTTCTGGACAAAATGCGTCTTGGAGCAGCTCCTGCAGTGCTTCCATCAAATCTGTTTTGAATAGGTTTTGGGTGCATTTTCACAAATAATTTCAAAAGCGTCTTATCTAAGAGGACATAACCCTGCAACTGAAGGCAAGGGAGCTACACTGTGTAAACTGGTGAAAATCATACACATTCCGATGACTGGTGGACAAAAGGATCAAAACTTTGACAGGAAAAGGGTCTACAAACTGACCTTTTGTTTGAAGACCTGCAGGTCTTGACAAGTGAGAAATTGAAGGAAGGGCGAATTTTAGACAAGCTAGCAGAAAAGTGTGAGTGACATTGATGTTGCATCCTTTATGCATTGGCTCATTTAATCAAAAGCCAGCAAACAGGAGGAATGTGCTTGTTGGGTTTTTCTTTTGAGGAAGAACTATGTAAGCACAGCAGCATCTGGTCTCTGTGGCGCAATCGGTTAGCGCGTTCGGCTGTTAACCGAAAGGATGGTGGTTCGAGCCCACCCAGGGACGATGTATGTTCCTTTCTCTTCTTTTTTAGACGTATTTTGTGCAAACAGATTAACTAAATTTCAACATTTCACTCAAACAAATCAGCCTCTCGCCCAACGTGGGGCTCCAACCCACGACCCTGAGATTAAGAGTCTCATGCTCTACCGACTGAGCTAGCCGGGCGATTTTTGTAGTACCCCAAAGGCACTTGCTGTCGCCACATGTTGACATGTTGAGCAGGACCTGAGCTATGTTTGTGGAATTTGTGCAGAAACTAAAGACCTTCACCCTTAAACATTCACTAAACCTGGTGCATGATCTCACATCCCAGAGATTGAGAATCTGGCAAACTAACAATCGAACTGGTCAGGTAACAGCAGCATTTGAAGTGGGGTCAAAAATGTACCATTAAAGGCACTTGACATCTCAGCTCAGTTTCATTGCATAGCCTCTTTATAGTTGTTGAAAAAACGTTTTGTAGCGGAAGAAAACTATAATTTACTGGAAGACAATCCAGTGATCGCTCTTAATATCAAAGTAAAACATGTACTCTGTCCTGATAAAATTTTGAGCATGTGCATTTCACCTTGGGATTTAAAGTGTTTCCCTTTAGTCTGAGTATATCAGCTGAAGGCAGCTTAACTTCTTTTTTGGTTCTTGAAGTCTTTTTTTATTCTCATCCGAAAGGCATAGCCTATTCTGTTCCAGAAAACATTGGGGATTCCAATGTATCAATGACCTAGTTGGGAAAATAATTGCTGAACTCTGTAATGATCCTGATCTCAGCAGTACCAAGTGCCACAAAGGTCCACAAATCAGTTTACTCATGTATTTTATTGCCTATGGTTTGGTTTGTAAATGTGTGTTGGTGATATGGATGCATTCATGATAGCACATTTTCTGGACAAAATGCGTCTTGGAGCAGCTCCTGCAGTGCTTCCATCAAATCTGTTTTGAATAGGTTTTGGGTGCATTTTCACAAATAATTTCAAAAGCGTCTTATCTAAGAGGACATAACCCTGCAACTGAAGGCAAGGGAGCTACACTGTGTAAACTGGTGAAAATCATACACATTCCGATGACTGGTGGACAAAAGGATCAAAACTTTGACAGGAAAAGGGTCTACAAACTGACCTTTTGTTTGAAGACCTGCAGGTCTTGACAAGTGAGAAATTGAAGGAAGGGCGAATTTTAGACAAGCTAGCAGAAAAGTGTGAGTGACATTGATGTTGCATCCTTTATGCATTGGCTCATTTCATCAAAAGCCAGCAAACAGGAGGAATGTGCTTGTTGGGTTTTTCTTTTGAGGAAGAACTATGTAAGCACAGCAGCATCTGGTCTCTGTGGCGCAATCGGTTAGCGCGTTCGGCTGTTAACCGAAAGGATGGTGGTTCGAGCCCACCCAGGGACGATGTATGTTCCTTTCTCTTCTTTTTTAGACGTATTTTGTGCAAACAGATTAACTAAATTTCAACATTTCACTCAAACAAATCAGCCTCTCGCCCAACGTGGGGCTCCAACCCACGACCCTGAGATTAAGAGTCTCATGCTCTACCGACTGAGCTAGCCGGGCGATTTTTGTAGTACCCCAAAGGCACTTGCTGTCGCCACATGTTGACATGTTGAGCAGGACCTGAGCTATGTTTGTGGAATTTGTGCAGAAACTAAAGACCTTCACCCTTAAACATTCACTAAACCTGGTGCATGATCTCACATCCCAGAGATTGAGAATCTGGCAAACTAACAATCGAACTGGTCAGGTAACAGCAGCATTTGAAGTGGGGTCAAAAATGTACCATTAAAGGCACTTGACATCTCAGCTCAGTTTCATTGCATAGCCTCTTTATAGTTGTTGAAAAAACGTTTTGTAGCGGAAGAAAACTATAATTTACTGGAAGACAATCCAGTGATCGCTCTTAATATCAAAGTAAAACATGTACTCTGTCCTGATAAAATTTTGAGCATGTGCATTTCACCTTGGGATTTAAAGTGTTTCCCTTTAGTCTGAGTACATCAGCTGAAGGCAGCTTAACTTCTTTTTTGGTTCTTGAAGTCTTTTTTTATTCTCATCCGAAAGGCATAGCCTATTCTGTTCCAGAAAACATTGGGGATTCCAATGTATCAATGACCTAGTTGGGAAAATAATTGCTGAACTCTGTAATGATCCTGATCTCAGCAGTACCAAGTGCCACAAAGGTCCACAAATCAGTTTACTCATGTATTTTATTGCCTATGGTTTGGTTTGTAAATGTGTGTTGGTGATATGGATGCATTCATGATAGCACATTTTCTGGACAAAATGCGTCTTGGAGCAGCTCCTGCAGTGCTTCCATCAAATCTGTTTTGAATAGGTTTTGGGTGCATTTTCACAAATAATTTCAAAAGCGTCTTATCTAAGAGGACATAACCCTGCAACTGAAGGCAAGGGAGCTACAGTGTGTAAACTGGTGAAAATCATACACATTCCGATGACTGGTGGACAAAAGGATCAAAACTTTGACAGGAAAAGGGTCTACAAACTGACCTTTTGTTTGAAGACCTGCAGGTCTTGACAAGTGAGAAATTGAAGGAAGGGCGAATTTTAGACAAGCTAGCAGAAAAGTGTGAGTGACATTGATGTTGCATCCTTTATGCATTGGCTCATTTAATCAAAAGCCAGCAAACAGGAGGAATGTGCTTGTTGGGTTTTTCTTTTGAGGAAGAACTATGTAAGCACAGCAGCATCTGGTCTCTGTGGCGCAATCGGTTAGCGCGTTCGGCTGTTAACCGAAAGGATGGTGGTTCGAGCCCACCCAGGGACGATGTATGTTCCTTTCTCTTCTTTTTTAGACGTATTTTGTGCAAACAGATTAACTAAATTTCAACATTTCACTCAAACAAATCAGCCTCTCGCCCAACGTGGGGCTCCAACCCACGACCCTGAGATTAAGAGTCTCATGCTCTACCGACTGAGCTAGCCGGGCGATTTTTGTAGTACCCCAAAGGCACTTGCTGTCGCCACATGTTGACATGTTGAGCAGGACCTGAGCTATGTTTGTGGAATTTGTGCAGAAACTAAAGACCTTCACCCTTAAACATTCACTAAACCTGGTGCATGATCTCACATCCCAGAGATTGAGAATCTGGCAAACTAACAATCGAACTGGTCAGGTAACAGCAGCATTTGAAGTGGGGTCAAAAATGTACCATTAAAGGCACTTGACATCTCAGCTCAGTTTCATTGCATAGCCTCTTTATAGTTGTTGAAAAAACGTTTTGTAGCGGAAGAAAACTATAATTTACTGGAAGACAATCCAGTGATCGCTCTTAATATCAAAGTAAAACATGTACTCTGTCCTGATAAAATTTTGAGCATGTGCATTTCACCTTGGGATTTAAAGTGTTTCCCTTTAGTCTGAGTACATCAGCTGAAGGCAGCTTAACTTCTTTTTTGGTTCTTGAAGTCTTTTTTTATTCTCATCCGAAAGGCATAGCCTATTCTGTTCCAGAAAACATTGGGGATTCCAATGTATCAATGACCTAGTTGGGAAAATAATTGCTGAACTCTGTAATGATCCTGATCTCAGCAGTACCAAGTGCCACAAAGGTCCACAAATCAGTTTACTCATGTATTTTATTGCCTATGGTTTGGTTTGTAAATGTGTGTTGGTGATATGGATGCATTCATGATAGCACATTTTCTGGACAAAATGCGTCTTGGAGCAGCTCCTGCAGTGCTTCCATCAAATCTGTTTTGAATAGGTTTTGGGTGCATTTTCACAAATAATTTCAAAAGCGTCTTATCTAAGAGGACATAACCCTGCAACTGAAGGCAAGGGAGCTACACTGTGTAAACTGGTGAAAATCATACACATTCCGATGACTGGTGGACAAAAGGATCAAAACTTTGACAGGAAAAGGGTCTACAAACTGACCTTTTGTTTGAAGACCTGCAGGTCTTGACAAGTGAGAAATTGAAGGAAGGGCGAATTTTAGACAAGCTAGCAGAAAAGTGTGAGTGACATTGATGTTGCATCCTTTATGCATTGGCTCATTTCATCAAAAGCCAGCAAACAGGAGGAATGTGCTTGTTGGGTTTTTCTTTTGAGGAAGAACTATGTAAGCACAGCAGCATCTGGTCTCTGTGGCGCAATCGGTTAGCGCGTTCGGCTGTTAACCGAAAGGATGGTGGTTCGAGCCCACCCAGGGACGATGTATGTTCCTTTCTCTTCTTTTTTAGACGTATTTTGTGCAAACAGATTAACTAAATTTCAACATTTCACTCAAACAAATCAGCCTCTCGCCCAACGTGGGGCTCCAACCCACGACCCTGAGATTAAGAGTCTCATGCTCTACCGACTGAGCTAGCCGGGCGATTTTTGTAGTACCCCAAAGGCACTTGCTGTCGCCACATGTTGACATGTTGAGCAGGACCTGAGCTATGTTTGTGGAATTTGTGCAGAAACTAAAGACCTTCACCCTTAAACATTCACTAAACCTGGTGCATGATCTCACATCCCAGAGATTGAGAATCTGGCAAACTAACAATCGAACTGGTCAGGTAACAGCAGCATTTGAAGTGGGGTCAAAAATGTACCATTAAAGGCACTTGACATCTCAGCTCAGTTTCATTGCATAGCCTCTTTATAGTTGTTGAAAAAACGTTTTGTAGCGGAAGAAAACTATAATTTACTGGAAGACAATCCAGTGATCGCTCTTAATATCAAAGTAAAACATGTACTCTGTCCTGATAAAATTTTGAGCATGTGCATTTCACCTTGGGATTTAAAGTGTTTCCCTTTAGTCTGAGTACATCAGCTGAAGGCAGCTTAACTTCTTTTTTGGTTCTTGAAGTCTTTTTTTATTCTCATCCGAAAGGCATAGCCTATTCTGTTCCAGAAAACATTGGGGATTCCAATGTATCAATGACCTAGTTGGGAAAATAATTGCTGAACTCTGTAATGATCCTGATCTCAGCAGTACCAAGTGCCACAAAGGTCCACAAATCAGTTTACTCATGTATTTTATTGCCTATGGTTTGGTTTGTAAATGTGTGTTGGTGATATGGATGCATTCATGATAGCACATTTTCTGGACAAAATGCGTCTTGGAGCAGCTCCTGCAGTGCTTCCATCAAATCTGTTTTGAATAGGTTTTGGGTGCATTTTCACAAATAATTTCAAAAGCGTCTTATCTAAGAGGACATAACCCTGCAACTGAAGGCAAGGGAGCTACAGTGTGTAAACTGGTGAAAATCATACACATTCCGATGACTGGTGGACAAAAGGATCAAAACTTTGACAGGAAAAGGGTCTACAAACTGACCTTTTGTTTGAAGACCTGCAGGTCTTGACAAGTGAGAAATTGAAGGAAGGGCGAATTTTAGACAAGCTAGCAGAAAAGTGTGAGTGACATTGATGTTGCATCCTTTATGCATTGGCTCATTTAATCAAAAGCCAGCAAACAGGAGGAATGTGCTTGTTGGGTTTTTCTTTTGAGGAAGAACTATGTAAGCACAGCAGCATCTGGTCTCTGTGGCGCAATCGGTTAGCGCGTTCGGCTGTTAACCGAAAGGATGGTGGTTCGAGCCCACCCAGGGACGATGTATGTTCCTTTCTCTTCTTTTTTAGACGTATTTTGTGCAAACAGATTAACTAAATTTCAACATTTCACTCAAACAAATCAGCCTCTCGCCCAACGTGGGGCTCCAACCCACGACCCTGAGATTAAGAGTCTCATGCTCTACCGACTGAGCTAGCCGGGCGATTTTTGTAGTACCCCAAAGGCACTTGCTGTCGCCACATGTTGACATGTTGAGCAGGACCTGAGCTATGTTTGTGGAATTTGTGCAGAAACTAAAGACCTTCACCCTTAAACATTCACTAAACCTGGTGCATGATCTCACATCCCAGAGATTGAGAATCTGGCAAACTAACAATCGAACTGGTCAGGTAACAGCAGCATTTGAAGTGGGGTCAAAAATGTACCATTAAAGGCACTTGACATCTCAGCTCAGTTTCATTGCATAGCCTCTTTATAGTTGTTGAAAAAACGTTTTGTAGCGGAAGAAAACTATAATTTACTGGAAGACAATCCAGTGATCGCTCTTAATATCAAAGTAAAACATGTACTCTGTCCTGATAAAATTTTGAGCATGTGCATTTCACCTTGGGATTTAAAGTGTTTCCCTTTAGTCTGAGTACATCAGCTGAAGGCAGCTTAACTTCTTTTTTGGTTCTTGAAGTCTTTTTTTATTCTCATCCGAAAGGCATAGCCTATTCTGTTCCAGAAAACATTGGGGATTCCAATGTATCAATGACCTAGTTGGGAAAATAATTGCTGAACTCTGTAATGATCCTGATCTCAGCAGTACCAAGTGCCACAAAGGTCCACAAATCAGTTTACTCATGTATTTTATTGCCTATGGTTTGGTTTGTAAATGTGTGTTGGTGATATGGATGCATTCATGATAGCACATTTTCTGGACAAAATGCGTCTTGGAGCAGCTCCTGCAGTGCTTCCATCAAATCTGTTTTGAATAGGTTTTGGGTGCATTTTCACAAATAATTTCAAAAGCGTCTTATCTAAGAGGACATAACCCTGCAACTGAAGGCAAGGGAGCTACACTGTGTAAACTGGTGAAAATCATACACATTCCGATGACTGGTGGACAAAAGGATCAAAACTTTGACAGGAAAAGGGTCTACAAACTGACCTTTTGTTTGAAGACCTGCAGGTCTTGACAAGTGAGAAATTGAAGGAAGGGCGAATTTTAGACAAGCTAGCAGAAAAGTGTGAGTGACATTGATGTTGCATCCTTTATGCATTGGCTCATTTCATCAAAAGCCAGCAAACAGGAGGAATGTGCTTGTTGGGTTTTTCTTTTGAGGAAGAACTATGTAAGCACAGCAGCATCTGGTCTCTGTGGCGCAATCGGTTAGCGCGTTCGGCTGTTAACCGAAAGGATGGTGGTTCGAGCCCACCCAGGGACGATGTATGTTCCTTTCTCTTCTTTTTTAGACGTATTTTGTGCAAACAGATTAACTAAATTTCAACATTTCACTCAAACAAATCAGCCTCTCGCCCAACGTGGGGCTCCAACCCACGACCCTGAGATTAAGAGTCTCATGCTCTACCGACTGAGCTAGCCGGGCGATTTTTGTAGTACCCCAAAGGCACTTGCTGTCGCCACATGTTGACATGTTGAGCAGGACCTGAGCTATGTTTGTGGAATTTGTGCAGAAACTAAAGACCTTCACCCTTAAACATTCACTAAACCTGGTGCATGATCTCACATCCCAGAGATTGAGAATCTGGCAAACTAACAATCGAACTGGTCAGGTAACAGCAGCATTTGAAGTGGGGTCAAAAATGTACCATTAAAGGCACTTGACATCTCAGCTCAGTTTCATTGCATAGCCTCTTTATAGTTGTTGAAAAAACGTTTTGTAGCGGAAGAAAACTATAATTTACTGGAAGACAATCCAGTGATCGCTCTTAATATCAAAGTAAAACATGTACTCTGTCCTGATAAAATTTTGAGCATGTGCATTTCACCTTGGGATTTAAAGTGTTTCCCTTTAGTCTGAGTACATCAGCTGAAGGCAGCTTAACTTCTTTTTTGGTTCTTGAAGTCTTTTTTTATTCTCATCCGAAAGGCATAGCCTATTCTGTTCCAGAAAACATTGGGGATTCCAATGTATCAATGACCTAGTTGGGAAAATAATTGCTGAACTCTGTAATGATCCTGATCTCAGCAGTACCAAGTGCCACAAAGGTCCACAAATCAGTTTACTCATGTATTTTATTGCCTATGGTTTGGTTTGTAAATGTGTGTTGGTGATATGGATGCATTCATGATAGCACATTTTCTGGACAAAATGCGTCTTGGAGCAGCTCCTGCAGTGCTTCCATCAAATCTGTTTTGAATAGGTTTTGGGTGCATTTTCACAAATAATTTCAAAAGCGTCTTATCTAAGAGGACATAACCCTGCAACTGAAGGCAAGGGAGCTACACTGTGTAAACTGGTGAAAATCATACACATTCCGATGACTGGTGGACAAAAGGATCAAAACTTTGACAGGAAAAGGGTCTACAAACTGACCTTTTGTTTGAAGACCTGCAGGTCTTGACAAGTGAGAAATTGAAGGAAGGGCGAATTTTAGACAAGCTAGCAGAAAAGTGTGAGTGACATTGATGTTGCATCCTTTATGCATTGGCTCATTTCATCAAAAGCCAGCAAACAGGAGGAATGTGCTTGTTGGGTTTTTCTTTTGAGGAAGAACTATGTAAGCACAGCAGCATCTGGTCTCTGTGGCGCAATCGGTTAGCGCGTTCGGCTGTTAACCGAAAGGATGGTGGTTCGAGCCCACCCAGGGACGATGTATGTTCCTTTCTCTTCTTTTTTAGACGTATTTTGTGCAAACAGATTAACTAAATTTCAACATTTCACTCAAACAAATCAGCCTCTCGCCCAACGTGGGGCTCGAACCCACGACCCTGAGATTAAGAGTCTCATGCTCTACCGACTGAGCTAGCCGGGCGATTTTTGTAGGACCCCAAAGGCACTTGCTGTCGCCACATGTTGACATGTTGAGCAGGACCTGAGCTATGTTTGTGGAATTTGTGCAGAAACTAAAGACCTTCACCCTTAAACATTCACTAAACCTGGTGCATGATCTCACATCCCAGAGATTGAGAATCTGGCAAACTAACAATCGAACTGGTCAGGTAACAGCAGCATTTGAAGTGGGGTCAAAAATGTACCATTAAAGGCACTTGACATCTCAGCTCAGTTTCGTTGCATAACCTCTTTATAGTTGTTGAAAAAACGTTTTGTAGCGGAAGAAAACATTAATTTACTGGAAGACAATCTAGTGATCGCTCTTAATATCAAAGTAAAACATGTACTCTGTCCTGATAAAATTTTGAGCATGTGCATTTCACCTTGGGATTTAAAGTGTTTCCCTTTAGTCTGAGTACATCAGCTGAAGGCAGCTTAACTTCTTTTTTGGTTCTTGAAGTCTTTTTTTATTCTCATCCGAAAGGCATAGCCTATTCTGTTCCAGAAAACATTGGGGATTCCAATGTATCAATGACCTAGTTGGGAAAATAATTGCTGAACTCTGTAATGATCCTGATCTCAGCAGTACCAAGTGCCACAAAGGTCCACAAATCAGTTTACTCATGTATTTTATTGCCTATGGTTTGGTTTGTAAATGTGTGTTGGTGATATGGATGCATTCATGATAGCACATTTTCTGGACAAAATGCGTCTTGGAGCAGCTCCTGCAGTGCTTCCATCAAATCTGTTTTGAATAGGTTTTGGGTGCATTTTCACAAATAATTTCAAAAGCGTCTTATCTAAGAGGACATAACCCTGCAACTGAAGGCAAGGGAGCTACACTGTGTAAACTGGTGAAAATCATACACATTCCGATGACTGGTGGACAAAAGGATCAAAACTTTGACAGGAAAAGGGTCTACAAACTGACCTTTTGTTTGAAGACCTGCAGGTCTTGACAAGTGAGAAATTGAAGGAAGGGCGAATTTTAGACAAGCTAGCAGAAAAGTGTGAGTGACATTGATGTTGCATCCTTTATGCATTGGCTCATTTAATCAAAAGCCAGCAAACAGGAGGAATGTGCTTGTTGGGTTTTTCTTTTGAGGAAGAACTATGTAAGCACAGCAGCATCTGGTCTCTGTGGCGCAATCGGTTAGCGCGTTCGGCTGTTAACCGAAAGGATGGTGGTTCGAGCCCACCCAGGGACGATGTATGTTCCTTTCTCTTCTTTTTTAGACGTATTTTGTGCAAACAGATTAACTAAATTTCAACATTTCACTCAAACAAATCAGCCTCTCGCCCAACGTGGGGCTCGAACCCACGACCCTGAGATTAAGAGTCTCATGCTCTACCGACTGAGCTAGCCGGGCGATTTTTGTAGGACCCCAAAGGCACTTGCTGTCGCCACATGTTGACATGTTGAGCAGGACCTGAGCTATGTTTGTGGAATTTGTGCAGAAACTAAAGACCTTCACCCTTAAACATTCACTAAACCTGGTGCATGATCTCACATCCCAGAGATTGAGAATCTGGCAAACTAACAATCGAACTGGTCAGGTAACAGCAGCATTTGAAGTGGGGTCAAAAATGTACCATTAAAGGCACTTGACATCTCAGCTCAGTTTCGTTGCATAGCCTCTTTATAGTTGTTGAAAAAACGTTTTGTAGCGGAAGAAAACATTAATTTACTGGAAGACAATCTAGTGATCGCTCTTAATATCAAAGTAAAACATGTACTCTGTCCTGATAAAATTTTGAGCATGTGCATTTCACCTTGGGATTTAAAGTGTTTCCCTTTAGTCTGAGTACATCAGCTGAAGGCAGCTTAACTTCTTTTTTGGTTCTTGAAGTCTTTTTTTATTCTCATCCGAAAGGCATAGCCTATTCTGTTCCAGAAAACATTGGGGATTCCAATGTATCAATGACCTAGTTGGGAAAATAATTGCTGAACTCTGTAATGATCCTGATCTCAGCAGTACCAAGTGCCACAAAGGTCCACAAATCAGTTTACTCATGTATTTTATTGCCTATGGTTTGGTTTGTAAATGTGTGTTGGTGATATGGATGCATTCATGATAGCACATTTTCTGGACAAAATGCGTCTTGGAGCAGCTCCTGCAGTGCTTCCATCAAATCTGTTTTGAATAGGTTTTGGGTGCATTTTCACAAATAATTTCAAAAGCGTCTTATCTAAGAGGACATAACCCTGCAACTGAAGGCAAGGGAGCTACACTGTGTAAACTGGTGAAAATCATACACATTCCGATGACTGGTGGACAAAAGGATCAAAACTTTGACAGGAAAAGGGTCTACAAACTGACCTTTTGTTTGAAGACCTGCAGGTCTTGACAAGTGAGAAATTGAAGGAAGGGCGAATTTTAGACAAGCTAGCAGAAAAGTGTGAGTGACATTGATGTTGCATCCTTTATGCATTGGCTCATTTCATCAAAAGCCAGCAAACAGGAGGAATGTGCTTGTTGGGTTTTTCTTTTGAGGAAGAACTATGTAAGCACAGCAGCATCTGGTCTCTGTGGCGCAATCGGTTAGCGCGTTCGGCTGTTAACCGAAAGGATGGTGGTTCGAGCCCACCCAGGGACGATGCATGTTCCTTTCTCTTCTTTTTTAGACGTATTTTGTGCAAACAGATTAACTAAATTTCAACATTTCACTCAAACAAATCAGCCTCTCGCCCAACGTGGGGCTCGAACCCACGACCCTGAGATTAAGAGTCTCATGCTCTACCGACTGAGCTAGCCGGGCGATTTTTGTAAGACCCCAAAGGCACTTGCTGTCGCCACATGTTGACATGTTGAGCAGGACCTGAGCTATGTTTGTGGAATTTGTGCAGAAATTAAAGACCTTCACCCTTAAACATTCACTAAACCTGGTGCATGATCTCACATCCCAGAGATTGAGAATCTGGCAAACTAACAATCGAACTGGTCAGGTAACAGCAGCATTTGAAGTGGGGTCAAAAAGGTACCATTAAAGGCACTTGACATCCCAGCTCAGTTTCGTTGCATAGCCTCTTTATAGTTGTTGAAAAAACGTTTTGTAGCGGAAGAAAACATTAATTTACTGGAAGACAATCCAGTGATCGCTCTTAATATCAAAGTAAAACATGTACTCTGTCCTGATAAAATTTTGAGCATGTGCATTTCACCTTGGGATTTAAAGTGTTTCCCTTTAGTCTGAGTACATCAGCTGAAGGCAGCTTAACTTCTTTTTTGGTTCTTGAAGTCTTTTTTTATTCTCATCCGAAAGGCATAGCCTATTCTGTTCCAGAAAACATTGGGGATTCCAATGTATCAATGACCTAGTTGGGAAAATAATTGCTGAACTCTGTAATGATCCTGATCTCAGCAGTACCAAGTGCCACAAAGGTCCACAAATCAGTTTACTCATGTATTTTATTGCCTATGGTTTGGTTTGTAAATGTGTGTTGGTGATATGGATGCATTCATGATAGCACATTTTCTGGACAAAATGCGTCTTGGAGCAGCTCCTGCAGTGCTTCCATCAAATCTGTTTTGAATAGGTTTTGGGTGCATTTTCACAAATAATTTCAAAAGCGTCTTATCTAAGACGACATAACCCTGCAACTGAAGGCAAGGGAGCTACACTGTGTAAACTGGTGAAAATCATACACATTCCGATGACTGGTGGACAAAAGGATCAAAACTTTGACAGGAAAAGGGTCTACAAACTGACCTTTTGTTTGAAGACCTGGAGGTCTTGACAAGTGAGAAATTGAAGGAAGGGCGAATTTTAGACAAGCTAGCAGAAAAGTGTGAGTGACATTGATGTTGCATCCTTTATGCATTGGCTCATTTCATCAAAAGCCAGCAAACAGGAGGAATGTGCTTGTTGGGTTTTTCTTTTGAGGAAGAACTATGTAAGCACAGCAGCATCTGGTCTCTGTGGCGCAATCGGTTAGCGCGTTCGGCTGTTAACCGAAAGGATGGTGGTTCGAGCCCACCCAGGGACGATGTATGTTCCTTTCTCTTCTTTTTTAGACGTATTTTGTGCAAACAGATTAACTAAATTTCAACATTTCACTCAAACAAATCAGCCTCTCGCCCAACGTGGGGCTCGAACCCACGACCCTGAGATTAAGAGTCTCATGCTCTACCGACTGAGCTAGCCGGGCGATTTTTGTAGGACCCCAAAGGCACTTGCTGTCGCCACATGTTGACATGTTGAGCAGGACCTGAGCTATGTTTGTGGAATTTGTGCAGAAACTAAAGACCTTCACCCTTAAACATTCACTAAACCTGGTGCATGATCTCACATCCCAGAGATTGAGAATCTGGCAAACTAACAATCGAACTGGTCAGGTAACAGCAGCATTTGAAGTGGGGTCAAAAATGTACCATTAAAGGCACTTGACATCTCAGCTCAGTTTCGTTGCATAGCCTCTTTATAGTTGTTGAAAAAACGTTTTGTAGCGGAAGAAAACATTAATTTACTGGAAGACAATCTAGTGATCGCTCTTAATATCAAAGTAAAACATGTACTCTGTCCTGATAAAATTTTGAGCATGTGCATTTCACCTTGGGATTTAAAGTGTTTCCCTTTAGTCTGAGTACATCAGCTGAAGGCAGCTTAACTTCTTTTTTGGTTCTTGAAGTCTTTTTTTATTCTCATCCGAAAGGCATAGCCTATTCTGTTCCAGAAAACATTGGGGATTCCAATGTATCAATGACCTAGTTGGGAAAATAATTGCTGAACTCTGTTATGATCCTGATCTCAGCAGTACCAAGTGCCACAAAGGTCCACAAATCAGTTTACTCATGTATTTTATTGCCTATGGTTTGGTTTGTAAATGTGTGTTGGTGATATGGATGCATTCATGATAGCACATTTTCTGGACAAAATGCGTCTTGGAGCAGCTCCTGCAGTGCTTCCATCAAATCTGTTTTGAATAGGTTTTGGGTGCATTTTCACAAATAATTTCAAAAGCGTCTTATCTAAGAGGACATAACCCTGCAACTGAAAGCAAGGGAGCTACTCTGTGTAAACTGGTGAAAATCATACACATTCCGGTGACTGGTGGACAAAAGGATCAAAACTTTGACAGGAAAAGGGTCTACAAACTGACCTTTTGTTTGAAGACCTGCAGGTCTTGACAAGTGAGAAATTGAAGGAAGGGCGAATTTTAGACAAGCTAGCAGAAAAGTGTGAGTGACATTGATGTTGCATCCTTTATGCATTGGCTCATTTCATCAAAAGCCAGCAAACAGGAGGAATGTGCTTGTTGGGTTTTTCTTTTGAGGAAGAACTATGTAAGCACAGCAGCATCTGGTCTCTGTGGCGCAATCGGTTAGCGCGTTCGGCTGTTAACCGAAAGGATGGTGGTTCGAGCCCACTCAGGGACGATGTATGTTCCTTTCTCTTCTTTTTTAGACGTATTTTGTGCAAACAGATTAACTAAATTTCAACATTTCACTCAAACAAATCAGCCTCTCGCCCAACGTGGGGCTCGAACCCACGACCCTGAGATTAAGAGTCTCATGCTCTACCGACTGAGCTAGCCGGGCGATTTTTGTAGGACCCCAAAGGCACTTGCTGTCGCCACATGTTGACATGTTGAGCAGGACCTGAGCTATGTTTGTGGAATTTGTGCAGAAACTAAAGACCTTCACCCTTAAACATTCACTAAACCTGGTGCATGATCTCACATCCCAGAGATTGAGAATCTGGCAAACTAACAATCGAACTGGTCAGGTAACAGCAGCATTTGAAGTGGGGTCAAAAATGTACCATTAAAGGCACTTGACATCTCAGCTCAGTTTCATTGCATAGCCTCTTTATAGTTGTTGAAAAAACGTTTTGTAGCGGAAGAAAACTATAATTTACTGGAAGACAATCCAGTGATCGCTCTTAATATCAAAGTAAAACATGTACTCTGTCCTGATAAAATTTTGAGCATGTGCATTTCACCTTGGGATTTAAAGTGTTTCCCTTTAGTCTGAGTACATCAGCTGAAGGCAGCTTAACTTCTTTTTTGGTTCTTGAAGTCTTTTTTTATTCTCATCCGAAAGGCATAGCCTATTCTGTTCCAGAAAACATTGGGGATTCCAATGTATCAATGACCTAGTTGGGAAAATAATTGCTGAACTCTGTAATGATCCTGATCTCAGCAGTACCAAGTGCCACAAAGGTCCACAAATCAGTTTACTCATGTATTTTATTGCCTATGGTTTGGTTTGTAAATGTGTGTTGGTGATATGGATGCATTCATGATAGCACATTTTCTGGACAAAATGCGTCTTGGAGCAGCTCCTGCAGTGCTTCCATCAAATCTGTTTTGAATAGGTTTTGGGTGCATTTTCACAAATAATTTCAAAAGCGTCTTATCTAAGAGGACATAACCCTGCAACTGAAGGCAAGGGAGCTACACTGTGTAAACTGGTGAAAATCATACACATTCCGATGACTGGTGGACAAAAGGATCAAAACTTTGACAGGAAAAGGGTCTACAAACTGACCTTTTGTTTGAAGACCTGCAGGTCTTGACAAGTGAGAAATTGAAGGAAGGGCGAATTTTAGACAAGCTAGCAGAAAAGTGTGAGTGACATTGATGTTGCATCCTTTATGCATTGGCTCATTTCATCAAAAGCCAGCAAACAGGAGGAATGTGCTTGTTGGGTTTTTCTTTTGAGGAAGAACTATGTAAGCACAGCAGCATCTGGTCTCTGTGGCGCAATCGGTTAGCGCGTTCGGCTGTTAACCGAAAGGATGGTGGTTCGAGCCCACCCAGGGACGATGTATGTTCCTTTCTCTTCTTTTTTAGACGTATTTTGTGCAAACAGATTAACTAAATTTCAACATTTCACTCAAACAAATCAGCCTCTCGCCCAACGTGGGGCTCGAACCCACGACCCTGAGATTAAGAGTCTCATGCTCTACCGACTGAGCTAGCCGGGCGATTTTTGTAGGACCCCAAAGGCACTTGCTGTCGCCACATGTTGACATGTTGAGCAGGACCTGAGCTATGTTTGTGGAATTTGTGCAGAAACTAAAGACCTTCACCCTTAAACATTCACTAAACCTGGTGCATGATCTCACATCCCAGAGATTGAGAATCTGGCAAACTAACAATCGAACTGGTCAGGTAACAGCAGCATTTGAAGTGGGGTCAAAAATGTACCATTAAAGGCACTTGACATCTCAGCTCAGTTTCGTTGCATAACCTCTTTATAGTTGTTGAAAAAACGTTTTGTAGCGGAAGAAAACATTAATTTACTGGAAGACAATCTAGTGATCGCTCTTAATATCAAAGTAAAACATGTACTCTGTCCTGATAAAATTTTGAGCATGTGCATTTCACCTTGGGATTTAAAGTGTTTCCCTTTAGTCTGAGTACATCAGCTGAAGGCAGCTTAACTTCTTTTTTGGTTCTTGAAGTCTTTTTTTATTCTCATCCGAAAGGCATAGCCTATTCTGTTCCAGAAAACATTGGGGATTCCAATGTATCAATGACCTAGTTGGGAAAATAATTGCTGAACTCTGTAATGATCCTGATCTCAGCAGTACCAAGTGCCACAAAGGTCCACAAATCAGTTTACTCATGTATTTTATTGCCTATGGTTTGGTTTGTAAATGTGTGTTGGTGATATGGATGCATTCATGATAGCACATTTTCTGGACAAAATGCGTCTTGGAGCAGCTCCTGCAGTGCTTCCATCAAATCTGTTTTGAATAGGTTTTGGGTGCATTTTCACAAATAATTTCAAAAGCGTCTTATCTAAGAGGACATAACCCTGCAACTGAAGGCAAGGGAGCTACACTGTGTAAACTGGTGAAAATCATACACATTCCGATGACTGGTGGACAAAAGGATCAAAACTTTGACAGGAAAAGGGTCTACAAACTGACCTTTTGTTTGAAGACCTGCAGGTCTTGACAAGTGAGAAATTGAAGGAAGGGCGAATTTTAGACAAGCTAGCAGAAAAGTGTGAGTGACATTGATGTTGCATCCTTTATGCATTGGCTCATTTAATCAAAAGCCAGCAAACAGGAGGAATGTGCTTGTTGGGTTTTTCTTTTGAGGAAGAACTATGTAAGCACAGCAGCATCTGGTCTCTGTGGCGCAATCGGTTAGCGCGTTCGGCTGTTAACCGAAAGGATGGTGGTTCGAGCCCACCCAGGGACGATGTATGTTCCTTTCTCTTCTTTTTTAGACGTATTTTGTGCAAACAGATTAACTAAATTTCAACATTTCACTCAAACAAATCAGCCTCTCGCCCAACGTGGGGCTCGAACCCACGACCCTGAGATTAAGAGTCTCATGCTCTACCGACTGAGCTAGCCGGGCGATTTTTGTAGGACCCCAAAGGCACTTGCTGTCGCCACATGTTGACATGTTGAGCAGGACCTGAGCTATGTTTGTGGAATTTGTGCAGAAACTAAAGACCTTCACCCTTAAACATTCACTAAACCTGGTGCATGATCTCACATCCCAGAGATTGAGAATCTGGCAAACTAACAATCGAACTGGTCAGGTAACAGCAGCATTTGAAGTGGGGTCAAAAATGTACCATTAAAGGCACTTGACATCTCAGCTCAGTTTCGTTGCATAACCTCTTTATAGTTGTTGAAAAAACGTTTTGTAGCGGAAGAAAACATTAATTTACTGGAAGACAATCTAGTGATCGCTCTTAATATCAAAGTAAAACATGTACTCTGTCCTGATAAAATTTTGAGCATGTGCATTTCACCTTGGGATTTAAAGTGTTTCCCTTTAGTCTGAGTACATCAGCTGAAGGCAGCTTAACTTCTTTTTTGGTTCTTGAAGTCTTTTTTTATTCTCATCCGAAAGGCATAGCCTATTCTGTTCCAGAAAACATTGGGGATTCCAATGTATCAATGACCTAGTTGGGAAAATAATTGCTGAACTCTGTAATGATCCTGATCTCAGCAGTACCAAGTGCCACAAAGGTCCACAAATCAGTTTACTCATGTATTTTATTGCCTATGGTTTGGTTTGTAAATGTGTGTTGGTGATATGGATGCATTCATGATAGCACATTTTCTGGACAAAATGCGTCTTGGAGCAGCTCCTGCAGTGCTTCCATCAAATCTGTTTTGAATAGGTTTTGGGTGCATTTTCACAAATAATTTCAAAAGCGTCTTATCTAAGAGGACATAACCCTGCAACTGAAGGCAAGGGAGCTACACTGTGTAAACTGGTGAAAATCATACACATTCCGATGACTGGTGGACAAAAGGATCAAAACTTTGACAGGAAAAGGGTCTACAAACTGACCTTTTGTTTGAAGACCTGCAGGTCTTGACAAGTGAGAAATTGAAGGAAGGGCGAATTTTAGACAAGCTAGCAGAAAAGTGTGAGTGACATTGATGTTGCATCCTTTATGCATTGGCTCATTTAATCAAAAGCCAGCAAACAGGAGGAATGTGCTTGTTGGGTTTTTCTTTTGAGGAAGAACTATGTAAGCACAGCAGCATCTGGTCTCTGTGGCGCAATCGGTTAGCGCGTTCGGCTGTTAACCGAAAGGATGGTGGTTCGAGCCCACCCAGGGACGATGTATGTTCCTTTCTCTTCTTTTTTAGACGTATTTTGTGCAAACAGATTAACTAAATTTCAACATTTCACTCAAACAAATCAGCCTCTCGCCCAACGTGGGGCTCGAACCCACGACCCTGAGATTAAGAGTCTCATGCTCTACCGACTGAGCTAGCCGGGCGATTTTTGTAGGACCCCAAAGGCACTTGCTGTCGCCACATGTTGACATGTTGAGCAGGACCTGAGCTATGTTTGTGGAATTTGTGCAGAAACTAAAGACCTTCACCCTTAAACATTCACTAAACCTGGTGCATGATCTCACATCCCAGAGATTGAGAATCTGGCAAACTAACAATCGAACTGGTCAGGTAACAGCAGCATTTGAAGTGGGGTCAAAAATGTACCATTAAAGGCACTTGACATCTCAGCTCAGTTTCGTTGCATAGCCTCTTTATAGTTGTTGAAAAAACGTTTTGTAGCGGAAGAAAACATTAATTTACTGGAAGACAATCTAGTGATCGCTCTTAATATCAAAGTAAAACATGTACTCTGTCCTGATAAAATTTTGAGCATGTGCATTTCACCTTGGGATTTAAAGTGTTTCCCTTTAGTCTGAGTACATCAGCTGAAGGCAGCTTAACTTCTTTTTTGGTTCTTGAAGTCTTTTTTTATTCTCATCCGAAAGGCATAGCCTATTCTGTTCCAGAAAACATTGGGGATTCCAATGTATCAATGACCTAGTTGGGAAAATAATTGCTGAACTCTGTAATGATCCTGATCTCAGCAGTACCAAGTGCCACAAAGGTCCACAAATCAGTTTACTCATGTATTTTATTGCCTATGGTTTGGTTTGTAAATGTGTGTTGGTGATATGGATGCATTCATGATAGCACATTTTCTGGACAAAATGCGTCTTGGAGCAGCTCCTGCAGTGCTTCCATCAAATCTGTTTTGAATAGGTTTTGGGTGCATTTTCACAAATAATTTCAAAAGCGTCTTATCTAAGAGGACATAACCCTGCAACTGAAGGCAAGGGAGCTACACTGTGTAAACTGGTGAAAATCATACACATTCCGATGACTGGTGGACAAAAGGATCAAAACTTTGACAGGAAAAGGGTCTACAAACTGACCTTTTGTTTGAAGACCTGCAGGTCTTGACAAGTGAGAAATTGAAGGAAGGGCGAATTTTAGACAAGCTAGCAGAAAAGTGTGAGTGACATTGATGTTGCATCCTTTATGCATTGGCTCATTTCATCAAAAGCCAGCAAACAGGAGGAATGTGCTTGTTGGGTTTTTCTTTTGAGGAAGAACTATGTAAGCACAGCAGCATCTGGTCTCTGTGGCGCAATCGGTTAGCGCGTTCGGCTGTTAACCGAAAGGATGGTGGTTCGAGCCCACCCAGGGACGATGTATGTTCCTTTCTCTTCTTTTTTAGACGTATTTTGTGCAAACAGATTAACTAAATTTCAACATTTCACTCAAACAAATCAGCCTCTCGCCCAACGTGGGGCTCGAACCCACGACCCTGAGATTAAGAGTCTCATGCTCTACCGACTGAGCTAGCCGGGCGATTTTTGTAAGACCCCAAAGGCACTTGCTGTCGCCACATGTTGACATGTTGAGCAGGACCTGAGCTATGTTTGTGGAATTTGTGCAGAAATTAAAGACCTTCACCCTTAAACATTCACTAAACCTGGTGCATGATCTCACATCCCAGAGATTGAGAATCTGGCAAACTAACAATCGAACTGGTCAGGTAACAGCAGCATTTGAAGTGGGGTCAAAAAGGTACCATTAAAGGCACTTGACATCCCAGCTCAGTTTCGTTGCATAGCCTCTTTATAGTTGTTGAAAAAACGTTTTGTAGCGGAAGAAAACATTAATTTACTGGAAGACAATCCAGTGATCGCTCTTAATATCAAAGTAAAACATGTACTCTGTCCTGATAAAATTTTGAGCATGTGCATTTCACCTTGGGATTTAAAGTGTTTCCCTTTAGTCTGAGTACATCAGCTGAAGGCAGCTTAACTTCTTTTTTGGTTCTTGAAGTCTTTTTTTATTCTCATCCGAAAGGCATAGCCTATTCTGTTCCAGAAAACATTGGGGATTCCAATGTATCAATGACCTAGTTGGGAAAATAATTGCTGAACTCTGTAATGATCCTGATCTCAGCAGTACCAAGTGCCACAAAGGTCCACAAATCAGTTTACTCATGTATTTTATTGCCTATGGTTTGGTTTGTAAATGTGTGTTGGTGATATGGATGCATTCATGATAGCACATTTTCTGGACAAAATGCGTCTTGGAGCAGCTCCTGCAGTGCTTCCATCAAATCTGTTTTGAATAGGTTTTGGGTGCATTTTCACAAATAATTTCAAAAGCGTCTTATCTAAGACGACATAACCCTGCAACTGAAGGCAAGGGAGCTACACTGTGTAAACTGGTGAAAATCATACACATTCCGATGACTGGTGGACAAAAGGATCAAAACTTTGACAGGAAAAGGGTCTACAAACTGACCTTTTGTTTGAAGACCTGGAGGTCTTGACAAGTGAGAAATTGAAGGAAGGGCGAATTTTAGACAAGCTAGCAGAAAAGTGTGAGTGACATTGATGTTGCATCCTTTATGCATTGGCTCATTTCATCAAAAGCCAGCAAACAGGAGGAATGTGCTTGTTGGGTTTTTCTTTTGAGGAAGAACTATGTAAGCACAGCAGCATCTGGTCTCTGTGGCGCAATCGGTTAGCGCGTTCGGCTGTTAACCGAAAGGATGGTGGTTCGAGCCCACCCAGGGACGATGTATGTTCCTTTCTCTTCTTTTTTAGACGTATTTTGTGCAAACAGATTAACTAAATTTCAACATTTCACTCAAACAAATCAGCCTCTCGCCCAACGTGGGGCTCGAACCCACGACCCTGAGATTAAGAGTCTCATGCTCTACCGACTGAGCTAGCCGGGCGATTTTTGTAGGACCCCAAAGGCACTTGCTGTCGCCACATGTTGACATGTTGAGCAGGACCTGAGCTATGTTTGTGGAATTTGTGCAGAAACTAAAGACCTTCACCCTTAAACATTCACTAAACCTGGTGCATGATCTCACATCCCAGAGATTGAGAATCTGGCAAACTAACAATCGAACTGGTCAGGTAACAGCAGCATTTGAAGTGGGGTCAAAAATGTACCATTAAAGGCACTTGACATCTCAGCTCAGTTTCGTTGCATAGCCTCTTTATAGTTGTTGAAAAAACGTTTTGTAGCGGAAGAAAACATTAATTTACTGGAAGACAATCTAGTGATCGCTCTTAATATCAAAGTAAAACATGTACTCTGTCCTGATAAAATTTTGAGCATGTGCATTTCACCTTGGGATTTAAAGTGTTTCCCTTTAGTCTGAGTACATCAGCTGAAGGCAGCTTAACTTCTTTTTTGGTTCTTGAAGTCTTTTTTTATTCTCATCCGAAAGGCATAGCCTATTCTGTTCCAGAAAACATTGGGGATTCCAATGTATCAATGACCTAGTTGGGAAAATAATTGCTGAACTCTGTTATGATCCTGATCTCAGCAGTACCAAGTGCCACAAAGGTCCACAAATCAGTTTACTCATGTATTTTATTGCCTATGGTTTGGTTTGTAAATGTGTGTTGGTGATATGGATGCATTCATGATAGCACATTTTCTGGACAAAATGCGTCTTGGAGCAGCTCCTGCAGTGCTTCCATCAAATCTGTTTTGAATAGGTTTTGGGTGCATTTTCACAAATAATTTCAAAAGCGTCTTATCTAAGAGGACATAACCCTGCAACTGAAAGCAAGGGAGCTACTCTGTGTAAACTGGTGAAAATCATACACATTCCGGTGACTGGTGGACAAAAGGATCAAAACTTTGACAGGAAAAGGGTCTACAAACTGACCTTTTGTTTGAAGACCTGCAGGTCTTGACAAGTGAGAAATTGAAGGAAGGGCGAATTTTAGACAAGCTAGCAGAAAAGTGTGAGTGACATTGATGTTGCATCCTTTATGCATTGGCTCATTTCATCAAAAGCCAGCAAACAGGAGGAATGTGCTTGTTGGGTTTTTCTTTTGAGGAAGAACTATGTAAGCACAGCAGCATCTGGTCTCTGTGGCGCAATCGGTTAGCGCGTTCGGCTGTTAACCGAAAGGATGGTGGTTCGAGCCCACTCAGGGACGATGTATGTTCCTTTCTCTTCTTTTTTAGACGTATTTTGTGCAAACAGATTAACTAAATTTCAACATTTCACTCAAACAAATCAGCCTCTCGCCCAACGTGGGGCTCGAACCCACGACCCTGAGATTAAGAGTCTCATGCTCTACCGACTGAGCTAGCCGGGCGATTTTTGTAGGACCCCAAAGGCACTTGCTGTCGCCACATGTTGACATGTTGAGCAGGACCTGAGCTATGTTTGTGGAATTTGTGCAGAAACTAAAGACCTTCACCCTTAAACATTCACTAAACCTGGTGCATGATCTCACATCCCAGAGATTGAGAATCTGGCAAACTAACAATCGAACTGGTCAGGTAACAGCAGCATTTGAAGTGGGGTCAAAAATGTACCATTAAAGGCACTTGACATCTCAGCTCAGTTTCGTTGCATAGCCTCTTTATAGTTGTTGAAAAAACGTTTTGTAGCGGAAGAAAACATTAATTTACTGGAAGACAATCTAGTGATCGCTCTTAATATCAAAGTAAAACATGTACTCTGTCCTGATAAAATTTTGAGCATGTGCATTTCACCTTGGGATTTAAAGTGTTTCCCTTTAGTCTGAGTACATCAGCTGAAGGCAGCTTAACTTCTTTTTTGGTTCTTGAAGTCTTTTTTTATTCTCATCCGAAAGGCATAGCCTATTCTGTTCCAGAAAACATTGGGGATTCCAATGTATCAATGACCTAGTTGGGAAAATAATTGCTGAACTCTGTAATGATCCTGATCTCAGCAGTACCAAGTGCCACAAAGGTCCACAAATCAGTTTACTCATGTATTTTATTGCCTATGGTTTGGTTTGTAAATGTGTGTTGGTGATATGGATGCATTCATGATAGCACATTTTCTGGACAAAATGCGTCTTGGAGCAGCTCCTGCAGTGCTTCCATCAAATCTGTTTTGAATAGGTTTTGGGTGCATTTTCACAAATAATTTCAAAAGCGTCTTATCTAAGAGGACATAACCCTGCAACTGAAGGCAAGGGAGCTACACTGTGTAAACTGGTGAAAATCATACACATTCCGATGACTGGTGGACAAAAGGATCAAAACTTTGACAGGAAAAGGGTCTACAAACTGACCTTTTGTTTGAAGACCTGCAGGTCTTGACAAGTGAGAAATTGAAGGAAGGGCGAATTTTAGACAAGCTAGCAGAAAAGTGTGAGTGACATTGATGTTGCATCCTTTATGCATTGGCTCATTTCATCAAAAGCCAGCAAACAGGAGGAATGTGCTTGTTGGGTTTTTCTTTTGAGGAAGAACTATGTAAGCACAGCAGCATCTGGTCTCTGTGGCGCAATCGGTTAGCGCGTTCGGCTGTTAACCGAAAGGATGGTGGTTCGAGCCCACCCAGGGACGATGTATGTTCCTTTCTCTTCTTTTTTAGACGTATTTTGTGCAAACAGATTAACTAAATTTCAACATTTCACTCAAACAAATCAGCCTCTCGCCCAACATGGGGCTCGAACCCACGACCCTGAGATTAAGAGTCTCATGCTGTACTGACTGAGCTAGCCGGGCGATTTTTGTAGGACCCCAAAGGCACTTGCTGTCGCCACATGTTGACATGTTGAGCAGGACCTGAGCTATGTTTGTGGAATTTGTGCAGAAATTAAAGACCTTCACCCTTAAACATTCACTAAACCTGGTGCATGATCTCACATCCCAGAGATTGAGAATCTGGCAAATCAACAATCGAACTGGTCAGGTAACAGCAGCATTTGAAGTGGGGTCAAAAAGGTACCATTAAAGGCACTTGACATCCCAGCTCAGTTTCGTTGCATAGCCTCTTTATAGTTGTTGAAAAAACGTTTTGTAGCGGAAGAAAACATTAATTTACTGGAAGACAATCCAGTGATCGCTCTTAATATCAAAGTAAAACATGTACTCTGTCCTGATAAAATTTTGAGCATGTGCATTTCACCTTGGGATTTAAAGTGTTTCCCTTTAGTCTGAGTACATCAGCTGAAGGCAGCTTAACTTCTTTTTTGGTTCTTGAAGTCTTTTTTTATTCTCATCCGAAAGGCATAGCCTATTCTGTTCCAGAAAACATTGGGGATTCCAATGTATCAATGACCTAGTTGGGAAAATAATTGCTGAACTCTGTAATGATCCTGATCTCAGCAGTACCAAGTGCCACAAAGGTCCACAAATCAGTTTACTCATGTATTTTATTGCCTATGGTTTGGTTTGTAAATGTGTGTTGGTGATATGTATGCATTCATGATAGCACATTTTCTGGACAAAATGCGTCTTGGAGCAGCTCCTGCAGTGCTTCCATCAAATCTGTTTTGAATAGGTTTTGGGTGCATTTTCACAAATAATTTGAAAAGCGTCTTATCTAAGAGGACATAACCCTGCAACTGAATGCAAGGGAGCTACACTGTGTAAACTGGTGAAAATCATACACATTCCGATGACTGGTGGACAAAAGGATCAAAACTTTGACAGGAAAAGGGTCTACAAACTGACCTTTTGTTTGAAGACCTGCAGGTCTTGACAAGTGAGAAATTGAAGGAAGGGCGAATTTTAGACAAGCTAGCAGAAAAGTGTGAGTGACATTGATGTTGCATCCTTTATGCATTGGCTCATTTCATCAAAAGCCAGCAAACAGGAGGAATGTGCTTGTTGGGTTTTTCTTTTGAGGAAGAACTATGTAAGCACAGCAGCATCTGGTCTCTGTGGCGCAATCGGTTAGCGCGTTCGGCTGTTAACCGAAAGGATGGTGGTTCGAGCCCACCCAGGGACGATGTATGTTCCTTTCTCTTCTTTTTTAGACGTATTTTGTGCAAACAGATTAACTAAATTTCAACATTTCACTCAAACAAATCAGCCTCTCGCCCAACGTGGGGCTCGAACTCACGACCCTGAGATTAAGAGTCTCATGCTCTACCGACTGAGCTAGCCGGGCGATTTTTGTAGGACCCCAAAGGCACTTGCTGTCGCCACATGTTGACATGTTGAGCAGGACCTGAGCTATGTTTGTGGAATTTGTGCAGAAACTAAAGACCTTCACCCTTAAACATTCACTAAACCTGGTGCATGATCTCACATCCCAGAGATTGAGAATCTGGCAAACTAACAATCGAACTGGTCAGGTAACAGCAGCATTTGAAGTGGGGTCAAAAATGTACCATTAAAGGCACTTGACATCTCAGCTCAGTTTCGTTGCATAGCCTCTTTATAGTTGTTGAAAAAACGTTTTGTAGCGGAAGAAAACATTCATTTACTGGAAGACAATCTAGTGATCGCTCTTAATATCAAAGTAAAACATGTACTCTGTCCTGATAAAATTTTGAGCATGTGCATTTCACCTTGGGATTTAAAGTGTTTCCCTTTAGTCTGAGTACATCAGCTGAAGGCAGCTTAACTTCTTTTTTGGTTCTTGAAGTCTTTTTTTATTCTCATCCGAAAGGCATAGCCTATTCTGTTCCAGAAAACATTGGGGATTCCAATGTATCAATGACCTAGTTGGGAAAATAATTGCTGAACTCTGTTATGATCCTGATCTCAGCAGTACCAAGTGCCACAAAGGTCCACAAATCAGTTTACTCATGTATTTTATTGCCTATGGTTTGGTTTGTAAATGTGTGTTGGTGATATGGATGCATTCATGATAGCACATTTTCTGGACAAAATGCGTCTTGGAGCAGCTCCTGCAGTGCTTCCATCAAATCTGTTTTGAATAGGTTTTGGGTGCATTTTCACAAATAATTTCAAAAGCGTCTTATCTAAGAGGACATAACCCTGCAACTGAAAGCAAGGGAGCTACTCTGTGTAAACTGGTGAAAATCATACACATTCCGATGACTGGTGGACAAAAGGATCAAAACTTTGACAGGAAAAGGGTCTACAAACTGACCTTTTGTTTGAAGACCTGCAGGTCTTGACAAGTGAGAAATTGAAGGAAGGGCGAATTTTAGACAAGCTAGCAGAAAAGTGTGAGTGACATTGATGTTGCATCCTTTATGCATTGGCTCATTTCATCAAAAGCCAGCAAACAGGAGGAATGTGCTTGTTGGGTTTTTCTTTTGAGGAAGAACTATGTAAGCACAGCAGCATCTGGTCTCTGTGGCGCAATCGGTTAGCGCGTTCGGCTGTTAACCGAAAGGATGGTGGTTCGAGCCCACTCAGGGACGATGTATGTTCCTTTCTCTTCTTTTTTAGACGTATTTTGTGCAAACACATTAACTAAATTTCAACATTTCACTCAAACAAATCAGCCTCTCGCCCAACGTGGGGCTCGAACCCACGACCCTGAGATTAAGAGTCTCATGCTCTACCGACTGAGCTAGCCGGGCGATTTTTGTAGGACCCCAAAGGCACTTGCTGTCGCCACATGTTGACATGTTGAGCAGGACCTGAGCTATGTTTGTGGAATTTGTGCAGAAACTAAAGACCTTCACCCTTAAACATTCACTAAACCTGGTGCATGATCTCACATCCCAGAGATTGAGAATCTGGCAAACTAACAATCGAACTGGTCAGGTAACAGCAGCATTTGAAGTGGGGTCAAAAATGTACCATTAAAGGCACTTGACATCTCAGCTCAGTTTCGTTGCATAGCCTCTTTATAGTTGTTGAAAAAACGTTTTGTAGCGGAAGAAAACATTAATTTACTGGAAGACAATCTAGTGATCGCTCTTAATATCAAAGTAAAACATGTACTCTGTCCTGATAAAATTTTGAGCATGTGCATTTCACCTTGGGATTTAAAGTGTTTCCCTTTAGTCTGAGTACATCAGCTGAAGGCAGCTTAACTTCTTTTTTGGTTCTTGAAGTCTTTTTTTATTCTCATCCGAAAGGCATAGCCTATTCTGTTCCAGAAAACATTGGGGATTCCAATGTATCAATGACCTAGTTGGGAAAATAATTGCTGAACTCTGTAATGATCCTGATCTCAGCAGTACCAAGTGCCACAAAGGTCCACAAATCAGTTTACTCATGTATTTTATTGCCTATGGTTTGGTTTGTAAATGTGTGTTGGTGATATGGATGCATTCATGATAGCACATTTTCTGGACAAAATGCGTCTTGGAGCAGCTCCTGCAGTGCTTCCATCAAATCTGTTTTGAATAGGTTTTGGGTGCATTTTCACAAATAATTTCAAAAGCGTCTTATCTAAGAGGACATAACCCTGCAACTGAAGGCAAGGGAGCTACACTGTGTAAACTGGTGAAAATCATACACATTCCGATGACTGGTGGACAAAAGGATCAAAACTTTGACAGGAAAAGGGTCTACAAACTGACCTTTTGTTTGAAGACCTGCAGGTCTTGACAAGTGAGAAATTGAAGGAAGGGCGAATTTTAGACAAGCTAGCAGAAAAGTGTGAGTGACATTGATGTTGCATCCTTTATGCATTGGCTCATTTCATCAAAAGCCAGCAAACAGGAGGAATGTGCTTGTTGGGTTTTTCTTTTGAGGAAGAACTATGTAAGCACAGCAGCATCTGGTCTCTGTGGCGCAATCGGTTAGCGCGTTCGGCTGTTAACCGAAAGGATGGTGGTTCGAGCCCACCCAGGGACGATGTATGTTCCTTTCTCTTCTTTTTTAGACGTATTTTGTGCAAACAGATTAACTAAATTTCAACATTTCACTCAAACAAATCAGCCTCTCGCCCAACGTGGGGCTCGAACCCACGACCCTGAGATTAAGAGTCTCATGCTCTACCGACTGAGCTAGCCGGGCGATTTTAGTAAGACCCCAAAGGCACTTGCTGTCGCCACATGTTGACATGTTGAGCAGGACCTGAGCTATGTTTGTGGAATTTGTGCAGAAATTAAAGACCTTCACCCTTAAACATTCACTAAACCTGGTGCATGATCTCACATCCCAGAGATTGAGAATCTGGCAAACTAACAATCGAACTGGTCAGGTAACAGCAGCATTTGAAGTGGGGTCAAAAAGGTACCATTAAAGGCACTTGACATCCCAGCTCAGTTTCGTTGCATAGCCTCTTTATAGTTGTTGAAAAAACGTTTTGTAGCGGAAGAAAACATTAATTTACTGGAAGACAATCCATTGATCACTCTTAATATCAAAGTAAAACATGTACTCTGTCCTGATAAAATTTTGAGCATGTGCATTTCACCTTGGGATTTAAAGTGTTTCCCTTTAGTCTGAGTACATCAGCTGAAGGCAGCTTAACTTCTTTTTTGGTTCTTGAAGTCTTTTTTTATTCTCATCCGAAAGGCATAGCCTATTCTGTTCCAGAAAACATTGGGGATTCCAATGTATCAATGACCTAGTTGGGAAAATAATTGCTGAACTCTGTAATGATCCTGATCTCAGCAGTACCAAGTGCCACAAAGGTCCACAAATCAGTTTACTCATGTATTTTATTGCCTATGGTTTGGTTTGTAAATGTGTGTTGGTGATATGGATGCATTCATGATAGCACATTTTCTGGACAAAATGCGTCTTGGAGCAGCTCCTGCAGTGCTTCCATCAAATCTGTTTTGAATAGGTTTTGGGTGCATTTTCACAAATAATTTCAAAAGCGTCTTATCTAAGAGGACATAACCCTGCAACTGAAGGCAAGGGAGCTACACTGTGTAAACTGGTGAAAATCATACACATTCCGATGACTGGTGGACAAAAGGATCAAAACTTTGACAGGAAAAGGGTCTACAAACTGACCTTTTGTTTGAAGACCTGCAGGTCTTGACAAGTGAGAAATTGAAGGAAGGGCGAATTTTAGACAAGCTAGCAGAAAAGTGTGAGTGACATTGATGTTGCATCCTTTATGCATTGGCTCATTTCATCAAAAGCCAGCAAACAGGAGGAATGTGCTTGTTGGGTTTTTCTTTTGAGGAAGAACTATGTAAGCACAGCAGCATCTGGTCTCTGTGGCGCAATCGGTTAGCGCGTTCGGCTGTTAACCGAAAGGATGGTGGTTCGAGCCCACCCAGGGACGATGTATGTTCCTTTCTCTTCTTTTTTAGACGTATTTTGTGCAAACAGATTAACTAAATTTCAACATTTCACTCAAACAAATCAGCCTCTCGCCCAACGTGGGGCTCGAACCCACGACCCTGAGATTAAGAGTCTCATGCTCTACCGACTGAGCTAGCCGGGCGATTTTTGTAGGACCCCAAAGGCACTTGCTGTCGCCACATGTTGACATGTTGAGCAGGACCTGAGCTATGTTTGTGGAATTTGTGCAGAAACTAAAGACCTTCACCCTTAAACATTCACTAAACCTGGTGCATGATCTCACATCCCAGAGATTGAGAATCTGGCAAACTAACAATCGAACTGGTCAGGTAACAGCAGCATTTGAAGTGGGGTCAAAAATGTACCATTAAAGGCACTTGACATCTCAGCTCAGTTTCGTTGCATAGCCTCTTTATAGTTGTTGAAAAAACGTTTTGTAGCGGAAGAAAACATTCATTTACTGGAAGACAATCTAGTGATCGCTCTTAATATCAAAGTAAAACATGTACTCTGTCCTGATAAAATTTTGAGCATGTGCATTTCACCTTGGGATTTAAAGTGTTTCCCTTTAGTCTGAGTACATCAGCTGAAGGCAGCTTAACTTCTTTTTTGGTTCTTGAAGTCTTTTTTTATTCTCATCCGAAAGGCATAGCCTATTCTGTTCCAGAAAACATTGGGGATTCCAATGTATCAATGACCTAGTTGGGAAAATAATTGCTGAACTCTGTTATGATCCTGATCTCAGCAGTACCAAGTGCCACAAAGGTCCACAAATCAGTTTACTCATGTATTTTATTGCCTATGGTTTGGTTTGTAAATGTGTGTTGGTGATATGGATGCATTCATGATAGCACATTTTCTGGACAAAATGCGTCTTGGAGCAGCTCCTGCAGTGCTTCCATCAAATCTGTTTTGAATAGGTTTTGGGTGCATTTTCACAAATAATTTCAAAAGCGTCTTATCTAAGAGGACATAACCCTGCAACTGAAAGCAAGGGAGCTACTCTGTGTAAACTGGTGAAAATCATACACATTCCGATGACTGGTGGACAAAAGGATCAAAACTTTGACAGGAAAAGGGTCTACAAACTGACCTTTTGTTTGAAGACCTGCAGGTCTTGACAAGTGAGAAATTGAAGGAAGGGCGAATTTTAGACAAGCTAGCAGAAAAGTGTGAGTGACATTGATGTTGCATCCTTTATGCATTGGCTCATTTCATCAAAAGCCAGCAAACAGGAGGAATGTGCTTGTTGGGTTTTTCTTTTGAGGAAGAACTATGTAAGCACAGCAGCATCTGGTCTCTGTGGCGCAATCGGTTAGCGCGTTCGGCTGTTAACCGAAAGGATGGTGGTTCGAGCCCACTCAGGGAAGATGTATGTTCCTTTCTCTTCTTTTTTAGACGTATTTTGTGCAAACAGATTAACTAAATTTCAACATTTCACTCAAACAAATCAGCCTCTCGCCCAACGTGGGGCTCGAACCCACGACCCTGAGATTAAGAGTCTCATGCTCTACCGACTGAGCTAGCCGGGCGATTTTTGTAGGACCCCAAAGGCACTTGCTGTCGCCACATGTTGACATGTTGAGCAGGACCTGAGCTATGTTTGTGGAATTTGTGCAGAAACTAAAGACCTTCACCCTTAAACATTCACTAAACCTGGTGCATGATCTCACATCCCAGAGATTGAGAATCTGGCAAACTAACAATCGAACTGGTCAGGTAACAGCAGCATTTGAAGTGGGGTCAAAAATGTACCATTAAAGGCACTTGACATCTCAGCTCAGTTTCGTTGCATAGCCTCTTTATAGTTGTTGAAAAAACGTTTTGTAGCGGAAGAAAACATTAATTTACTGGAAGACAATCTAGTGATCGCTCTTAATATCAAAGTAAAACATGTACTCTGTCCTGATAAAATTTTGAGCATGTGCATTTCACCTTGGGATTTAAAGTGTTTCCCTTTAGTCTGAGTACATCAGCTGAAGGCAGCTTAACTTCTTTTTTGGTTCTTGAAGTCTTTTTTTATTCTCATCCGAAAGGCATAGCCTATTCTGTTCCAGAAAACATTGGGGATTCCAATGTATCAATGACCTAGTTGGGAAAATAATTGCTGAACTCTGTAATGATCCTGATCTCAGCAGTACCAAGTGCCACAAAGGTCCACAAATCAGTTTACTCATGTATTTTATTGCCTATGGTTTGGTTTGTAAATGTGTGTTGGTGATATGGATGCATTCATGATAGCACATTTTCTGGACAAAATGCGTCTTGGAGCAGCTCCTGCAGTGCTTCCATCAAATCTGTTTTGAATAGGTTTTGGGTGCATTTTCACAAATAATTTCAAAAGCGTCTTATCTAAGAGGACATAACCCTGCAACTGAAGGCAAGGGAGCTACACTGTGTAAACTGGTGAAAATCATACACATTCCGATGACTGGTGGACAAAAGGATCAAAACTTTGACAGGAAAAGGGTCTACAAACTGACCTTTTGTTTGAAGACCTGCAGGTCTTGACAAGTGAGAAATTGAAGGAAGGGCGAATTTTAGACAAGCTAGCAGAAAAGTGTGAGTGACATTGATGTTGCATCCTTTATGCATTGGCTCATTTAATCAAAAGCCAGCAAACAGGAGGAATGTGCTTGTTGGGTTTTTCTTTTGAGGAAGAACTATGTAAGCACAGCAGCATCTGGTCTCTGTGGCGCAATCGGTTAGCGCGTTCGGCTGTTAACCGAAAGGATGGTGGTTCGAGCCCACCCAGGGACGATGTATGTTCCTTTCTCTTCTTTTTTAGACGTATTTTGTGCAAACAGATTAACTAAATTTCAACATTTCACTCAAACAAATCAGCCTCTCGCCCAACGTGGGGCTCGAACCCACGACCCTGAGATTAAGAGTCTCATGCTCTACCGACTGAGCTAGCCGGGCGATTTTTGTAGTACCCCAAAGGCACTTGCTGTCGCCACATGTTGACATGTTGAGCAGGACCTGAGCTATGTTTGTGGAATTTGTGCAGAAACTAAAGACCTTCACCCTTAAACATTCACTAAACCTGGTGCATGATCTCACATCCCAGAGATTGAGAATCTGGCAAACTAACAATCGAACTGGTCAGGTAACAGCAGCATTTGAAGTGGGGTCAAAAATGTACCATTAAAGGCACTTGACATCTCAGCTCAGTTTCATTGCATAGCCTCTTTATAGTTGTTGAAAAAACGTTTTGTAGCGGAAGAAAACTATAATTTACTGGAAGACAATCCAGTGATCGCTCTTAATATCAAAGTAAAACATGTACTCTGTCCTGATAAAATTTTGAGCATGTGCATTTCACCTTGGGATTTAAAGTGTTTCCCTTTAGTCTGAGTACATCAGCTGAAGGCAGCTTAACTTCTTTTTTGGTTCTTGAAGTCTTTTTTTATTCTCATCCGAAAGGCATAGCCTATTCTGTTCCAGAAAACATTGGGGATTCCAATGTATCAATGACCTAGTTGGGAAAATAATTGCTGAACTCTGTAATGATCCTGATCTCAGCAGTACCAAGTGCCACAAAGGTCCACAAATCAGTTTACTCATGTATTTTATTGCCTATGGTTTGGTTTGTAAATGTGTGTTGGTGATATGGATGCATTCATGATAGCACATTTTCTGGACAAAATGCGTCTTGGAGCAGCTCCTGCAGTGCTTCCATCAAATCTGTTTTGAATAGGTTTTGGGTGCATTTTCACAAATAATTTCAAAAGCGTCTTATCTAAGAGGACATAACCCTGCAACTGAAGGCAAGGGAGCTACACTGTGTAAACTGGTGAAAATCATACACATTCCGATGACTGGTGGACAAAAGGATCAAAACTTTGACAGGAAAAGGGTCTACAAACTGACCTTTTGTTTGAAGACCTGCAGGTCTTGACAAGTGAGAAATTGAAGGAAGGGCGAATTTTAGACAAGCTAGCAGAAAAGTGTGAGTGACATTGATGTTGCATCCTTTATGCATTGGCTCATTTCATCAAAAGCCAGCAAACAGGAGGAATGTGCTTGTTGGGTTTTTCTTTTGAGGAAGAACTATGTAAGCACAGCAGCATCTGGTCTCTGTGGCGCAATCGGTTAGCGCGTTCGGCTGTTAACCGAAAGGATGGTGGTTTGAGCCCACCCAGGGACGATGTATGTTCCTTTCTCTTCTTTTTTAGACGTATTTTGTGCAAACAGATTAACTAAATTTCAACATTTCACTCAAACAAATCAGCCTCTCGCCCAACGTGGGGCTCGAACCCACGACCCTGAGATTAAGAGTCTCATGCTCTACCGACTGAGCTAGCCGGGCGATTTTTGTAGGACCCCAAAGGCACTTGCTGTCGCCACATGTTGACATGTTGAGCAGGACCTGAGCTATGTTTGTGGAATTTGTGCAGAAACTAAAGACCTTCACCCTTAAACATTCACTAAACCTGGTGCATGATCTCACATCCCAGAGATTGAGAATCTGGCAAACTAACAATCGAACTGGTCAGGTAACAGCAGCATTTGAAGTGGGGTCAAAAATGTACCATTAAAGGCACTTGACATCTCAGCTCAGTTTCGTTGCATAACCTCTTTATAGTTGTTGAAAAACGTTTTGTAGCGGAAGAAAACATTAATTTACTGGAAGACAATCTAGTGATCGCTCTTAATATCAAAGTAAAACATGTACTCTGTCCTGATAAAATTTTGAGCATGTGCATTTCACCTTGGGATTTAAAGTGTTTCCCTTTAGTCTGAGTACATCAGCTGAAGGCAGCTTAACACTAGAAGCGCCAAAGCTCCGGTCATTTGACCGCTGTGACGTCTACTAGAAGCGCCGCCTCTGGTCGACCTAATTATACCTAGAAGCGCCGAGCACCGGTCACTTGACCGCAGTAGCACAAAAAATAATAATATCTTTGCACTGGATCCAATTTCAGAACCCTCCTTTCATGACTTTTCCCAGAATTGTCCTTTTAATAAACTAGTATTTTTACATTGTTAAAAGAAACCCTGCACATGCTAGTTTCAATCGATTTCGCTCGTATCTCTGTAATATTGTCGTCGTCGCCTACACTTCAAGACTGTGATTCTCTTTTCTGCCAGCGGGTGTCGCAAAGATTCGTATGTCATTTAATATTTAGTATAACTAAATAAAGATCAATAGTTTTCAAAACTAAATTATTCAAAGTTCAAACTGATTATTGTGTAAAGACAAAACGGAATTCGTCCGTTGAACGAAAGTGAAAGTGTTTCACTTTCCAAAGTCTTAAAATATATACTTTATTTATTAATATTATTTAATATATACTATATATAAGTTTACATCAATGGTTTTCAAACCGTGAGAGCGTCTTGCTTTGCCTAATAAATGCTTTAGTAGTTTGCAGGAATTCTGCGAATGGTAATTAGCCTACTTATCAAGTCAATATCTCAAAGAAATGATCTCTCGGGTATAATCCCTCTTCGCCAGGGCTAGCTGTTAGATACATACATTATGTATGGCTGCTTTTGACACACTGGCATTACAAAAGAATTAAGCAGAATGCAAGTTACGTATGTAAATGCATACCTTTGCGAGCGAAACTGAGATGATGGCATGGGCGGTGCTGTTATGAACACTTTATTCACAATAGCATTCATGAGGCAACGTGAGCTATAAATTCGTCGGGACGCGGCTACACAGTTTGAGTGAAAACTCTGCTTGGGCGATCGAACAGCAACACAGTTTGCTTGAAAGCTCGGTTTTGGCGTTTGAACAGCAACATAGTTTGCGTGACTCCTCGGTTTGGGCGTTTGAACAGCAACACAGTTTGCTTGAAAGCTCGGTTTGGGCGATCGAACAGCAACACAGTTTGCTTGAAAGCTCGGTTTTGGCGTTTGAACAGCAACATAGTTTGCGTGACTCCTCGGTTTGGGCGTTTGAACAGCAACACAGTTTGCTTGAAAGCTCGGTTTGGGTGATTGAACAGCAACACAGTTTGCTTGAAAGCTCGGTTTGGGTGATCGAACAGCAACACAGTTTGCGTGACTCCTCGGTTTGGGCGTTTGAAAGGTTGCATAGTGCATTATAAAAATGGCACAGAGAATCATGTACACCCCAAAGCAAGTGCTGGACATGCTGTGCAATATTGATGAGATGGAATCGGAGGGCGAACAATGTGAGGTGTCGGATGGAGAGGGCGAAAGTGAAATGGATCTGAATCTTGAATCTGATTCAGAATCGGACTCTGAAACTGAGTGTGGTGGTGACTCATTTCAGGCCAAAGACGGTACGGTGTGGTTTGAAACTGCTGGCAAACCTCGGGGTAGAGCACAAGAGTGCAATATTGTGAGAGAAACCCCAGGGCCTACGTGTTATGCCAAGGACAAAATTAAAAGTCCACTGACCAGCTTACTGTGTTTGATTGACACAGAAATGTGGGGCGCAATTCTGAAATACACAGAGGCAGAGGCTGAACGAAATAATGCTCAGTTCAAACTAACAGCTGACGAACTGAAAGCATTTGTGGGTCTCGTTTATTTGAGAGGTATAACAGCCGGTAAAAGCATGAAACTTGATGAATACTGGTCTGCTGACTTAGGAAATCCCATTTTCAAAGAGACAATGTCTAGACAGACATTCAGAGATATCATGCGCTATCTGCGCTTTGATGACAAGAGCACAAGGGCTGCCCGCCTTGCGACTGATAAATTTGCTATGATCTCGGAGATATTTGATAAATTTGTGAAAAACAGCATTGCTTCTTACACGCCCGGTGAGAACATAACTGTTGATGAGCAACTGTTCCCAACTAAAGCTCGCTGTCGTTTCACTCAGTACATGGCCAATAAACCCGATAAATTTGGGATTAAGTTCTGGGTGGCCGCTGATGTTGAAACAAAATATATGTTGAACGCCATTCCCTATCTAGGGAAAGATGAAAGCAGGCCGGCTGGTCAACGGTTGTCTGAAAATATTGTGTTGCGTTTGATGGAGCCTTTCATGGGTAAAGGAAGAAATGTAACGACTGACAATTTCTTCACTTCATTGGCACTTGCAAACACCCTTTTGGCGAACAAAACCACTATTGTTGGTACGATGAATAAAATGAGACGTGAGATGCCCCCATGTACACAGGCACAGTCTGAAAGATTTTCCACCAAGGTGTTGTGGGCTGGAAAAATAACTCTAACGATTTACCAGGCAAAACCTAAAAAAAATGTATGCATCCTGAGCTCAATGCATCAGACAGTTTCAATTGATAATGGCGCAAAGAAACTGCCTGAAACTGTTTCATATTACAACACGACTAAATGTGGCGTTGATGTTATGGATCAAATGGCACGACTGTATTCGGTGAAGGGAGGCACCCGTCGTTGGCCTGTCGCGGTTTTCTACAACCTCCTAGACCTGGCTGCAATAAATGCACATATATTGTTCAAACAGTGCATGAACGTTAACCTGAGCAGACGAAGGTTTATTCTCGAGTTGGTAAAGGAGCTGTGTGCACAGCAGAAAATGGCGAAAGCGGCTAGGGCAGTGGCACAAAAGCGAATTTTACCTGAAGCTCCTTGCCCGCCCTCAAAAAGAAAACAATGCCAAGTCGGCAGATGTTCAGGGAACAAAACGTATGACATCTGCCAGACATGTAAGCGACTGGTCTGTGGCAAATGTGCAAAGACTGCACCTAAGCTGTGTTTTGAATGTTGAGTTGTGTGAAGCTGACACACAAATCAAAACAAAGGGAACTTAATTTGAGGTGGTGAACGAAACTTATGCAATATACGCTAAAGAGAGACGGGATGCACCCGTTGTTGGCCTGTAGCTGTGTTCTACAACCTCCAAAACCTGGCTGTAATTAATAAATATTGTTCAAACAGTGCATGAACATTAACCACAGCGGTGGAGGTTTATTCTCAAGTTCACAATTCACTACATAAATGTAACTTAATTTGAGGTGGGGAACGAAACTTATGCAATATACGCTAAAGAGAGACGGGATGCACCCGTTGTTGGCCTGTAGCTGTGTTCTACAACCTCCAAAACCTGGCTGTAATTAATAAATATTGTTCAAACAGTGCATGAACATTAACCACAGCGGTGGAGGTTTATTCTCAAGTTCACAATTCACTACATAAATGGAACTTAATTTGAGGTGGGGAACGAAACTTATTCAATATACGCTAAAGAGAGATGGGATGCACCCGTTGTTGGCCTGTAGCTGTGTTCTACAACCTCCAAAACCTGGCTGTAATTAATAAATATTGTTCAAACAGTGCATGAACATTAACCACAGCGGTGGAGGTTTATTCTCAAGTTCACAATTCACTACATAAATGTAACTTAATTTGAGGTGGGGAACGAAACTTATGCAATATACGCTAAAGAGAGACGGGATGCACCCGTTGTTGGCCTGTAGCTGTGTTCTACAACCTCCAAAACCTGGCTGTAATTAATAAATATTGTTCAAACAGTGCATGAACATTAACCACAGCGGTGGAGGTTTATTCTCAAGTTCACAATTCACTACATAAATGTAACTTAATTTGAGGTGGGGAACGAAACTTATGCAATATACGCTAAAGAGAGACGGGATGCACCCGTTGTTGGCCTGTAGCTGTGTTCTACAACCTCCAAAACCTGGCTGTAATTAATAAATATTGTTCAAACAGTGCATGAACATTAACCACAGCGGTGGAGGTTTATTCTCAAGTTCACAATTCACTACATAAATGGAACTTAATTTGAGGTGGTGAACGAAACTTATGCAATATACGCTAAAGAGAGACGGGATGCACCCGTTGTTGGCCTGTAGCTGTGTTCTACAACCTCCAAAACCTGGCTGTAATTAATAAATATTGTTCAAACAGTGCATGAACATTAACCACAGCGGCGGAGGTTTATTCTCAAGTTCACAATTCACTACATAAATGGAACTTAATTTGAGGTGGGGAACGAAACTTATGCAATATACGATACATGTAAATCACCGAATGGTGATAACGCTCGGTGATAACACGGTCGTTAGGACGTGGGATCACACATCGGCTATTCACCGATCAAACACCTCATTTGAAACGGCAACACAATACGGCAAGATAAAAAAGTGAACATTAGAGAGGACAGAGGCAACTATATTCGTGAAGCCATCCGTATCATTTTAATAATTTTGCGTTTTGTTACGCAAAGGTACATAGCCTACCTTTTATAATGATATTTTTGTAATTATTTTGCCTATTTATGCTTTTTGTTCTTTGTCTAACACAAAACATTATAGACATTTATTTGTAGATTTGTTATGTTCACCATAGCCTACAATTCACTAACATACACAACTTTTAGACATTAAAACTTGAAATGGCGTAACATTGAGTATACAAACAAACTTGCTTTAGCTCGGTCTACGGGCTTCACTTTGCTACTCTGAGTATCGAACAAGCTTTTTGTGGATGTGGGGGTGGAAGGCTGCAGCGCAGTCTGTAGCATTAGCAAGACAAAAGACGTGAACGCTTCACAGTGGGGGTGCGGGCCAGTGGGTTAGTGGTGTGGCGAACGTACATGATAATATAGTGACATATATGCCAACAGAATAACACACAGACAAATAAGCAAACTATTACACTAACCAAGCAAACTATTACACTAACCAAGAAACAAAACTGAAACTATATTTTGCATTTACGTTTTCGCACAAACCAGGAAATGCAATATGAAACTAAACAAAACTGACAATGGGAAAGCTACTGAGAACAAGGTCACAAGGCACTGATTCTAAAAGGTTTAGTCACATTAATTTGTTAACATATTGACGTTACGTGCAAATGTCACCATTACGAATATTTTGTTTGGGCGGCTCATTCTTCCTTTTGTGCAAAACGCCATCTAGCGTTAATTATGTGTCAGTACCAGCTCCCCTGTGTAAAGACTCAGCGGTCTTTTGACCGCCCGAGGCGCGCTTTAAGTAGGTGAAAACAACACGGCGCTAGTAGGAGGTGGTGAAATCGGTCAGATGACCGGCCCTCCGCGCTTCTAGGTATAAGTATGTAAATGAGGCGCGGCGCTTCTAGTGTTAACTTCTTTTTTGGTTCTTGAAGTCTTTTTTTATTCTCATCCGAAAGGCATAGCCTATTCTGTTCCAGAAAACATTGGGGATTCCAATGTATCAATGACCTAGTTGGGAAAATAATTGCTGAACTCTGTAATGATCCTGATCTCAGCAGTACCAAGTGCCACAAAGGTCCACAAATCAGTTTACTCATGTATTTTATTGCCTATGGTTTGGTTTGTAAATGTGTGTTGGTGATATGGATGCATTCATGATAGCACATTTTCTGGACAAAATGCGTCTTGGAGCAGCTCCTGCAGTGCTTCCATCAAATCTGTTTTGAATAGGTTTTGGGTGCATTTTCACAAATAATTTCAAAAGCGTCTTATCTAAGAGGACATAACCCTGCAACTGAAGGCAAGGGAGCTACACTGTGTAAACTGGTGAAAATCATACACATTCCGATGACTGGTGGACAAAAGGATCAAAACTTTGACAGGAAAAGGGTCTACAAACTGACCTTTTGTTTGAAGACCTGCAGGTCTTGACAAGTGAGAAATTGAAGGAAGGGCGAATTTTAGACAAGCTAGCAGAAAAGTGTGAGTGACATTGATGTTGCATCCTTTATGCATTGGCTCATTTAATCAAAAGCCAGCAAACAGGAGGAATGTGCTTGTTGGGTTTTTCTTTTGAGGAAGAACTATGTAAGCACAGCAGCATCTGGTCTCTGTGGCGCAATCGGTTAGCGCGTTCGGCTGTTAACCGAAAGGATGGTGGTTCGAGCCCACCCAGGGACGATGTATGTTCCTTTCTCTTCTTTTTTAGACGTATTTTGTGCAAACAGATTAACTAAATTTCAACATTTCACTCAAACAAATCAGCCTCTCGCCCAACGTGGGGCTCGAACCCACGACCCTGAGATTAAGAGTCTCATGCTCTACCGACTGAGCTAGCCGGGCGATTTTTGTAGGACCCCAAAGGCACTTGCTGTCGCCACATGTTGACATGTTGAGCAGGACCTGAGCTATGTTTGTGGAATTTGTGCAGAAACTAAAGACCTTCACCCTTAAACATTCACTAAACCTGGTGCATGATCTCACATCCCAGAGATTGAGAATCTGGCAAACTAACAATCGAACTGGTCAGGTAACAGCAGCATTTGAAGTGGGGTCAAAAATGTACCATTAAAGGCACTTGACATCTCAGCTCAGTTTCGTTGCATAGCCTCTTTATAGTTGTTGAAAAAACGTTTTGTAGCGGAAGAAAACATTAATTTACTGGAAGACAATCTAGTGATCGCTCTTAATATCAAAGTAAAACATGTACTCTGTCCTGATAAAATTTTGAGCATGTGCATTTCACCTTGGGATTTAAAGTGTTTCCCTTTAGTCTGAGTACATCAGCTGAAGGCAGCTTAACTTCTTTTTTGGTTCTTGAAGTCTTTTTTTATTCTCATCCGAAAGGCATAGCCTATTCTGTTCCAGAAAACATTGGGGATTCCAATGTATCAATGACCTAGTTGGGAAAATAATTGCTGAACTCTGTAATGATCCTGATCTCAGCAGTACCAAGTGCCACAAAGGTCCACAAATCAGTTTACTCATGTATTTTATTGCCTATGGTTTGGTTTGTAAATGTGTGTTGGTGATATGGATGCATTCATGATAGCACATTTTCTGGACAAAATGCGTCTTGGAGCAGCTCCTGCAGTGCTTCCATCAAATCTGTTTTGAATAGGTTTTGGGTGCATTTTCACAAATAATTTCAAAAGCGTCTTATCTAAGAGGACATAACCCTGCAACTGAAGGCAAGGGAGCTACACTGTGTAAACTGGTGAAAATCATACACATTCCGATGACTGGTGGACAAAAGGATCAAAACTTTGACAGGAAAAGGGTCTACAAACTGACCTTTTGTTTGAAGACCTGCAGGTCTTGACAAGTGAGAAATTGAAGGAAGGGCGAATTTTAGACAAGCTAGCAGAAAAGTGTGAGTGACATTGATGTTGCATCCTTTATGCATTGGCTCATTTCATCAAAAGCCAGCAAACAGGAGGAATGTGCTTGTTGGGTTTTTCTTTTGAGGAAGAACTATGTAAGCACAGCAGCATCTGGTCTCTGTGGCGCAATCGGTTAGCGCGTTCGGCTGTTAACCGAAAGGATGGTGGTTCGAGCCCACCCAGGGACGATGTATGTTCCTTTCTCTTCTTTTTTAGACGTATTTTGTGCAAACAGATTAACTAAATTTCAACATTTCACTCAAACAAATCAGCCTCTCGCCCAACGTGGGGCTCGAACCCACGACCCTGAGATTAAGAGTCTCATGCTCTACCGACTGAGCTAGCCGGGCGATTTTTGTAAGACCCCAAAGGCACTTGCTGTCGCCACATGTTGACATGTTGAGCAGGACCTGAGCTATGTTTGTGGAATTTGTGCAGAAATTAAAGACCTTCACCCTTAAACATTCACTAAACCTGGTGCATGATCTCACATCCCAGAGATTGAGAATCTGGCAAACTAACAATCGAACTGGTCAGGTAACAGCAGCATTTGAAGTGGGGTCAAAAAGGTACCATTAAAGGCACTTGACATCCCAGCTCAGTTTCGTTGCATAGCCTCTTTATAGTTGTTGAAAAAACGTTTTGTAGCGGAAGAAAACATTAATTTACTGGAAGACAATCCATTGATCACTCTTAATATCAAAGTAAAACATGTACTCTGTCCTGATAAAATTTTGAGCATGTGCATTTCACCTTGGGATTTAAAGTGTTTCCCTTTAGTCTGAGTACATCAGCTGAAGGCAGCTTAACTTCTTTTTTGGTTCTTGAAGTCTTTTTTTATTCTCATCCGAAAGGCATAGCCTATTCTGTTCCAGAAAACATTGGGGATTCCAATGTATCAATGACCTAGTTGGGAAAATAATTGCTGAACTCTGTAATGATCCTGATCTCAGCAGTACCAAGTGCCACAAAGGTCCACAAATCAGTTTACTCATGTATTTTATTGCCTATGGTTTGGTTTGTAAATGTGTGTTGGTGATATGGATGCATTCATGATAGGACATTTTCTGGACAAAATGCGTCTTGGAGCAGCTCCTGCAGTGCTTCCATCAAATCTGTTTTGAATAGGTTTTGGGTGCATTTTCACAAATAATTTCAAAAGCGTCTTATCTAAGAGGACATAACCCTGCAACTGAAGGCAAGGGAGCTACACTGTGTAAACTGGTGAAAATCATACACATTCCGATGACTGGTGGACAAAAGGATCAAAACTTTGACAGGAAAAGGGTCTACAAACTGACCTTTTGTTTGAAGACCTGCAGGTCTTGACAAGTGAGAAATTGAAGGAAGGGCGAATTTTAGACAAGCTAGCAGAAAAGTGTGAGTGACATTGATGTTGCATCCTTTATGCATTGGCTCATTTCATCAAAAGCCAGCAAACAGGAGGAATGTGCTTGTTGGGTTTTTCTTTTGAGGAAGAACTATGTAAGCACAGCAGCATCTGGTCTCTGTGGCGCAATCGGTTAGCGCGTTCGGCTGTTAACCGAAAGGATGGTGGTTCGAGCCCACTCAGGGAAGATGTATGTTCCTTTCTCTTCTTTTTTAGACGTATTTTGTGCAAACAGATTAACTAAATTTCAACATTTCACTCAAACAAATCAGCCTCTCGCCCAACGTGGGGCTCGAACCCACGACCCTGAGATTAAGAGTCTCATGCTCTACCGACTGAGCTAGCCGGGCGATTTTTGTAGGACCCCAAAGGCACTTGCTGTCGCCACATGTTGACATGTTGAGCAGGACCTGAGCTATGTTTGTGGAATTTGTGCAGAAACTAAAGACCTTCACCCTTAAACATTCACTAAACCTGGTGCATGATCTCACATCCCAGAGATTGAGAATCTGGCAAACTAACAATCGAACTGGTCAGGTAACAGCAGCATTTGAAGTGGGGTCAAAAATGTACCATTAAAGGCACTTGACATCTCAGCTCAGTTTCGTTGCATAGCCTCTTTGTAGTTGTTGAAAAAACGTTTTGTAGCGGAAGAAAACATTAATTTACTGGAAGACAATCTAGTGATCGCTCTTAATATCAAAGTAAAACATGTACTCTGTCCTGATAAAATTTTGAGCATGTGCATTTCACCTTGGGATTTAAAGTGTTTCCCTTTAGTCTGAGTACATCAGCTGAAGGCAGCTTAACTTCTTTTTTGGTTCTTGAAGTCTTTTTTTATTCTCATCCGAAAGGCATAGCCTATTCTGTTCCAGAAAACATTGGGGATTCCAATGTATCAATGACCTAGTTGGGAAAATAATTGCTGAACTCTGTAATGATCCTGATCTCAGCAGTACCAAGTGCCACAAAGGTCCACAAATCAGTTTACTCATGTATTTTATTGCCTATGGTTTGGTTTGTAAATGTGTGTTGGTGATATGGATGCATTCATGATAGCACATTTTCTGGACAAAATGCGTCTTGGAGCAGCTCCTGCAGTGCTTCCATCAAATCTGTTTTGAATAGGTTTTGGGTGCATTTTCACAAATAATTTCAAAAGCGTCTTATCTAAGAGGACATAACCCTGCAACTGAAGGCAAGGGAGCTACACTGTGTAAACTGGTGAAAATCATACACATTCCGATGACTGGTGGACAAAAGGATCAAAACTTTGACAGGAAAAGGGTCTACAAACTGACCTTTTGTTTGAAGACCTGCAGGTCTTGACAAGTGAGAAATTGAAGGAAGGGCGAATTTTAGACAAGCTAGCAGAAAAGTGTGAGTGACATTGATGTTGCATCCTTTATGCATTGGCTCATTTAATCAAAAGCCAGCAAACAGGAGGAATGTGCTTGTTGGGTTTTTCTTTTGAGGAAGAACTATGTAAGCACAGCAGCATCTGGTCTCTGTGGCGCAATCGGTTAGCGCGTTCGGCTGTTAACCGAAAGGATGGTGGTTCGAGCCCACCCAGGGACGATGTATGTTCCTTTCTCTTCTTTTTTAGACGTATTTTGTGCAAACAGATTAACTAAATTTCAACATTTCACTCAAACAAATCAGCCTCTCGCCCAACGTGGGGCTCCAACCCACGACCCTGAGATTAAGAGTCTCATGCTCTACCGACTGAGCTAGCCGGGCGATTTTTGTAGTACCCCAAAGGCACTTGCTGTCGCCACATGTTGACATGTTGAGCAGGACCTGAGCTATGTTTGTGGAATTTGTGCAGAAACTAAAGACCTTCACCCTTAAACATTCACTAAACCTGGTGCATGATCTCACATCCCAGAGATTGAGAATCTGGCAAACTAACAATCGAACTGGTCAGGTAACAGCAGCATTTGAAGTGGGGTCAAAAAGGTACCATTAAAGGCACTTGACATCCCAGCTCAGTTTCGTTGCATAGCCTCTTTATAGTTGTTGAAAAAACGTTTTGTAGCGGAAGAAAACATTAATTTACTGGAAGACAATCCATTGATCACTCTTAATATCAAAGTAAAACATGTACTCTGTCCTGATAAAATTTTGAGCATGTGCATTTCACCTTGGGATTTAAAGTGTTTCCCTTTAGTCTGAGTACATCAGCTGAAGGCAGCTTAACTTCTTTTTTGGTTCTTGAAGTCTTTTTTTATTCTCATCCGAAAGGCATAGCCTATTCTGTTCCAGAAAACATTGGGGATTCCAATGTATCAATGACCTAGTTGGGAAAATAATTGCTGAACTCTGTAATGATCCTGATCTCAGCAGTACCAAGTGCCACAAAGGTCCACAAATCAGTTTACTCATGTATTTTATTGCCTATGGTTTGGTTTGTAAATGTGTGTTGGTGATATGGATGCATTCATGATAGGACATTTTCTGGACAAAATGCGTCTTGGAGCAGCTCCTGCAGTGCTTCCATCAAATCTGTTTTGAATAGGTTTTGGGTGCATTTTCACAAATAATTTCAAAAGCGTCTTATCTAAGAGGACATAACCCTGCAACTGAAGGCAAGGGAGCTACACTGTGTAAACTGGTGAAAATCATACACATTCCGATGACTGGTGGACAAAAGGATCAAAACTTTGACAGGAAAAGGGTCTACAAACTGACCTTTTGTTTGAAGACCTGCAGGTCTTGACAAGTGAGAAATTGAAGGAAGGGCGAATTTTAGACAAGCTAGCAGAAAAGTGTGAGTGACATTGATGTTGCATCCTTTATGCATTGGCTCATTTCATCAAAAGCCAGCAAACAGGAGGAATGTGCTTGTTGGGTTTTTCTTTTGAGGAAGAACTATGTAAGCACAGCAGCATCTGGTCTCTGTGGCACAATCGGTTAGCGCGTTCGGCTGTTAACCGAAAGGATGGTGGTTCGAGCCCACTCAGGGAAGATGTATGTTCCTTTCTCTTCTTTTTTAGACGTATTTTGTGCAAACAGATTAACTAAATTTCAACATTTCACTCAAACAAATCAGCCTCTCGCCCAACGTGGGGCTCGAACCCACGACCCTGAGATTAAGAGTCTCATGCTCTACCGACTGAGCTAGCCGGGCGATTTTTGTAGGACCCCAAAGGCACTTGCTGTCGCCACATGTTGACATGTTGAGCAGGACCTGAGCTATGTTTGTGGAATTTGTGCAGAAACTAAAGACCTTCACCCTTAAACATTCACTAAACCTGGTGCATGATCTCACATCCCAGAGATTGAGAATCTGGCAAACTAACAATCGAACTGGTCAGGTAACAGCAGCATTTGAAGTGGGGTCAAAAATGTACCATTAAAGGCACTTGACATCTCAGCTCAGTTTCGTTGCATAGCCTCTTTGTAGTTGTTGAAAAAACGTTTTGTAGCGGAAGAAAACATTAATTTACTGGAAGACAATCTAGTGATCGCTCTTAATATCAAAGTAAAACATGTACTCTGTCCTGATAAAATTTTGAGCATGTGCATTTCACCTTGGGATTTAAAGTGTTTCCCTTTAGTCTGAGTACATCAGCTGAAGGCAGCTTAACTTCTTTTTTGGTTCTTGAAGTCTTTTTTTATTCTCATCCGAAAGGCATAGCCTATTCTGTTCCAGAAAACATTGGGGATTCCAATGTATCAATGACCTAGTTGGGAAAATAATTGCTGAACTCTGTAATGATCCTGATCTCAGCAGTACCAAGTGCCACAAAGGTCCACAAATCAGTTTACTCATGTATTTTATTGCCTATGGTTTGGTTTGTAAATGTGTGTTGGTGATATGGATGCATTCATGATAGCACATTTTCTGGACAAAATGCGTCTTGGAGCAGCTCCTGCAGTGCTTCCATCAAATCTGTTTTGAATAGGTTTTGGGTGCATTTTCACAAATAATTTCAAAAGCGTCTTATCTAAGAGGACATAACCCTGCAACTGAAGGCAAGGGAGCTACACTGTGTAAACTGGTGAAAATCATACACATTCCGATGACTGGTGGACAAAAGGATCAAAACTTTGACAGGAAAAGGGTCTACAAACTGACCTTTTGTTTGAAGACCTGCAGGTCTTGACAAGTGAGAAATTGAAGGAAGGGCGAATTTTAGACAAGCTAGCAGAAAAGTGTGAGTGACATTGATGTTGCATCCTTTATGCATTGGCTCATTTAATCAAAAGCCAGCAAACAGGAGGAATGTGCTTGTTGGGTTTTTCTTTTGAGGAAGAACTATGTAAGCACAGCAGCATCTGGTCTCTGTGGCGCAATCGGTTAGCGCGTTCGGCTGTTAACCGAAAGGATGGTGGTTCGAGCCCACCCAGGGACGATGTATGTTCCTTTCTCTTCTTTTTTAGACGTATTTTGTGCAAACAGATTAACTAAATTTCAACATTTCACTCAAACAAATCAGCCTCTCGCCCAACGTGGGGCTCCAACCCACGACCCTGAGATTAAGAGTCTCATGCTCTACCGACTGAGCTAGCCGGGCGATTTTTGTAGTACCCCAAAGGCACTTGCTGTCGCCACATGTTGACATGTTGAGCAGGACCTGAGCTATGTTTGTGGAATTTGTGCAGAAACTAAAGACCTTCACCCTTAAACATTCACTAAACCTGGTGCATGATCTCACATCCCAGAGATTGAGAATCTGGCAAACTAACAATCGAACTGGTCAGGTAACAGCAGCATTTGAAGTGGGGTCAAAAATGTACCATTAAAGGCACTTGACATCTCAGCTCAGTTTCATTGCATAGCCTCTTTATAGTTGTTGAAAAAACGTTTTGTAGCGGAAGAAAACTATAATTTACTGGAAGACAATCCAGTGATCGCTCTTAATATCAAAGTAAAACATGTACTCTGTCCTGATAAAATTTTGAGCATGTGCATTTCACCTTGGGATTTAAAGTGTTTCCCTTTAGTCTGAGTACATCAGCTGAAGGCAGCTTAACTTCTTTTTTGGTTCTTGAAGTCTTTTTTTATTCTCATCCGAAAGGCATAGCCTATTCTGTTCCAGAAAACATTGGGGATTCCAATGTATCAATGACCTAGTTGGGAAAATAATTGCTGAACTCTGTAATGATCCTGATCTCAGCAGTACCAAGTGCCACAAAGGTCCACAAATCAGTTTACTCATGTATTTTATTGCCTATGGTTTGGTTTGTAAATGTGTGTTGGTGATATGGATGCATTCATGATAGCACATTTTCTGGACAAAATGCGTCTTGGAGCAGCTCCTGCAGTGCTTCCATCAAATCTGTTTTGAATAGGTTTTGGGTGCATTTTCACAAATAATTTCAAAAGCGTCTTATCTAAGAGGACATAACCCTGCAACTGAAGGCAAGGGAGCTACACTGTGTAAACTGGTGAAAATCATACACATTCCGATGACTGGTGGACAAAAGGATCAAAACTTTGACAGGAAAAGGGTCTACAAACTGACCTTTTGTTTGAAGACCTGCAGGTCTTGACAAGTGAGAAATTGAAGGAAGGGCGAATTTTAGACAAGCTAGCAGAAAAGTGTGAGTGACATTGATGTTGCATCCTTTATGCATTGGCTCATTTCATCAAAAGCCAGCAAACAGGAGGAATGTGCTTGTTGGGTTTTTCTTTTGAGGAAGAACTATGTAAGCACAGCAGCATCTGGTCTCTGTGGCGCAATCGGTTAGCGCGTTCGGCTGTTAACCGAAAGGATGGTGGTTCGAGCCCACCCAGGGACGATGTATGTTCCTTTCTCTTCTTTTTTAGACGTATTTTGTGCAAACAGATTAACTAAATTTCAACATTTCACTCAAACAAATCAGCCTCTCGCCCAACGTGGGGCTCCAACCCACGACCCTGAGATTAAGAGTCTCATGCTCTACCGACTGAGCTAGCCGGGCGATTTTTGTAGTACCCCAAAGGCACTTGCTGTCGCCACATGTTGACATGTTGAGCAGGACCTGAGCTATGTTTGTGGAATTTGTGCAGAAACTAAAGACCTTCACCCTTAAACATTCACTAAACCTGGTGCATGATCTCACATCCCAGAGATTGAGAATCTGGCAAACTAACAATCGAACTGGTCAGGTAACAGCAGCATTTGAAGTGGGGTCAAAAATGTACCATTAAAGGCACTTGACATCTCAGCTCAGTTTCATTGCATAGCCTCTTTATAGTTGTTGAAAAAACGTTTTGTAGCGGAAGAAAACTATAATTTACTGGAAGACAATCCAGTGATCGCTCTTAATATCAAAGTAAAACATGTACTCTGTCCTGATAAAATTTTGAGCATGTGCATTTCACCTTGGGATTTAAAGTGTTTCCCTTTAGTCTGAGTACATCAGCTGAAGGCAGCTTAACTTCTTTTTTGGTTCTTGAAGTCTTTTTTTATTCTCATCCGAAAGGCATAGCCTATTCTGTTCCAGAAAACATTGGGGATTCCAATGTATCAATGACCTAGTTGGGAAAATAATTGCTGAACTCTGTAATGATCCTGATCTCAGCAGTACCAAGTGCCACAAAGGTCCACAAATCAGTTTACTCATGTATTTTATTGCCTATGGTTTGGTTTGTAAATGTGTGTTGGTGATATGGATGCATTCATGATAGCACATTTTCTGGACAAAATGCGTCTTGGAGCAGCTCCTGCAGTGCTTCCATCAAATCTGTTTTGAATAGGTTTTGGGTGCATTTTCACAAATAATTTCAAAAGCGTCTTATCTAAGAGGACATAACCCTGCAACTGAAGGCAAGGGAGCTACACTGTGTAAACTGGTGAAAATCATACACATTCCGATGACTGGTGGACAAAAGGATCAAAACTTTGACAGGAAAAGGGTCTACAAACTGACCTTTTGTTTGAAGACCTGCAGGTCTTGACAAGTGAGAAATTGAAGGAAGGGCGAATTTTAGACAAGCTAGCAGAAAAGTGTGAGTGTCATTGATGTTGCATCCTTTATGCATTGGCTCATTTCATCAAAAGCCAGCAAACAGGAGGAATGTGCTTGTTGGGTTTTTCTTTTGAGGAAGAACTATGTAAGCACAGCAGCATCTGGTCTCTGTGGCGCAATCGGTTAGCGCGTTCGGCTGTTAACCGAAAGGATGGTGGTTCGAGCCCACCCAGGGACGATGTATGTTCCTTTCTCTTCTTTTTTAGACGTATTTTGTGCAAACAGATTAACTAAATTTCAACATTTCACTCAAACAAATCAGCCTCTCGCCCAACGTGGGGCTCGAACCCACGACCCTGAGATTAAGAGTCTCATGCTCTACCGACTGAGCTAGCCGGGCGATTTTTGTAGGACCCCAAAGGCACTTGCTGTCGCCACATGTTGACATGTTGAGCAGGACCTGAGCTATGTTTGTGGAATTTGTGCAGAAACTAAAGACCTTCACCCTTAAACATTCACTAAACCTGGTGCATGATCTCACATCCCAGAGATTGAGAATCTGGCAAACTAACAATCGAACTGGTCAGGTAACAGCAGCATTTGAAGTGGGGTCAAAAATGTACCATTAAAGGCACTTGACATCTCAGCTCAGTTTCGTTGCATAACCTCTTTATAGTTGTTGAAAAAACGTTTTGTAGCGGAAGAAAACATTAATTTACTGGAAGACAATCTAGTGATCGCTCTTAATATCAAAGTAAAACATGTACTCTGTCCTGATAAAATTTTGAGCATGTGCATTTCACCTTGGGATTTAAAGTGTTTCCCTTTAGTCTGAGTACATCAGCTGAAGGCAGCTTAACTTCTTTTTTGGTTCTTGAAGTCTTTTTTTATTCTCATCCGAAAGGCATAGCCTATTCTGTTCCAGAAAACATTGGGGATTCCAATGTATCAATGACCTAGTTGGGAAAATAATTGCTGAACTCTGTAATGATCCTGATCTCAGCAGTACCAAGTGCCACAAAGGTCCACAAATCAGTTTACTCATGTATTTTATTGCCTATGGTTTGGTTTGTAAATGTGTGTTGGTGATATGGATGCATTCATGATAGCACATTTTCTGGACAAAATGCGTCTTGGAGCAGCTCCTGCAGTGCTTCCATCAAATCTGTTTTGAATAGGTTTTGGGTGCATTTTCACAAATAATTTCAAAAGCGTCTTATCTAAGAGGACATAACCCTGCAACTGAAGGCAAGGGAGCTACACTGTGTAAACTGGTGAAAATCATACACATTCCGATGACTGGTGGACAAAAGGATCAAAACTTTGACAGGAAAAGGGTCTACAAACTGACCTTTTGTTTGAAGACCTGCAGGTCTTGACAAGTGAGAAATTGAAGGAAGGGCGAATTTTAGACAAGCTAGCAGAAAAGTGTGAGTGACATTGATGTTGCATCCTTTATGCATTGGCTCATTTAATCAAAAGCCAGCAAACAGGAGGAATGTGCTTGTTGGGTTTTTCTTTTGAGGAAGAACTATGTAAGCACAGCAGCATCTGGTCTCTGTGGCGCAATCGGTTAGCGCGTTCGGCTGTTAACCGAAAGGATCGTGGTTCGAGCCCACCCAGGGACGATGTATGTTCCTTTCTCTTCTTTTTTAGACGTATTTTGTGCAAACAGATTAACTAAATTTCAACATTTCACTCAAACAAATCAGCCTCTCGCCCAACGTGGGGCTCCAACCCACGACCCTGAGATTAAGAGTCTCATGCTCTACCGACTGAGCTAGCCGGGCGATTTTTGTAGGACCCCAAAGGCACTTGCTGTCGCCACATGTTGACATGTTGAGCAGGACCTGAGCTATGTTTGTGGAATTTGTGCAGAAACTAAAGACCTTCACCCTTAAACATTCACTAAACCTGGTGCATGATCTCACATCCCAGAGATTGAGAATCTGGCAAACTAACAATCGAACTGGTCAGGTAACAGCAGCATTTGAAGTGGGGTCAAAAATGTACCATTAAAGGCACTTGACATCTCAGCTCAGTTTCGTTGCATAGCCTCTTTATAGTTGTTGAAAAAACGTTTTGTAGCGGAAGAAAACATTAATTTACTGGAAGACAATCTAGTGATCGCTCTTAATATCAAAGTAAAACATGTACTCTGTCCTGATAAAATTTTGAGCATGTGCATTTCACCTTGGGATTTAAAGTGTTTCCCTTTAGTCTGAGTACATCAGCTGAAGGCAGCTTAACTTCTTTTTTGGTTCTTGAAGTCTTTTTTTATTCTCATCCGAAAGGCATAGCCTATTCTGTTCCAGAAAACATTGGGGATTCCAATGTATCAATGACCTAGTTGGGAAAATAATTGCTGAACTCTGTAATGATCCTGATCTCAGCAGTACCAAGTGCCACAAAGGTCCACAAATCAGTTTACTCATGTATTTTATTGCCTATGGTTTGGTTTGTAAATGTGTGTTGGTGATATGGATGCATTCATGATAGCACATTTTCTGGACAAAATGCGTCTTGGAGCAGCTCCTGCAGTGCTTCCATCAAATCTGTTTTGAATAGGTTTTGGGTGCATTTTCACAAATAATTTGAAAAGCGTCTTATCTAAGAGGACATAACCCTGCAACTGAAGGCAAGGGAGCTACACTGTGTAAACTGGTGAAAATCATACACATTCCGATGACTGGTGGACAAAAGGATCAAAACTTTGACAGGAAAAGGGTCTACAAACTGACCTTTTGTTTGAAGACCTGCAGGTCTTGACAAGTGAGAAATTGAAGGAAGGGCGAATTTTAGACAAGCTAGCAGAAAAGTGTGAGTGACATTGATGTTGCATCCTTTATGCATTGGCTCATTTAATCAAAAGCCAGCAAACAGGAGGAATGTGCTTGTTGGGTTTTTCTTTTGAGGAAGAACTATGTAAGCACAGCAGCATCTGGTCTCTGTGGCGCAATCGGTTAGCGCGTTCGGCTGTTAACCGAAAGGATGGTGGTTCGAGCCCACCCAGGGACGATGTATGTTCCTTTCTCTTCTTTTTTAGACGTATTTTGTGCAAACAGATTAACTAAATTTCAACATTTCACTCAAACAAATCAGCCTCTCGCCCAACGTGGGGCTCGAACCCACGACCCTGAGATTAAGAGTCTCATGCTCTACCGACTGAGCTAGCCGGGCGATTTTTGTAGTACCCCAAAGGCACTTGCTGTCGCCACATGTTGACATGTTGAGCAGGACCTGAGCTATGTTTGTGGAATTTGTGCAGAAACTAAAGACCTTCACCCTTAAACATTCACTAAACCTGGTGCATGATCTCACATCCCAGAGATTGAGAATCTGGCAAACTAACAATCGAACTGGTCAGGTAACAGCAGCATTTGAAGTGGGGTCAAAAATGTACCATTAAAGGCACTTGACATCTCAGCTCAGTTTCATTGCATAGCCTCTTTATAGTTGTTGAAAAAACGTTTTGTAGCGGAAGAAAACATTAATTTACTGGAAGACAATCCAGTGATCGCTCTTAATATCAAAGTAAAACATGTACTCTGTCCTGATAAAATTTTGAGCATGTGCATTTCACCTTGGGATTTAAAGTGTTTCCCTTTAGTCTGAGTACATCAGCTGAAGGCAGCTTAACTTCTTTTTTGGTTCTTGAAGTCTTTTTTTATTCTCATCCGAAAGGCATAGCCTATTCTGTTCCAGAAAACATTGGGGATTCCAATGTATCAATGACCTAGTTGGGAAAATAATTGCTGAACTCTGTAATGATCCTGATCTCAGCAGTACCAAGTGCCACAAAGGTCCACAAATCAGTTTACTCATGTATTTTATTGCCTATGGTTTGGTTTGTAAATGTGTGTTGGTGATATGTATGCATTCATGATAGCACATTTTCTGGACAAAATGCGTCTTGGAGCAGCTCCTGCAGTGCTTCCATCAAATCTGTTTTGAATAGGTTTTGGGTGCATTTTCACAAATAATTTGAAAAGCGTCTTATCTAAGAGGACATAACCCTGCAACTGAATGCAAGGGAGCTACACTGTGTAAACTGGTGAAAATCATACACATTCCGATGACTGGTGGACAAAAGGATCAAAACTTTGACAGGAAAAGGGTCTACAAACTGACCTTTTGTTTGAAGACCTGCAGGTCTTGACAAGTGAGAAATTGAAGGAAGGGCGAATTTTAGACAAGCTAGCAGAAAAGTGTGAGTGACATTGATGTTGCATCCTTTATGCATTGGCTCATTTCATCAAAAGCCAGCAAACAGGAGGAATGTGCTTGTTGGGTTTTTCTTTTGAGGAAGAACTATGTAAGCACAGCAGCATCTGGTCTCTGTGGCGCAATCGGTTAGCGCGTTCGGCTGTTAACCCAAAGGATGGTGGTTCGAGCCCACTCAGGGAAGATGTATGTTCCTTTCTCTTCTTTTTTAGACGTATTTTGTGCAAACAGATTAACTAAATTTCAACATTTCACTCAAACAAATCAGCCTCTCGCCCAACGTGGGGCTCGAACCCACGACCCTGAGATTAAGAGTCTCATGCTCTACCGACTGAGCTAGCCGGGCGATTTTTGTAGGACCCCAAAGGCACTTGCTGTCGCCACATGTTGACATGTTGAGCAGGACCTGAGCTATGTTTGTGGAATTTGTGCAGAAACTAAAGACCTTCACCCTTAAACATTCACTAAACCTGGTGCATGATCTCACATCCCAGAGATTGAGAATCTGGCAAACTAACAATCGAACTGGTCAGGTAACAGCAGCATTTGAAGTGGGGTCAAAAATGTACCATTAAAGGCACTTGACATCTCAGCTCAGTTTCGTTGCATAGCCTCTTTGTAGTTGTTGAAAAAACGTTTTGTAGCGGAAGAAAACATTAATTTACTGGAAGACAATCTAGTGATCGCTCTTAATATCAAAGTAAAACATGTACTCTGTCCTGATAAAATTTTGAGCATGTGCATTTCACCTTGGGATTTAAAGTGTTTCCCTTTAGTCTGAGTACATCAGCTGAAGGCAGCTTAACTTCTTTTTTGGTTCTTGAAGTCTTTTTTTATTCTCATCCGAAAGGCATAGCCTATTCTGTTCCAGAAAACATTGGGGATTCCAATGTATCAATGACCTAGTTGGGAAAATAATTGCTGAACTCTGTAATGATCCTGATCTCAGCAGTACCAAGTGCCACAAAGGTCCACAAATCAGTTTACTCATGTATTTTATTGCCTATGGTTTGGTTTGTAAATGTGTGTTGGTGATATGGATGCATTCATGATAGCACATTTTCTGGACAAAATGCGTCTTGGAGCAGCTCCTGCAGTGCTTCCATCAAATCTGTTTTGAATAGGTTTTGGGTGCATTTTCACAAATAATTTCAAAAGCGTCTTATCTAAGAGGACATAACCCTGCAACTGAAGGCAAGGGAGCTACACTGTGTAAACTGGTGAAAATCATACACATTCCGATGACTGGTGGACAAAAGGATCAAAACTTTGACAGGAAAAGGGTCTACAAACTGACCTTTTGTTTGAAGACCTGCAGGTCTTGACAAGTGAGAAATTGAAGGAAGGGCGAATTTTAGACAAGCTAGCAGAAAAGTGTGAGTGACATTGATGTTGCATCCTTTATGCATTGGCTCATTTAATCAAAAGCCAGCAAACAGGAGGAATGTGCTTGTTGGGTTTTTCTTTTGAGGAAGAACTATGTAAGCACAGCAGCATCTGGTCTCTGTGGCGCAATCGGTTAGCGCGTTCGGCTGTTAACCGAAAGGATGGTGGTTCGAGCCCACCCAGGGACGATGTATGTTCCTTTCTCTTCTTTTTTAGACGTATTTTGTGCAAACAGATTAACTAAATTTCAACATTTCACTCAAACAAATCAGCCTCTCGCCCAACGTGGGGCTCGAACCCACGACCCTGAGATTAAGAGTCTCATGCTCTACCGACTGAGCTAGCCGGGCGATTTTTGTAGTACCCCAAAGGCACTTGCTGTCGCCACATGTTGACATGTTGAGCAGGACCTGAGCTATGTTTGTGGAATTTGTGCAGAAACTAAAGACCTTCACCCTTAAACATTCACTAAACCTGGTGCATGATCTCACATCCCAGAGATTGAGAATCTGGCAAACTAACAATCGAACTGGTCAGGTAACAGCAGCATTTGAAGTGGGGTCAAAAATGTACCATTAAAGGCACTTGACATCTCAGCTCAGTTTCATTGCATAGCCTCTTTATAGTTGTTGAAAAAACGTTTTGTAGCGGAAGAAAACATTAATTTACTGGAAGACAATCCAGTGATCGCTCTTAATATCAAAGTAAAACATGTACTCTGTCCTGATAAAATTTTGAGCATGTGCATTTCACCTTGGGATTTAAAGTGTTTCCCTTTAGTCTGAGTACATCAGCTGAAGGCAGCTTAACTTCTTTTTTGGTTCTTGAAGTCTTTTTTTATTCTCATCCGAAAGGCATAGCCTATTCTGTTCCAGAAAACATTGGGGATTCCAATGTATCAATGACCTAGTTGGGAAAATAATTGCTGAACTCTGTAATGATCCTGATCTCAGCAGTACCAAGTGCCACAAAGGTCCACAAATCAGTTTACTCATGTATTTTATTGCCTATGGTTTGGTTTGTAAATGTGTGTTGGTGATATGTATGCATTCATGATAGCACATTTTCTGGACAAAATGCGTCTTGGAGCAGCTCCTGCAGTGCTTCCATCAAATCTGTTTTGAATAGGTTTTGGGTGCATTTTCACAAATAATTTGAAAAGCGTCTTATCTAAGAGGACATAACCCTGCAACTGAATGCAAGGGAGCTACACTGTGTAAACTGGTGAAAATCATACACATTCCGATGACTGGTGGACAAAAGGATCAAAACTTTGACAGGAAAAGGGTCTACAAACTGACCTTTTGTTTGAAGACCTGCAGGTCTTGACAAGTGAGAAATTGAAGGAAGGGCGAATTTTAGACAAGCTAGCAGAAAAGTGTGAGTGACATTGATGTTGCATCCTTTATGCATTGGCTCATTTCATCAAAAGCCAGCAAACAGGAGGAATGTGCTTGTTGGGTTTTTCTTTTGAGGAAGAACTATGTAAGCACAGCAGCATCTGGTCTCTGTGGCGCAATCGGTTAGCGCGTTCGGCTGTTAACCGAAAGGATGGTGGTTCGAGCCCACCCAGGGACGATGTATGTTCCTTTCTCTTCTTTTTTAGACGTATTTTGTGCAAACAGATTAACTAAATTTCAACATTTCACTCAAACAAATCAGCCTCTCGCCCAACGTGGGGCTCGAACCCACGACCCTGAGATTAAGAGTCTCATGCTCTACCGACTGAGCTAGCCGGGCGATTTTTGTAGTACCCCAAAGGCACTTGCTGTCGCCACATGTTGACATGTTGAGCAGGACCTGAGCTATGTTTGTGGAATTTGTGCAGAAACTAAAGACCTTCACCCTTAAACATTCACTAAACCTGGTGCATGATCTCACATCCCAGAGATTGAGAATCTGGCAAACTAACAATCGAACTGGTCAGGTAACAGCAGCATTTGAAGTGGGGTCAAAAATGTACCATTAAAGGCACTTGACATCTCAGCTCAGTTTCATTGCATAGCCTCTTTATAGTTGTTGAAAAAACGTTTTGTAGCGGAAGAAAACATTAATTTACTGGAAGACAATCCAGTGATCGCTCTTAATATCAAAGTAAAACATGTACTCTGTCCTGATAAAATTTTGAGCATGTGCATTTCACCTTGGGATTTAAAGTGTTTCCCTTTAGTCTGAGTACATCAGCTGAAGGCAGCTTAACTTCTTTTTTGGTTCTTGAAGTCTTTTTTTATTCTCATCCGAAAGGCATAGCCTATTCTGTTCCAGAAAACATTGGGGATTCCAATGTATCAATGACCTAGTTGGGAAAATAATTGCTGAACTCTGTAATGATCCTGATCTCAGCAGTACCAAGTGCCACAAAGGTCCACAAATCAGTTTACTCATGTATTTTATTGCCTATGGTTTGGTTTGTAAATGTGTGTTGGTGATATGTATGCATTCATGATAGCACATTTTCTGGACAAAATGCGTCTTGGAGCAGCTCCTGCAGTGCTTCCATCAAATCTGTTTTGAATAGGTTTTGGGTGCATTTTCACAAATAATTTGAAAAGCGTCTTATCTAAGAGGACATAACCCTGCAACTGAATGCAAGGGAGCTACACTGTGTAAACTGGTGAAAATCATACACATTCCGATGACTGGTGGACAAAAGGATCAAAACTTTGACAGGAAAAGGGTCTACAAACTGACCTTTTGTTTGAAGACCTGCAGGTCTTGACAAGTGAGAAATTGAAGGAAGGGCGAATTTTAGACAAGCTAGCAGAAAAGTGTGAGTGACATTGATGTTGCATCCTTTATGCATTGGCTCATTTCATCAAAAGCCAGCAAACAGGAGGAATGTGCTTGTTGGGTTTTTCTTTTGAGGAAGAACTATGTAAGCACAGCAGCATCTGGTCTCTGTGGCGCAATCGGTTAGCGCGTTCGGCTGTTAACCGAAAGGATGGTGGTTCGAGCCCACCCAGGGACGATGTATGTTCCTTTCTCTTCTTTTTTAGACGTATTTTGTGCAAACAGATTAACTAAATTTCAACATTTCACTCAAACAAATCAGCCTCTCGCCCAACGTGGGGCTCGAACTCACGACCCTGAGATTAAGAGTCTCATGCTCTACCGACTGAGCTAGCCGGGCGATTTTTGTAGGACCCCAAAGGCACTTGCTGTCGCCACATGTTGACATGTTGAGCAGGACCTGAGCTATGTTTGTGGAATTTGTGCAGAAATTAAAGACCTTCACCCTTAAACATTCACTAAACCTGGTGCATGATCTCACATCCCAGAGATTGAGAATCTGGCAAACTAACAATCGAACTGGTCAGGTAACAGCAGCATTTGAAGTGGGGTCAAAAAGGTACCATTAAAGGCACTTGACATCCCAGCTCAGTTTCGTTGCATAGCCTCTTTATAGTTGTTGAAAAAACGTTTTGTAGCGGAAGAAAACATTAATTTACTGGAAGACAATCCAGTGATCGCTCTTAATATCAAAGTAAAACATGTACTCTGTCCTGATAAAATTTTGAGCATGTGCATTTCACCTTGGGATTTAAAGTGTTTCCCTTTAGTCTGAGTACATCAGCTGAAGGCAGCTTAACTTCTTTTTTGGTTCTTGAAGTCTTTTTTTATTCTCATCCGAAAGGCATAGCCTATTCTGTTCCAGAAAACATTGGGGATTCCAATGTATCAATGACCTAGTTGGGAAAATAATTGCTGAACTCTGTAATGATCCTGATCTCAGCAGTACCAAGTGCCACAAAGGTCCACAAATCAGTTTACTCATGTATTTTATTGCCTATGGTTTGGTTTGTAAATGTGTGTTGGTGATATGGATGCATTCATGATAGCACATTTTCTGGACAAAATGCGTCTTGGAGCAGCTCCTGCAGTGCTTCCATCAAATCTGTTTTGAATAGGTTTTGGGTGCATTTTCACAAATAATTTCAAAAGCGTCTTATCTAAGACGACATAACCCTGCAACTGAAGGCAAGGGAGCTACACTGTGTAAACTGGTGAAAATCATACACATTCCGATGACTGGTGGACAAAAGGATCAAAACTTTGACAGGAAAAGGGTCTACAAACTGACCTTTTGTTTGAAGACCTGCAGGTCTTGACAAGTGAGAAATTGAAGGAAGGGTGAATTTTAGACAAGCTAGCAGAAAAGTGTGAGTGACATTGATGTTGCATCCTTTATGCATTGGCTCATTTCATCAAAAGCCAGCAAACAGGAGGAATGTGCTTGTTGGGTTTTTCTTTTGAGGAAGAACTATGTAAGCACAGCAGCATCTGGTCTCTGTGGCGCAATCGGTTAGCGCGTTCGGCTGTTAACCGAAAGGATGGTGGTTCGAGCCCACCCAGGGACGATGTATGTTCCTTTCTCTTCTTTTTTAGACGTATTTTGTGCAAACAGATTAACTAAATTTCAACATTTCACTCAAACAAATCAGCCTCTCGCCCAACGTGGGGCTCGAACTCACGACCCTGAGATTAAGAGTCTCATGCTCTACCGACTGAGCTAGCCGGGCGATTTTTGTAGGACCCCAAAGGCACTTGCTGTCGCCACATGTTGACATGTTGAGCAGGACCTGAGCTATGTTTGTGGAATTTGTGCAGAAACTAAAGACCTTCACCCTTAAACATTCACTAAACCTGGTGCATGATCTCACATCCCAGAGATTGAGAATCTGGCAAACTAACAATCGAACTGGTCAGGTAACAGCAGCATTTGAAGTGGGGTCAAAAATGTACCATTAAAGGCACTTGACATCTCAGCTCAGTTTCGTTGCATAGCCTCTTTATAGTTGTTGAAAAAACGTTTTGTAGCGGAAGAAAACATTAATTTACTGGAAGACAATCTAGTGATCGCTCTTAATATCAAAGTAAAACATGTACTCTGTCCTGATAAAATTTTGAGCATGTGCATTTCACCTTGGGATTTAAAGTGTTTCCCTTTAGTCTGAGTACATCAGCTGAAGGCAGCTTAACTTCTTTTTTGGTTCTTGAAGTCTTTTTTTATTCTCATCCGAAAGGCATAGCCTATTCTGTTCCAGAAAACATTGGGGATTCCAATGTATCAATGACCTAGTTGGGAAAATAATTGCTGAACTCTGTAATGATCCTGATCTCAGCAGTACCAAGTGCCACAAAGGTCCACAAATCAGTTTACTCATGTATTTTATTGCCTATGGTTTGGTTTGTAAATGTGTGTTGGTGATATGGATGCATTCATGATAGCACATTTTCTGGACAAAATGCGTCTTGGAGCAGCTCCTGCAGTGCTTCCATCAAATCTGTTTTGAATAGGTTTTGGGTGCATTTTCACAAATAATTTCAAAAGCGTCTTATCTAAGAGGACATAACCCTGCAACTGAAGGCAAGGGAGCTACACTGTGTAAACTGGTGAAAATCATACACATTCCGATGACTGGTGGACAAAAGGATCAAAACTTTGACAGGAAAAGGGTCTACAAACTGACCTTTTGTTTGAAGACCTGCAGGTCTTGACAAGTGAGAAATTGAAGGAAGGGCGAATTTTAGACAAGCTAGCAGAAAAGTGTGAGTGACATTGATGTTGCATCCTTTATGCATTGGCTCATTTCATCAAAAGCCAGCAAACAGGAGGAATGTGCTTGTTGGGTTTTTCTTTTGAGGAAGAACTATGTAAGCACAGCAGCATCTGGTCTCTGTGGCGCAATCGGTTAGCGCGTTCGGCTGTTAACCGAAAGGATGGTGGTTCGAGCCCACCCAGGGACGATGTATGTTCCTTTCTCTTCTTTTTTAGACGTATTTTGTGCAAACAGATTAACTAAATTTCAACATTTCACTCAAACAAATCAGCCTCTCGCCCAACGTGGGGCTCCAACCCACGACCCTGAGATTAAGAGTCTCATGCTCTACCGACTGAGCTAGCCGGGCGATTTTTGTAGTACCCCAAAGGCACTTGCTGTCGCCACATGTTGACATGTTGAGCAGGACCTGAGCTATGTTTGTGGAATTTGTGCAGAAACTAAAGACCTTCACCCTTAAACATTCACTAAACCTGGTGCATGATCTCACATCCCAGAGATTGAGAATCTGGCAAACTAACAATCGAACTGGTCAGGTAACAGCAGCATTTGAAGTGGGGTCAAAAATGTACCATTAAAGGCACTTGACATCTCAGCTCAGTTTCATTGCATAGCCTCTTTATAGTTGTTGAAAAAACGTTTTGTAGCGGAAGAAAACTATAATTTACTGGAAGACAATCCAGTGATCGCTCTTAATATCAAAGTAAAACATGTACTCTGTCCTGATAAAATTTTGAGCATGTGCATTTCACCTTGGGATTTAAAGTGTTTCCCTTTAGTCTGAGTACATCAGCTGAAGGCAGCTTAACTTCTTTTTTGGTTCTTGAAGTCTTTTTTTATTCTCATCCGAAAGGCATAGCCTATTCTGTTCCAGAAAACATTGGGGATTCCAATGTATCAATGACCTAGTTGGGAAAATAATTGCTGAACTCTGTAATGATCCTGATCTCAGCAGTACCAAGTGCCACAAAGGTCCACAAATCAGTTTACTCATGTATTTTATTGCCTATGGTTTGGTTTGTAAATGTGTGTTGGTGATATGGATGCATTCATGATAGCACATTTTCTGGACAAAATGCGTCTTGGAGCAGCTCCTGCAGTGCTTCCATCAAATCTGTTTTGAATAGGTTTTGGGTGCATTTTCACAAATAATTTCAAAAGCGTCTTATCTAAGAGGACATAACCCTGCAACTGAAGGCAAGGGAGCTACAGTGTGTAAACTGGTGAAAATCATACACATTCCGATGACTGGTGGACAAAAGGATCAAAACTTTGACAGGAAAAGGGTCTACAAACTGACCTTTTGTTTGAAGACCTGCAGGTCTTGACAAGTGAGAAATTGAAGGAAGGGCGAATTTTAGACAAGCTAGCAGAAAAGTGTGAGTGACATTGATGTTGCATCCTTTATGCATTGGCTCATTTAATCAAAAGCCAGCAAACAGGAGGAATGTGCTTGTTGGGTTTTTCTTTTGAGGAAGAACTATGTAAGCACAGCAGCATCTGGTCTCTGTGGCGCAATCGGTTAGCGCGTTCGGCTGTTAACCGAAAGGATGGTGGTTCGAGCCCACCCAGGGACGATGTATGTTCCTTTCTCTTCTTTTTTAGACGTATTTTGTGCAAACAGATTAACTAAATTTCAACATTTCACTCAAACAAATCAGCCTCTCGCCCAACGTGGGGCTCCAACCCACGACCCTGAGATTAAGAGTCTCATGCTCTACCGACTGAGCTAGCCGGGCGATTTTTGTAGTACCCCAAAGGCACTTGCTGTCGCCACATGTTGACATGTTGAGCAGGACCTGAGCTATGTTTGTGGAATTTGTGCAGAAACTAAAGACCTTCACCCTTAAACATTCACTAAACCTGGTGCATGATCTCACATCCCAGAGATTGAGAATCTGGCAAACTAACAATCGAACTGGTCAGGTAACAGCAGCATTTGAAGTGGGGTCAAAAATGTACCATTAAAGGCACTTGACATCTCAGCTCAGTTTCATTGCATAGCCTCTTTATAGTTGTTGAAAAAACGTTTTGTAGCGGAAGAAAACTATAATTTACTGGAAGACAATCCAGTGATCGCTCTTAATATCAAAGTAAAACATGTACTCTGTCCTGATAAAATTTTGAGCATGTGCATTTCACCTTGGGATTTAAAGTGTTTCCCTTTAGTCTGAGTACATCAGCTGAAGGCAGCTTAACTTCTTTTTTGGTTCTTGAAGTCTTTTTTTATTCTCATCCGAAAGGCATAGCCTATTCTGTTCCAGAAAACATTGGGGATTCCAATGTATCAATGACCTAGTTGGGAAAATAATTGCTGAACTCTGTAATGATCCTGATCTCAGCAGTACCAAGTGCCACAAAGGTCCACAAATCAGTTTACTCATGTATTTTATTGCCTATGGTTTGGTTTGTAAATGTGTGTTGGTGATATGGATGCATTCATGATAGCACATTTTCTGGACAAAATGCGTCTTGGAGCAGCTCCTGCAGTGCTTCCATCAAATCTGTTTTGAATAGGTTTTGGGTGCATTTTCACAAATAATTTCAAAAGCGTCTTATCTAAGAGGACATAACCCTGCAACTGAAGGCAAGGGAGCTACACTGTGTAAACTGGTGAAAATCATACACATTCCGATGACTGGTGGACAAAAGGATCAAAACTTTGACAGGAAAAGGGTCTACAAACTGACCTTTTGTTTGAAGACCTGCAGGTCTTGACAAGTGAGAAATTGAAGGAAGGGCGAATTTTAGACAAGCTAGCAGAAAAGTGTGAGTGACATTGATGTTGCATCCTTTATGCATTGGCTCATTTAATCAAAAGCCAGCAAACAGGAGGAATGTGCTTGTTGGGTTTTTCTTTTGAGGAAGAACTATGTAAGCACAGCAGCATCTGGTCTCTGTGGCGCAATCGGTTAGCGCGTTCGGCTGTTAACCGAAAGGATGGTGGTTCGAGCCCACCCAGGGACGATGTATGTTCCTTTCTCTTCTTTTTTAGACGTATTTTGTGCAAACAGATTAACTAAATTTCAACATTTCACTCAAACAAATCAGCCTCTCGCCCAACGTGGGGCTCCAACCCACGACCCTGAGATTAAGAGTCTCATGCTCTACCGACTGAGCTAGCCGGGCGATTTTTGTAGGACCCCAAAGGCACTTGCTGTCGCCACATGTTGACATGTTGAGCAGGACCTGAGCTATGTTTGTGGAATTTGTGCAGAAACTAAAGACCTTCACCCTTAAACATTCACTAAACCTGGTGCATGATCTCACATCCCAGAGATTGAGAATCTGGCAAACTAACAATCGAACTGGTCAGGTAACAGCAGCATTTGAAGTGGGGTCAAAAATGTACCATTAAAGGCACTTGACATCTCAGCTCAGTTTCGTTGCATAGCCTCTTTATAGTTGTTGAAAAAACGTTTTGTAGCGGAAGAAAACATTAATTTACTGGAAGACAATCTAGTGATCGCTCTTAATATCAAAGTAAAACATGTACTCTGTCCTGATAAAATTTTGAGCATGTGCATTTCACCTTGGGATTTAAAGTGTTTCCCTTTAGTCTGAGTACATCAGCTGAAGGCAGCTTAACTTCTTTTTTGGTTCTTGAAGTCTTTTTTTATTCTCATCCGAAAGGCATAGCCTATTCTGTTCCAGAAAACATTGGGGATTCCAATGTATCAATGACCTAGTTGGGAAAATAATTGCTGAACTCTGTAATGATCCTGATCTCAGCAGTACCAAGTGCCACAAAGGTCCACAAATCAGTTTACTCATGTATTTTATTGCCTATGGTTTGGTTTGTAAATGTGTGTTGGTGATATGGATGCATTCATGATAGCACATTTTCTGGACAAAATGCGTCTTGGAGCAGCTCCTGCAGTGCTTCCATCAAATCTGTTTTGAATAGGTTTTGGGTGCATTTTCACAAATAATTTCAAAAGCGTCTTATCTAAGAGGACATAACCCTGCAACTGAAGGCAAGGGAGCTACACTGTGTAAACTGGTGAAAATCATACACATTCCGATGACTGGTGGACAAAAGGATCAAAACTTTGACAGGAAAAGGGTCTACAAACTGACCTTTTGTTTGAAGACCTGCAGGTCTTGACAAGTGAGAAATTGAAGGAAGGGCGAATTTTAGACAAGCTAGCAGAAAAGTGTGAGTGACATTGATGTTGCATCCTTTATGCATTGGCTCATTTAATCAAAAGCCAGCAAACAGGAGGAATGTGCTTGTTGGGTTTTTCTTTTGAGGAAGAACTATGTAAGCACAGCAGCATCTGGTCTCTGTGGCGCAATCGGTTAGCGCGTTCGGCTGTTAACCGAAAGGATGGTGGTTCGAGCCCACCCAGGGACGATGTATGTTCCTTTCTCTTCTTTTTTAGACGTATTTTGTGCAAACAGATTAACTAAATTTCAACATTTCACTCAAACAAATCAGCCTCTCGCCCAACGTGGGGCTCCAACCCACGACCCTGAGATTAAGAGTCTCATGCTCTACCGACTGAGCTAGCCGGGCGATTTTTGTAGTACCCCAAAGGCACTTGCTGTCGCCACATGTTGACATGTTGAGCAGGACCTGAGCTATGTTTGTGGAATTTGTGCAGAAACTAAAGACCTTCACCCTTAAACATTCACTAAACCTGGTGCATGATCTCACATCCCAGAGATTGAGAATCTGGCAAACTAACAATCGAACTGGTCAGGTAACAGCAGCATTTGAAGTGGGGTCAAAAATGTACCATTAAAGGCACTTGACATCTCAGCTCAGTTTCATTGCATAGCCTCTTTATAGTTGTTGAAAAAACGTTTTGTAGCGGAAGAAAACTATAATTTACTGGAAGACAATCCAGTGATCGCTCTTAATATCAAAGTAAAACATGTACTCTGTCCTGATAAAATTTTGAGCATGTGCATTTCACCTTGGGATTTAAAGTGTTTCCCTTTAGTCTGAGTACATCAGCTGAAGGCAGCTTAACTTCTTTTTTGGTTCTTGAAGTCTTTTTTTATTCTCATCCGAAAGGCATAGCCTATTCTGTTCCAGAAAACATTGGGGATTCCAATGTATCAATGACCTAGTTGGGAAAATAATTGCTGAACTCTGTAATGATCCTGATCTCAGCAGTACCAAGTGCCACAAAGGTCCACAAATCAGTTTACTCATGTATTTTATTGCCTATGGTTTGGTTTGTAAATGTGTGTTGGTGATATGGATGCATTCATGATAGCACATTTTCTGGACAAAATGCGTCTTGGAGCAGCTCCTGCAGTGCTTCCATCAAATCTGTTTTGAATAGGTTTTGGGTGCATTTTCACAAATAATTTCAAAAGCGTCTTATCTAAGAGGACATAACCCTGCAACTGAAGGCAAGGGAGCTACACTGTGTAAACTGGTGAAAATCATACACATTCCGATGACTGGTGGACAAAAGGATCAAAACTTTGACAGGAAAAGGGTCTACAAACTGACCTTTTGTTTGAAGACCTGCAGGTCTTGACAAGTGAGAAATTGAAGGAAGGGCGAATTTTAGACAAGCTAGCAGAAAAGTGTGAGTGACATTGATGTTGCATCCTTTATGCATTGGCTCATTTCATCAAAAGCCAGCAAACAGGAGGAATGTGCTTGTTGGGTTTTTCTTTTGAGGAAGAACTATGTAAGCACAGCAGCATCTGGTCTCTGTGGCGCAATCGGTTAGCGCGTTCGGCTGTTAACCGAAAGGATGGTGGTTCGAGCCCACCCAGGGACGATGTATGTTCCTTTCTCTTCTTTTTTAGACGTATTTTGTGCAAACAGATTAACTAAATTTCAACATTTCACTCAAACAAATCAGCCTCTCGCCCAACGTGGGGCTCGAACCCACGACCCTGAGATTAAGAGTCTCATGCTCTACCGACTGAGCTAGCCGGGCGATTTTTGTAGGACCCCAAAGGCACTTGCTGTCGCCACATGTTGACATGTTGAGCAGGACCTGAGCTATGTTTGTGGAATTTGTGCAGAAACTAAAGACCTTCACCCTTAAACATTCACTAAACCTGGTGCATGATCTCACATCCCAGAGATTGAGAATCTGGCAAACTAACAATCGAACTGGTCAGGTAACAGCAGCATTTGAAGTGGGGTCAAAAATGTACCATTAAAGGCACTTGACATCTCAGCTCAGTTTCGTTGCATAGCCTCTTTATAGTTGTTGAAAAAACGTTTTGTAGCGGAAGAAAACATTAATTTACTGGAAGACAATCTAGTGATCGCTCTTAATATCAAAGTAAAACATGTACTCTGTCCTGATAAAATTTTGAGCATGTGCATTTCACCTTGGGATTTAAAGTGTTTCCCTTTAGTCTGAGTACATCAGCTGAAGGCAGCTTAACTTCTTTTTTGGTTCTTGAAGTCTTTTTTTATTCTCATCCGAAAGGCATAGCCTATTCTGTTCCAGAAAACATTGGGGATTCCAATGTATCAATGACCTAGTTGGGAAAATAATTGCTGAACTCTGTAATGATCCTGATCTCAGCAGTACCAAGTGCCACAAAGGTCCACAAATCAGTTTACTCATGTATTTTATTGCCTATGGTTTGGTTTGTAAATGTGTGTTGGTGATATGGATGCATTCATGATAGCACATTTTCTGGACAAAATGCGTCTTGGAGCAGCTCCTGCAGTGCTTCCATCAAATCTGTTTTGAATAGGTTTTGGGTGCATTTTCACAAATAATTTCAAAAGCGTCTTATCTAAGAGGACATAACCCTGCAACTGAAGGCAAGGGAGCTACACTGTGTAAACTGGTGAAAATCATACACATTCCGATGACTGGTGGACAAAAGGATCAAAACTTTGACAGGAAAAGGGTCTACAAACTGACCTTTTGTTTGAAGACCTGCAGGTCTTGACAAGTGAGAAATTGAAGGAAGGGCGAATTTTAGACAAGCTAGCAGAAAAGTGTGAGTGACATTGATGTTGCATCCTTTATGCATTGGCTCATTTCATCAAAAGCCAGCAAACAGGAGGAATGTGCTTGTTGGGTTTTTCTTTTGAGGAAGAACTATGTAAGCACAGCAGCATCTGGTCTCTGTGGCGCAATCGGTTAGCGCGTTCGGCTGTTAACCGAAAGGATGGTGGTTCGAGCCCACCCAGGGACGATGTATGTTCCTTTCTCTTCTTTTTTAGACGTATTTTGTGCAAACAGATTAACTAAATTTCAACATTTCACTCAAACAAATCAGCCTCTCGCCCAACGTGGGGCTCGAACCCACGACCCTGAGATTAAGAGTCTCATGCTCTACCGACTGAGCTAGCCGGGCGATTTTTGTAAGACCCCAAAGGCACTTGCTGTCGCCACATGTTGACATGTTGAGCAGGACCTGAGCTATGTTTGTGGAATTTGTGCAGAAATTAAAGACCTTCACCCTTAAACATTCACTAAACCTGGTGCATGATCTCACATCCCAGAGATTGAGAATCTGGCAAACTAACAATCGAACTGGTCAGGTAACAGCAGCATTTGAAGTGGGGTCAAAAAGGTACCATTAAAGGCACTTGACATCCCAGCTCAGTTTTGTTGCATAGCCTCTTTATAGTTGTTGAAAAAACGTTTTGTAGCGGAAGAAAACATTAATTTACTGGAAGACAATCCATTGATCACTCTTAATATCAAAGTAAAACATGTACTCTGTCCTGATAAAATTTTGAGCATGTGCATTTCACCTTGGGATTTAAAGTGTTTCCCTTTAGTCTGAGTACATCAGCTGAAGGCAGCTTAACTTCTTTTTTGGTTCTTGAAGTCTTTTTTTATTCTCATCCGAAAGGCATAGCCTATTCTGTTCCAGAAAACATTGGGGATTCCAATGTATCAATGACCTAGTTGGGAAAATAATTGCTGAACTCTGTAATGATCCTGATCTCAGCAGTACCAAGTGCCACAAAGGTCCACAAATCAGTTTACTCATGTATTTTATTGCCTATGGTTTGGTTTGTAAATGTGTGTTGGTGATATGGATGCATTCATGATAGCACATTTTCTGGACAAAATGCGTCTTGGAGCAGCTCCTGCAGTGCTTCCATCAAATCTGTTTTGAATAGGTTTTGGGTGCATTTTCACAAATAATTTCAAAAGCGTCTTATCTAAGAGGACATAACCCTGCAACTGAAGGCAAGGGAGCTACACTGTGTAAACTGGTGAAAATCATACACATTCCGATGACTGGTGGACAAAAGGATCAAAACTTTGACAGGAAAAGGGTCTACAAACTGACCTTTTGTTTGAAGACCTGCAGGTCTTGACAAGTGAGAAATTGAAGGAAGGGCGAATTTTAGACAAGCTAGCAGAAAAGTGTGAGTGACATTGATGTTGCATCCTTTATGCATTGGCTCATTTCATCAAAAGCCAGCAAACAGGAGGAATGTGCTTGTTGGGTTTTTCTTTTGAGGAAGAACTATGTAAGCACAGCAGCATCTGGTCTCTGTGGCGCAATCGGTTAGCGCGTTCGGCTGTTAACCGAAAGGATGGTGGTTCGAGCCCACCCAGGGACGATGTATGTTCCTTTCTCTTCTTTTTTAGACGTATTTTGTGCAAACAGATTAACTAAATTTCAACATTTCACTCAAACAAATCAGCCTCTCGCCCAACGTGGGGCTCGAACCCACGACCCTGAGATTAAGAGTCTCATGCTCTACCGACTGAGCTAGCCGGGCGATTTTTGTAGGACCCCAAAGGCACTTGCTGTCGCCACATGTTGACATGTTGAGCAGGACCTGAGCTATGTTTGTGGAATTTGTGCAGAAACTAAAGACCTTCACCCTTAAACATTCACTAAACCTGGTGCATGATCTCACATCCCAGAGATTGAGAATCTGGCAAACTAACAATCAAACTGGTCAGGTAACAGCAGCATTTGAAGTGGGGTCAAAAATGTACCATTAAAGGCACTTGACATCTCAGCTCAGTTTCGTTGCATAGCCTCTTTATAGTTGTTGAAAAAACGTTTTGTAGCGGAAGAAAACATTCATTTACTGGAAGACAATCTAGTGATCGCTCTTAATATCAAAGTAAAACATGTACTCTGTCCTGATAAAATTTTGAGCATGTGCATTTCACCTTGGGATTTAAAGTGTTTCCCTTTAGTCTGAGTACATCAGCTGAAGGCAGCTTAACTTCTTTTTTGGTTCTTGAAGTCTTTTTTTATTCTCATCCGAAAGGCATAGCCTATTCTGTTCCAGAAAACATTGGGGATTCCAATGTATCAATGACCTAGTTGGGAAAATAATTGCTGAACTCTGTTATGATCCTGATCTCAGCAGTACCAAGTGCCACAAAGGTCCACAAATCAGTTTACTCATGTATTTTATTGCCTATGGTTTGGTTTGTAAATGTGTGTTGGTGATATGGATGCATTCATGATAGCACATTTTCTGGACAAAATGCGTCTTGGAGCAGCTCCTGCAGTGCTTCCATCAAATCTGTTTTGAATAGGTTTTGGGTGCATTTTCACAAATAATTTCAAAAGCGTCTTATCTAAGAGGACATAACCCTGCAACTGAAAGCAAGGGAGCTACTCTGTGTAAACTGGTGAAAATCATACACATTCCGATGACTGGTGGACAAAAGGATCAAAACTTTGACAGGAAAAGGGTCTACAAACTGACCTTTTGTTTGAAGACCTGCAGGTCTTGACAAGTGAGAAATTGAAGGAAGGGCGAATTTTAGACAAGCTAGCAGAAAAGTGTGAGTGACATTGATGTTGCATCCTTTATGCATTGGCTCATTTCATCAAAAGCCAGCAAACAGGAGGAATGTGCTTGTTGGGTTTTTCTTTTGAGGAAGAACTATGTAAGCACAGCAGCATCTGGTCTCTGTGGCGCAATCGGTTAGCGCGTTCGGCTGTTAACCGAAAGGATGGTGGTTCGAGCCCACTCAGGGAAGATGTATGTTCCTTTCTCTTCTTTTTTAGACGTATTTTGTGCAAACAGATTAACTAAATTTCAACATTTCACTCAAACAAATCAGCCTCTCGCCCAACGTGGGGCTCGAACCCACGACCCTGAGATTAAGAGTCTCATGCTCTACCGACTGAGCTAGCCGGGCGATTTTTGTAGGACCCCAAAGGCACTTGCTGTCGCCACATGTTGACATGTTGAGCAGGACCTGAGCTATGTTTGTGGAATTTGTGCAGAAACTAAAGACCTTCACCCTTAAACATTCACTAAACCTGGTGCATGATCTCACATCCCAGAGATTGAGAATCTGGCAAACTAACAATCGAACTGGTCAGGTAACAGCAGCATTTGAAGTGGGGTCAAAAATGTACCATTAAAGGCACTTGACATCTCAGCTCAGTTTCGTTGCATAGCCTCTTTATAGTTGTTGAAAAAACGTTTTGTAGCGGAAGAAAACATTAATTTACTGGAAGACAATCTAGTAATCGCTCTTAATATCAAAGTAAAACATGTACTCTGTCCTGATAAAATTTTGAGCATGTGCATTTCACCTTGGGATTTAAAGTGTTTCCCTTTAGTCTGAGTACATCAGCTGAAGGCAGCTTAACTTCTTTTTTGGTTCTTGAAGTCTTTTTTTATTCTCATCCGAAAGGCATAGCCTATTCTGTTCCAGAAAACATTGGGGATTCCAATGTATCAATGACCTAGTTGGGAAAATAATTGCTGAACTCTGTAATGATCCTGATCTCAGCAGTACCAAGTGCCACAAAGGTCCACAAATCAGTTTACTCATGTATTTTATTGCCTATGGTTTGGTTTGTAAATGTGTGTTGGTGATATGGATGCATTCATGATAGCACATTTTCTGGACAAAATGCGTCTTGGAGCAGCTCCTGCAGTGCTTCCATCAAATCTGTTTTGAATAGGTTTTGGGTGCATTTTCACAAATAATTTCAAAAGCGTCTTATCTAAGAGGACATAACCCTGCAACTGAAGGCAAGGGAGCTACACTGTGTAAACTGGTGAAAATCATACACATTCCGATGACTGGTGGACAAAAGGATCAAAACTTTGACAGGAAAAGGGTCTACAAACTGACCTTTTGTTTGAAGACCTGCAGGTCTTGACAAGTGAGAAATTGAAGGAAGGGCGAATTTTAGACAAGCTAGCAGAAAAGTGTGAGTGACATTGATGTTGCATCCTTTATGCATTGGCTCATTTAATCAAAAGCCAGCAAACAGGAGGAATGTGCTTGTTGGGTTTTTCTTTTGAGGAAGAACTATGTAAGCACAGCAGCATCTGGTCTCTGTGGCGCAATCGGTTAGCGCGTTCGGCTGTTAACCGAAAGGATGGTGGTTCGAGCCCACCCAGGGACGATGTATGTTCCTTTCTCTTCTTTTTTAGACGTATTTTGTGCAAACAGATTAACTAAATTTCAACATTTCACTCAAACAAATCAGCCTCTCGCCCAACGTGGGGCTCCAACCCACGACCCTGAGATTAAGAGTCTCATGCTCTACCGACTGAGCTAGCCGGGCGATTTTTGTAGTACCCCAAAGGCACTTGCTGTCGCCACATGTTGACATGTTGAGCAGGACCTGAGCTATGTTTGTGGAATTTGTGCAGAAACTAAAGACCTTCACCCTTAAACATTCACTAAACCTGGTGCATGATCTCACATCCCAGAGATTGAGAATCTGGCAAACTAACAATCGAACTGGTCAGGTAACAGCAGCATTTGAAGTGGGGTCAAAAATGTACCATTAAAGGCACTTGACATCTCAGCTCAGTTTCATTGCATAGCCTCTTTATAGTTGTTGAAAAAACGTTTTGTAGCGGAAGAAAACTATAATTTACTGGAAGACAATCCAGTGATCGCTCTTAATATCAAAGTAAAACATGTACTCTGTCCTGATAAAATTTTGAGCATGTGCATTTCACCTTGGGATTTAAAGTGTTTCCCTTTAGTCTGAGTACATCAGCTGAAGGCAGCTTAACTTCTTTTTTGGTTCTTGAAGTCTTTTTTTATTCTCATCCGAAAGGCATAGCCTATTCTGTTCCAGAAAACATTGGGGATTCCAATGTATCAATGACCTAGTTGGGAAAATAATTGCTGAACTCTGTAATGATCCTGATCTCAGCAGTACCAAGTGCCACAAAGGTCCACAAATCAGTTTACTCATGTATTTTATTGCCTATGGTTTGGTTTGTAAATGTGTGTTGGTGATATGTATGCATTCATGATAGCACATTTTCTGGACAAAATGCGTCTTGGAGCAGCTCCTGCAGTGCTTCCATCAAATCTGTTTTGAATAGGTTTTGGGTGCATTTTCACAAATAATTTGAAAAGCGTCTTATCTAAGAGGACATAACCCTGCAACTGAATGCAAGGGAGCTACACTGTGTAAACTGGTGAAAATCATACACATTCCGATGACTGGTGGACAAAAGGATCAAAACTTTGACAGGAAAAGGGTCTACAAACTGACCTTTTGTTTGAAGACCTGCAGGTCTTGACAAGTGAGAAATTGAAGGAAGGGCGAATTTTAGACAAGCTAGCAGAAAAGTGTGAGTGACATTGATGTTGCATCCTTTATGCATTGGCTCATTTCATCAAAAGCCAGCAAACAGGAGGAATGTGCTTGTTGGGTTTTTCTTTTGAGGAAGAACTATGTAAGCACAGCAGCATCTGGTCTCTGTGGCGCAATCGGTTAGCGCGTTCGGCTGTTAACCGAAAGGATGGTGGTTCGAGCCCACCCAGGGACGATGTATGTTCCTTTCTCTTCTTTTTTAGACGTATTTTGTGCAAACAGATTAACTAAATTTCAACATTTCACTCAAACAAATCAGCCTCTCGCCCAACGTGGGGCTCGAACCCACGACCCTGAGATTAAGAGTCTCATGCTCTACCGACTGAGCTAGCCGGGCGATTTTTGTAGGACCCCAAAGGCACTTGCTGTCGCCACATGTTGACATGTTGAGCAGGACCTGAGCTATGTTTGTGGAATTTGTGCAGAAACTAAAGACCTTCACCCTTAAACATTCACTAAACCTGGTGCATGATCTCACATCCCAGAGATTGAGAATCTGGCAAACTAACAATCGAACTGGTCAGGTAACAGCAGCATTTGAAGTGGGGTCAAAAATGTACCATTAAAGGCACTTGACATCTCAGCTCAGTTTCGTTGCATAGCCTCTTTATAGTTGTTGAAAAAACGTTTTGTAGCGGAAGAAAACATTAATTTACTGGAAGACAATCTAGTGATCGCTCTTAATATCAAAGTAAAACATGTACTCTGTCCTGATAAAATTTTGAGCATGTGCATTTCACCTTGGGATTTAAAGTGTTTCCCTTTAGTCTGAGTACATCAGCTGAAGGCAGCTTAACTTCTTTTTTGGTTCTTGAAGTCTTTTTTTATTCTCATCCGAAAGGCATAGCCTATTCTGTTCCAGAAAACATTGGGGATTCCAATGTATCAATGACCTAGTTGGGAAAATAATTGCTGAACTCTGTTATGATCCTGATCTCAGCAGTACCAAGTGCCACAAAGGTCCACAAATCAGTTTACTCATGTATTTTATTGCCTATGGTTTGGTTTGTAAATGTGTGTTGGTGATATGGATGCATTCATGATAGCACATTTTCTGGACAAAATGCGTCTTGGAGCAGCTCCTGCAGTGCTTCCATCAAATCTGTTTTGAATAGGTTTTGGGTGCATTTTCACAAATAATTTCAAAAGCGTCTTATCTAAGAGGACATAACCCTGCAACTGAAAGCAAGGGAGCTACTCTGTGTAAACTGGTGAAAATCATACACATTCCGATGACTGGTGGACAAAAGGATCAAAACTTTGACAGGAAAAGGGTCTACAAACTGACCTTTTGTTTGAAGACCTGCAGGTCTTGACAAGTGAGAAATTGAAGGAAGGGCGAATTTTAGACAAGCTAGCAGAAAAGTGTGAGTGACATTGATGTTGCATCCTTTATGCATTGGCTCATTTCATCAAAAGCCAGCAAACAGGAGGAATGTGCTTGTTGGGTTTTTCTTTTGAGGAAGAACTATGTAAGCACAGCAGCATCTGGTCTCTGTGGCGCAATCGGTTAGCGCGTTCGGCTGTTAACCGAAAGGATGGTGGTTCGAGCCCACTCAGGGAAGATGTATGTTCCTTTCTCTTCTTTTTTAGACGTATTTTGTGCAAACAGATTAACTAAATTTCAACATTTCACTCAAACAAATCAGCCTCTCGCCCAACGTGGGGCTCGAACCCACGACCCTGAGATTAAGAGTCTCATGCTCTACCGACTGAGCTAGCCGGGCGATTTTTGTAGGACCCCAAAGGCACTTGCTGTCGCCACATGTTGACATGTTGAGCAGGACCTGAGCTATGTTTGTGGAATTTGTGCAGAAACTAAAGACCTTCACCCTTAAACATTCACTAAACCTGGTGCATGATCTCACATCCCAGAGATTGAGAATCTGGCAAACTAACAATCGAACTGGTCAGGTAACAGCAGCATTTGAAGTGGGGTCAAAAATGTACCATTAAAGGCACTTGACATCTCAGCTCAGTTTCGTTGCATAGCCTCTTTATAGTTGTTGAAAAAACGTTTTGTAGCGGAAGAAAACATTAATTTACTGGAAGACAATCTAGTGATCGCTCTTAATATCAAAGTAAAACATGTACTCTGTCCTGATAAAATTTTGAGCATGTGCATTTCACCTTGGGATTTAAAGTGTTTCCCTTTAGTCTGAGTACATCAGCTGAAGGCAGCTTAACTTCTTTTTTGGTTCTTGAAGTCTTTTTTTATTCTCATCCGAAAGGCATAGCCTATTCTGTTCCAGAAAACATTGGGGATTCCAATGTATCCATGACCTAGTTGGGAAAATAATTTCTGAACTCTGTAATGATCCTGATCTCAGCAGTACCAAGTGCCACAAAGGTCCACAAATCAGTTTACTCATGTATTTTATTGCCTATGGTTTGGTTTGTAAATGTGTGTTGGTGATATGGATGCATTCATGATAGCACATTTTCTGGACAAAATGCGTCTTGGAGCAGCTCCTGCAGTGCTTCCATCAAATCTGTTTTGAATAGGTTTTGGGTGCATTTTCACAAATAATTTCAAAAGCGTCTTATCTAAGAGGACATAACCCTGCAACTGAAGGCAAGGGAGCTACACTGTGTAAACTGGTGAAAATCATACACATTCCGATGACTGGTGGACAAAAGGATCAAAACTTTGACAGGAAAAGGGTCTACAAACTGACCTTTTGTTTGAAGACCTGCAGGTCTTGACAAGTGAGAAATTGAAGGAAGGGCGAATTTTAGACAAGCTAGCAGAAAAGTGTGAGTGACATTGATGTTGCATCCTTTATGCATTGGCTCATTTAATCAAAAGCCAGCAAACAGGAGGAATGTGCTTGTTGGGTTTTTCTTTTGAGGAAGAACTATGTAAGCACAGCAGCATCTGGTCTCTGTGGCGCAATCGGTTAGCGCGTTCGGCTGTTAACCGAAAGGATGGTGGTTCGAGCCCACCCAGGGACGATGTATGTTCCTTTCTCTTCTTTTTTAGACGTATTTTGTGCAAACAGATTAACTAAATTTCAACATTTCACTCAAACAAATCAGCCTCTCGCCCAACGTGGGGCTCGAACCCACGACCCTGAGATTAAGAGTCTCATGCTCTACCGACTGAGCTAGCCGGGCGATTTTTGTAGTACCCCAAAGGCACTTGCTGTCGCCACATGTTGACATGTTGAGCAGGACCTGAGCTATGTTTGTGGAATTTGTGCAGAAACTAAAGACCTTCACCCTTAAACATTCACTAAACCTGGTGCATGATCTCACATCCCAGAGATTGAGAATCTGGCAAACTAACAATCGAACTGGTCAGGTAACAGCAGCATTTGAAGTGGGGTCAAAAATGTACCATTAAAGGCACTTGACATCTCAGCTCAGTTTCATTGCATAGCCTCTTTATAGTTGTTGAAAAAACGTTTTGTAGCGGAAGAAAACATTAATTTACTGGAAGACAATCCAGTGATCGCTCTTAATATCAAAGTAAAACATGTACTCTGTCCTGATAAAATTTTGAGCATGTGCATTTCACCTTGGGATTTAAAGTGTTTCCCTTTAGTCTGAGTACATCAGCTGAAGGCAGCTTAACTTCTTTTTTGGTTCTTGAAGTCTTTTTTTATTCTCATCCGAAAGGCATAGCCTATTCTGTTCCAGAAAACATTGGGGATTCCAATGTATCAATGACCTAGTTGGGAAAATAATTGCTGAACTCTGTAATGATCCTGATCTCAGCAGTACCAAGTGCCACAAAGGTCCACAAATCAGTTTACTCATGTATTTTATTGCCTATGGTTTGGTTTGTAAATGTGTGTTGGTGATATGTATGCATTCATGATAGCACATTTTCTGGACAAAATGCGTCTTGGAGCAGCTCCTGCAGTGCTTCCATCAAATCTGTTTTGAATAGGTTTTGGGTGCATTTTCACAAATAATTTGAAAAGCGTCTTATCTAAGAGGACATAACCCTGCAACTGAATGCAAGGGAGCTACACTGTGTAAACTGGTGAAAATCATACACATTCCGATGACTGGTGGACAAAAGGATCAAAACTTTGACAGGAAAAGGGTCTACAAACTGACCTTTTGTTTGAAGACCTGCAGGTCTTGACAAGTGAGAAATTGAAGGAAGGGCGAATTTTAGACAAGCTAGCAGAAAAGTGTGAGTGACATTGATGTTGCATCCTTTATGCATTGGCTCATTTCATCAAAAGCCAGCAAACAGGAGGAATGTGCTTGTTGGGTTTTTCTTTTGAGGAAGAACTATGTAAGCACAGCAGCATCTGGTCTCTGTGGCGCAATCGGTTAGCGCGTTCGGCTGTTAACCGAAAGGATGGTGGTTCGAGCCCACCCAGGGACGATGTATGTTCCTTTCTCTTCTTTTTTAGACGTATTTTGTGCAAACAGATTAACTAAATTTCAACATTTCACTCAAACAAATCAGCCTCTCGCCCAACGTGGGGCTCGAACTCACGACCCTGAGATTAAGAGTCTCATGCTCTACCGACTGAGCTAGCCGGGCGATTTTTGTAGGACCCCAAAGGCACTTGCTGTCGCCACATGTTGACATGTTGAGCAGGACCTGAGCTATGTTTGTGGAATTTGTGCAGAAATTAAAGACCTTCACCCTTAAACATTCACTAAACCTGGTGCATGATCTCACATCCCAGAGATTGAGAATCTGGCAAACTAACAATCGAACTGGTCAGGTAACAGCAGCATTTGAAGTGGGGTCAAAAAGGTACCATTAAAGGCACTTGACATCCCAGCTCAGTTTCGTTGCATAGCCTCTTTATAGTTGTTGAAAAAACGTTTTGTAGCGGAAGAAAACATTAATTTACTGGAAGACAATCCAGTGATCGCTCTTAATATCAAAGTAAAACATGTACTCTGTCCTGATAAAATTTTGAGCATGTGCATTTCACCTTGGGATTTAAAGTGTTTCCCTTTAGTCTGAGTACATCAGCTGAAGGCAGCTTAACTTCTTTTTTGGTTCTTGAAGTCTTTTTTTATTCTCATCCGAAAGGCATAGCCTATTCTGTTCCAGAAAACATTGGGGATTCCAATGTATCAATGACCTAGTTGGGAAAATAATTGCTGAACTCTGTAATGATCCTGATCTCAGCAGTACCAAGTGCCACAAAGGTCCACAAATCAGTTTACTCATGTATTTTATTGCCTATGGTTTGGTTTGTAAATGTGTGTTGGTGATATGGATGCATTCATGATAGCACATTTTCTGGACAAAATGCGTCTTGGAGCAGCTCCTGCAGTGCTTCCATCAAATCTGTTTTGAATAGGTTTTGGGTGCATTTTCACAAATAATTTCAAAAGCGTCTTATCTAAGAGGACATAACCCTGCAACTGAAGGCAAGGGAGCTACACTGTGTAAACTGGTGAAAATCATACACATTCCGATGACTGGTGGACAAAAGGATCAAAACTTTGACAGGAAAAGGGTCTACAAACTGACCTTTTGTTTGAAGACCTGCAGGTCTTGACAAGTGAGAAATTGAAGGAAGGGCGAATTTTAGACAAGCTAGCAGAAAAGTGTGAGTGACATTGATGTTGCATCCTTTATGCATTGGCTCATTTCATCAAAAGCCAGCAAACAGGAGGAATGTGCTTGTTGGGTTTTTCTTTTGAGGAAGAACTATGTAAGCACAGCAGCATCTGGTCTCTGTGGCGCAATCGGTTAGCGCGTTCGGCTGTTAACCGAAAGGATGGTGGTTCGAGCCCACCCAGGGACGATGTATGTTCCTTTCTCTTCTTTTTTAGACGTATTTTGTGCAAACAGATTAACTAAATTTCAACATTTCACTCAAACAAATCAGCCTCTCGCCCAACGTGGGGCTCCAACCCACGACCCTGAGATTAAGAGTCTCATGCTCTACCGACTGAGCTAGCCGGGCGATTTTTGTAGTACCCCAAAGGCACTTGCTGTCGCCACATGTTGACATGTTGAGCAGGACCTGAGCTATGTTTGTGGAATTTGTGCAGAAACTAAAGACCTTCACCCTTAAACATTCACTAAACCTGGTGCATGATCTCACATCCCAGAGATTGAGAATCTGGCAAACTAACAATCGAACTGGTCAGGTAACAGCAGCATTTGAAGTGGGGTCAAAAATGTACCATTAAAGGCACTTGACATCTCAGCTCAGTTTCATTGCATAGCCTCTTTATAGTTGTTGAAAAAACGTTTTGTAGCGGAAGAAAACATTAATTTACTGGAAGACAATCCAGTGATCGCTCTTAATATCAAAGTAAAACATGTACTCTGTCCTGATAAAATTTTGAGCATGTGCATTTCACCTTGGGATTTAAAGTGTTTCCCTTTAGTCTGAGTACATCAGCTGAAGGCAGCTTAACTTCTTTTTTGGTTCTTGAAGTCTTTTTTTATTCTCATCCGAAAGGCATAGCCTATTCTGTTCCAGAAAACATTGGGGATTCCAATGTATCAATGACCTAGTTGGGAAAATAATTGCTGAACTCTGTAATGATCCTGATCTCAGCAGTACCAAGTGCCACAAAGGTCCACAAATCAGTTTACTCATGTATTTTATTGCCTATGGTTTGGTTTGTAAATGTGTGTTGGTGATATGTATGCATTCATGATAGCACATTTTCTGGACAAAATGCGTCTTGGAGCAGCTCCTGCAGTGCTTCCATCAAATCTGTTTTGAATAGGTTTTGGGTGCATTTTCACAAATAATTTCAAAAGCGTCTTATCTAAGAGGACATAACCCTGCAACTGAATGCAAGGGAGCTACACTGTGTAAACTGGTGAAAATCATACACATTCCGATGACTGGTGGACAAAAGGATCAAAACTTTGACAGGAAAAGGGTCTACAAACTGACCTTTTGTTTGAAGACCTGCAGGTCTTGACAAGTGAGAAATTGAAGGAAGGGCGAATTTTAGACAAGCTAGCAGAAAAGTGTGAGTGACATTGATGTTGCATCCTTTATGCATTGGCTCATTTCATCAAAAGCCAGCAAACAGGAGGAATGTGCTTGTTGGGTTTTTCTTTTGAGGAAGAACTATGTAAGCACAGCAGCATCTGGTCTCTGTGGCGCAATCGGTTAGCGCGTTCGGCTGTTAACCGAAAGGATGGTGGTTCGAGCCCACCCAGGGACGATGTATGTTCCTTTCTCTTCTTTTTTAGACGTATTTTGTGCAAACAGATTAACTAAATTTCAACATTTCACTCAAACAAATCAGCCTCTCGCCCAACGTGGGGCTCGAACTCACGACCCTGAGATTAAGAGTCTCATGCTCTACCGACTGAGCTAGCCGGGCGATTTTTGTAGGACCCCAAAGGCACTTGCTGTCGCCACATGTTGACATGTTGAGCAGGACCTGAGCTATGTTTGTGGAATTTGTGCAGAAATTAAAGACCTTCACCCTTAAACATTCACTAAACCTGGTGCATGATCTCACATCCCAGAGATTGAGAATCTGGCAAACTAACAATCGAACTGGTCAGGTAACAGCAGCATTTGAAGTGGGGTCAAAAAGGTACCATTAAAGGCACTTGACATCCCAGCTCAGTTTCGTTGCATAGCCTCTTTATAGTTGTTGAAAAAACGTTTTGTAGCGGAAGAAAACATTAATTTACTGGAAGACAATCCAGTGATCGCTCTTAATATCAAAGTAAAACATGTACTCTGTCCTGATAAAATTTTGAGCATGTGCATTTCACCTTGGGATTTAAAGTGTTTCCCTTTAGTCTGAGTACATCAGCTGAAGGCAGCTTAACTTCTTTTTTGGTTCTTGAAGTCTTTTTTTATTCTCATCCGAAAGGCATAGCCTATTCTGTTCCAGAAAACATTGGGGATTCCAATGTATCAATGACCTAGTTGGGAAAATAATTGCTGAACTCTGTAATGATCCTGATCTCAGCAGTACCAAGTGCCACAAAGGTCCACAAATCAGTTTACTCATGTATTTTATTGCCTATGGTTTGGTTTGTAAATGTGTGTTGGTGATATGGATGCATTCATGATAGCACATTTTCTGGACAAAATGCGTCTTGGAGCAGCTCCTGCAGTGCTTCCATCAAATCTGTTTTGAATAGGTTTTGGGTGCATTTTCACAAATAATTTCAAAAGCGTCTTATCTAAGAGGACATAACCCTGCAACTGAAGGCAAGGGAGCTACACTGTGTAAACTGGTGAAAATCATACACATTCCGATGACTGGTGGACAAAAGGATCAAAACTTTGACAGGAAAAGGGTCTACAAACTGACCTTTTGTTTGAAGACCTGCAGGTCTTGACAAGTGAGAAATTGAAGGAAGGGTGAATTTTAGACAAGCTAGCAGAAAAGTGTGAGTGACATTGATGTTGCATCCTTTATGCATTGGCTCATTTCATCAAAAGCCAGCAAACAGGAGGAATGTGCTTGTTGGGTTTTTCTTTTGAGGAAGAACTATGTAAGCACAGCAGCATCTGGTCTCTGTGGCGCAATCGGTTAGCGCGTTCGGCTGTTAACCGAAAGGATGGTGGTTCGAGCCCACCCAGGGACGATGTATGTTCCTTTCTCTTCTTTTTTAGACGTATTTTGTGCAAACAGATTAACTAAATTTCAACATTTCACTCAAACAAATCAGCCTCTCGCCCAACGTGGGGCTCGAACTCACGACCCTGAGATTAAGAGTCTCATGCTCTACCGACTGAGCTAGCCGGGCGATTTTTGTAGGACCCCAAAGGCACTTGCTGTCGCCACATGTTGACATGTTGAGCAGGACCTGAGCTATGTTTGTGGAATTTGTGCAGAAATTAAAGACCTTCACCCTTAAACATTCACTAAACCTGGTGCATGATCTCACATCCCAGAGATTGAGAATCTGGCAAACTAACAATCGAACTGGTCAGGTAACAGCAGCATTTGAAGTGGGGTCAAAAAGGTACCATTAAAGGCACTTGACATCCCAGCTCAGTTTCGTTGCATAGCCTCTTTATAGTTGTTGAAAAAACGTTTTGTAGCGGAAGAAAACATTAATTTACTGGAAGACAATCCAGTGATCGCTCTTAATATCAAAGTAAAACATGTACTCTGTCCTGATAAAATTTTGAGCATGTGCATTTCACCTTGGGATTTAAAGTGTTTCCCTTTAGTCTGAGTACATCAGCTGAAGGCAGCTTAACTTCTTTTTTGGTTCTTGAAGTCTTTTTTTATTCTCATCCGAAAGGCATAGCCTATTCTGTTCCAGAAAACATTGGGGATTCCAATGTATCAATGACCTAGTTGGGAAAATAATTGCTGAACTCTGTAATGATCCTGATCTCAGCAGTACCAAGTGCCACAAAGGTCCACAAATCAGTTTACTCATGTATTTTATTGCCTATGGTTTGGTTTGTAAATGTGTGTTGGTGATATGGATGCATTCATGATAGCACATTTTCTGGACAAAATGCGTCTTGGAGCAGCTCCTGCAGTGCTTCCATCAAATCTGTTTTGAATAGGTTTTGGGTGCATTTTCACAAATAATTTCAAAAGCGTCTTATCTAAGAGGACATAACCCTGCAACTGAAGGCAAGGGAGCTACACTGTGTAAACTGGTGAAAATCATACACATTCCGATGACTGGTGGACAAAAGGATCAAAACTTTGACAGGAAAAGGGTCTACAAACTGACCTTTTGTTTGAAGACCTGCAGGTCTTGACAAGTGAGAAATTGAAGGAAGGGCGAATTTTAGACAAGCTAGCAGAAAAGTGTGAGTGACATTGATGTTGCATCCTTTATGCATTGGCTCATTTCATCAAAAGCCAGCAAACAGGAGGAATGTGCTTGTTGGGTTTTTCTTTTGAGGAAGAACTATGTAAGCACAGCAGCATCTGGTCTCTGTGGCGCAATCGGTTAGCGCGTTCGCCTGTTAACCGAAAGGATGGTGGTTCGAGCCCACCCAGGGACGATGTATGTTCCTTTCTCTTCTTTTTTAGACGTATTTTGTGCAAACAGATTAACTAAATTTCAACATTTCACTCAAACAAATCAGCCTCTCGCCCAACGTGGGGCTCCAACCCACGACCCTGAGATTAAGAGTCTCATGCTCTACCGACTGAGCTAGCCGGGCGATTTTTGTAGTACCCCAAAGGCACTTGCTGTCGCCACATGTTGACATGTTGAGCAGGACCTGAGCTATGTTTGTGGAATTTGTGCAGAAACTAAAGACCTTCACCCTTAAACATTCACTAAACCTGGTGCATGATCTCACATCCCAGAGATTGAGAATCTGGCAAACTAACAATCGAACTGGTCAGGTAACAGCAGCATTTGAAGTGGGGTCAAAAATGTACCATTAAAGGCACTTGACATCTCAGCTCAGTTTCATTGCATAGCCTCTTTATAGTTGTTGAAAAAACGTTTTGTAGTGGAAGAAAACATTAATTTACTGGAAGACAATCCAGTGATCGCTCTTAATATCAAAGTAAAACATGTACTCTGTCCTGATAAAATTTTGAGCATGTGCATTTCACCTTGGGATTTAACCCTTATATGGTCCAAGGGTCTGTGGGACCCATTTTGAAAAAATCAGCTTAAAAAAATTCTACAATTTTTTTTTTTTCAAACTGAGATTCATTGGTCCTTGGCTCATTTTCCGTGAGCAACATAAGTCAGAAAATATTTTCAATGACCACCCCCCCGTACCCCCCCCTTCACATTTGTATTACATACAGGGTCCAGGGTCCACTGGGCCATGGGCTAGTCAAAGTGGGCAATCAACATTGGGTTGGGTAGTTGATAGTCGTCTGTATGACTTTAAAGGATATACAAACAAAGGACAGAGGTGTTTGGCATGCAAGGGTGGGCAACCATCAACACTTTTGATGGTTGTCACATCAGGGGTTGATTGCATATTGTCAGACAGTGGACGAAGAATCTCTATAGAGACAAAGGGGTGAGATCTGAAAGAAGCATCTTTTCTCTCAGCCCTCATTATCCCTCCCTCCTCTCTGGACCTGTATGTGTGTGTATGTATGTGTGTGTATGTGTGTGTGTGTGTGTGTGTATGTGTGTGTTTGTGTGTGTTTCACCCAATCATGGGGACATGATGCTAAAAATGCTAAAAATGCTATAAAAGATGGCAAAGCGATTCTCAGTTCAGACTGCCTTCCAGCTGATATTGGAAGAGACAGAGGATTTTGATGATGATTCAGAAGAGGAAATTTCAGGATCACATTTCTGAAATATCAGAGTCTGATACTGATAATGAAAAGGAGGATGAGCAGCAGCCAGCTCCGTTAGCACCAGCCCGTGAGCAGCTAGCCATAGGACCAGCCTGTCAGCCAGCATGATTTATGATTGATTTCCTTATTGTGTTACATTTTAATAAAAAAGTAACTAATAAATAAATAAGAGAGCAAACTAATTTAACATATGTATTGTTTATTTTACTTGCAATTGGGCTGAATCTGCTGATTATTTTAACAAAAATTGCAATGGGTCCCCCACACCCAGCTGGACCCCAAGAATGTAGACCACGCCTGGATCTCATCAGGGTTAAAGTGTTTCCCTTTAGTCTGAGTACATCAGCTGAAGGCAGCTTAACTTCTTTTTTGGTTCTTGAAGTCTTTTTTTATTCTCATCCGAAAGGCATAGCCTATTCTGTTCCAGAAAACATTGGGGATTCCAATGTATCAATGACCTAGTTGGGAAAATAATTGCTGAACTCTGTAATGATCCTGATCTCAGCAGTACCAAGTGCCACAAAGGTCCACAAATCAGTTTACTCATGTATTTTATTGCCTATGGTTTGGTTTGTAAATGTGTGTTGGTGATATGTATGCATTCATGATAGCACATTTTCTGGACAAAATGCGTCTTGGAGCAGCTCCTGCAGTGCTTCCATCAAATCTGTTTTGAATAGGTTTTGGGTGCATTTTCACAAATAATTTGAAAAGCGTCTTATCTAAGAGGACATAACCCTGCAACTGAATGCAAGGGAGCTACACTGTGTAAACTGGTGAAAATCATACACATTCCGATGACTGGTGGACAAAAGGATCAAAACTTTGACAGGAAAAGGGTCTACAAACTGACCTTTTGTTTGAAGACCTGCAGGTCTTGACAAGTGAGAAATTGAAGGAAGGGCGAATTTTAGACAAGCTAGCAGAAAAGTGTGAGTGACATTGATGTTGCATCCTTTATGCATTGGCTCATTTCATCAAAAGCCAGCAAACAGGAGGAATGTGCTTGTTGGGTTTTTCTTTTGAGGAAGAACTATGTAAGCACAGCAGCATCTGGTCTCTGTGGCGCAATCGGTTAGCGCGTTCGGCTGTTAACCGAAAGGATGGTGGTTCGAGCCCACCCAGGGACGATGTATGTTCCTTTCTCTTCTTTTTTAGACGTATTTTGTGCAAACAGATTAACTAAATTTCAACATTTCACTCAAACAAATCAGCCTCTCGCCCAACGTGGGGCTCGAACTCACGACCCTGAGATTAAGAGTCTCATGCTCTACCGACTGAGCTAGCCGGGCGATTTTTGTAGGACCCCAAAGGCACTTGCTGTCGCCACATGTTGACATGTTGAGCAGGACCTGAGCTATGTTTGTGGAATTTGTGCAGAAATTAAAGACCTTCACCCTTAAACATTCACTAAACCTGGTGCATGATCTCACATCCCAGAGATTGAGAATCTGGCAAACTAACAATCGAACTGGTCAGGTAACAGCAGCATTTGAAGTGGGGTCAAAAAGGTACCATTAAAGGCACTTGACATCCCAGCTCAGTTTCGTTGCATAGCCTCTTTATAGTTGTTGAAAAAACGTTTTGTAGCGGAAGAAAACATTAATTTACTGGAAGACAATCCAGTGATCGCTATTAATATCAAAGTAAAACATGTACTCTGTCCTGATAAAATTTTGAGCATGTGCATTTCACCTTGGGATTTAAAGTGTTTCCCTTTAGTCTGAGTGCATCAGCTGAAGGCAGCTTAACTTCTTTTTTGGTTCTTGAAGTCTTTTTTTATTCTCGTCCGAAAGGCATAGCCTATTCTGTTCCAGAAAACATTGGGGATTCCAATGTATCAATGACCTAGTTGGGAAAATAATTGCTGAACTCTGTAATGATCCTGATCTCAGCAGTACCAAGTGCCACAAAGGTCCACAAATCAGTTTACTCATGTATTTTATTGCCTATGGTTTGGTTTGTAAATGTGTGTTGGTGATATGGATGCATTCATGATAGCACATTTTCTGGACAAAATGCGTCTTGGAGCAGCTCCTGCAGTGCTTCCATCAAATCTGTTTTGAATAGGTTTTGGGTGCATTTTCACAAATAATTTGAAAAGCGTCTTATCTAAGAGGACATAACCCTGCAACTGAAGGCAAGGGAGCTACACTGTGTAAACTGGTGAAAATCATACACATTCCGATGACTGGTGGACAAAAGGATCAAAACTTTGACAGGAAAAGGGTCTACAAACTGACCTTTTGTTTGAAGACCTGCAGGTCTTGACAAGTGAGAAATTGAAGGAAGGGCGAATTTTAGACAAGCTAGCAGAAAAGTGTGAGTGACATTGATGTTGCATCCTTTATGCATTGGCTCATTTCATCAAAAGCCAGCAAACAGGAGGAATGTGCTTGTTGGGTTTTTCTTTTGAGGAAGAACTATGTAAGCACAGCAGTATCTGGTCTCTGTGGCGCAATCGGTTAGCGCGTTCGGCTGTTAACCGAAAGGATGGTGGTTCGAGCCCACCCAGGGACGATGTATGTTCCTTTCTCTTCTTTTTTAGACGTATTTTGTGTAAACAGATTAACTAAATTTCAACATTTCACTCAAACAAATCAGCCTCTCGCCCAACGTGGGGCTCGAACCCACGACCCTGAGATTAAGAGTCTCATGCTCTACCGACTGAGCTAGCCGGGCGATTTTTGTAGGACCCCAAAGGCACTTGCTGTCGCCACATGTTGACATGTTGAGCAGGACCTGAGCTATGTTTGTGGAATTTGTGCAGAAATTAAAGACCTTCACCCTTAAACATTCACTAAACCTGGTGCATGATCTCACATCCCAGAGATTGAGAATCTGGCAAACTAACAATCGAACTGGTCAGGTAACAGCAGCATTTGAAGTGGGGTCAAAAAGGTACCATTAAAGGCACTTGACATCCCAGCTCAGTTTCGTTGCATAGCCTCTTTATAGTTGTTGAAAAAACGTTTTGTAGCGGAAGAAAACATTAATTTACTGGAAGACAATCCAGTGATCGCTCTTAATATCAAAGTAAAACATGTACTCTGTCCTGATAAAATTTTGAGCATGTGCATTTCACCTTGGGATTTAAAGTGTTTCCCTTTAGTCTGAGTACATCAGCTGAAGGCAGCTTAACTTCTTTTTTGGTTCTTGAAGTCTTTTTTTATTCTCATCCGAAAGGCATAGCCTATTCTGTTCCAGAAAACATTGGGGATTCCAATGTATCAATGACCTAGTTGGGAAAATAATTGCTGAACTCTGTAATGATCCTGATCTCAGCAGTACCAAGTGCCACAAAGGTCCACAAATCAGTTTACTCATGTATTTTATTGCCTATGGTTTGGTTTGTAAATGTGTGTTGGTGATATGGATGCATTCATGATAGCACATTTTCTGGACAAAATGCGTCTTGGAGCAGCTCCTGCAGTGCTTCCATCAAATCTGTTTTGAATAGGTTTTGGGTGCATTTTCACAAATAATTTCAAAAGCGTCTTATCTAAGAGGACATAACCCTGCAACTGAAGGCAAGGGAGCTACACTGTGTAAACTGGTGAAAATCATACACATTCCGATGACTGGTGGACAAAAGGATCAAAACTTTGACAGGAAAAGGGTCTACAAACTGACCTTTTGTTTGAAGACCTGCAGGTCTTGACAAGTGAGAAATTGAAGGAAGGGCGAATTTTAGACAAGCTAGCAGAAAAGTGTGAGTGACATTGATGTTGCATCCTTTATGCATTGGCTCATTTCATCAAAAGCCAGCAAACAGGAGGAATGTGCTTGTTGGGTTTTTCTTTTGAGGAAGAACTATGTAAGCACAGCAGCATCTGGTCTCTGTGGCGCAATCGGTTAGCGCGTTCGGCTGTTAACCGAAAGGATGGTGGTTCGAGCCCACCCAGGGACGATGTATGTTCCTTTCTCTTCTTTTTTAGACGTATTTTGTGCAAACAGATTAACTAAATTTCAACATTTCACTCAAACAAATCAGCCTCTCGCCCAACGTGGGGCTCGAACCCACGACCCTGAGATTAAGAGTCTCATGCTCTACCGACTGAGCTAGCCGGGCGATTTTTGTAGGACCCCAAAGGCACTTGCTGTCGCCACATGTTGACATGTTGAGCAGGACCTGAGCTATGTTTGTGGAATTTGTGCAGAAATTAAAGACCTTCACCCTTAAACATTCACTAAACCTGGTGCATGATCTCACATCCCAGAGATTGAGAATCTGGCAAACTAACAATCGAACTGGTCAGGTAACAGCAGCATTTGAAGTGGGGTCAAAAAGGTACCATTAAAGGCACTTGACATCCCAGCTCAGTTTCGTTGCATAGCCTCTTTATAGTTGTTGAAAAAACGTTTTGTAGCGGAAGAAAACATTAATTTACTGGAAGACAATCCAGTGATCGCTCTTAATATCAAAGTAAAACATGTACTTTGTCCTGATAAAATTTTGAGCATGTGCATTTCACCTTGGGATTTAAAGTGTTTCCCTTTAGTCTGAGTACATCAGCTGAAGGCAGCTTAACTTCTTTTTTGGTTCTTGAAGTCTTTTTTTATTCTCATCCGAAAGGCATAGCCTTTTCTGTTCCAGAAAACATTGGGGATTCCAATGTATCAATGACCTAGTTGGGAAAATAATTGCTGAACTCTGTAATGATCCTGATCTCAGCAGTACCAAGTGCCACAAAGGTCCACAAATCAGTTTACTCATGTATTTTATTGCCTATGGTTTGGTTTGTAAATGTGTGTTGGTGATATGGATGCATTCATGATAGCACATTTTCTGGACAAAATGCGTCTTGGAGCAGCTCCTGCAGTGCTTCCATCAAATCTGTTTTGAATAGGTTTTGGGTGCATTTTCACAAATAATTTCAAAAGCGTCTTATCTAAGACGACATAACCCTGCAACTGAAGGCAAGGGAGCTACACTGTGTAAACTGGTGAAAATCATACACATTCCGATGACTGGTGGACAAAAGGATCAAAACTTTGACAGGAAAAGGGTCTACAAACTGACCTTTTGTTTGAAGACCTGGAGGTCTTGACAAGTGAGAAATTGAAGGAAGGGCGAATTTTAGACAAGCTAGCAGAAAAGTGTGAGTGACATTGATGTTGCATCCTTTATGCATTGGCTCATTTCATCAAAAGCCAGCAAACAGGAGGAATGTGCTTGTTGGGTTTTTCTTTTGAGGAAGAACTATGTAAGCACAGCAGCATCTGGTCTCTGTGGCGCAATCGGTTAGCGCGTTCGGCTGTTAACCGAAAGGATGGTGGTTCGAGCCCACCCAGGGACGATGTATGTTCCTTTCTCTTCTTTTTTAGACGTATTTTGTGCAAACAGATTAACTAAATTTCAACATTTCACTCAAACAAATCAGCCTCTCGCCCAACGTGGGGCTCGAACCCACGACCCTGAGATTAAGAGTCTCATGCTCTACCGACTGAGCTAGCCGGGCGATTTTTGTAGGACCCCAAAGGCACTTGCTGTCGCCACATGTTGACATGTTGAGCAGGACCTGAGCTATGTTTGTGGAATTTGTGCAGAAACTAAAGACCTTCACCCTTAAACATTCACTAAACCTGGTGCATGATCTCACATCCCAGAGATTGAGAATCTGGCAAACTAACAATCGAACTGGTCAGGTAACAGCAGCATTTGAAGTGGGGTCAAAAATGTACCATTAAAGGCACTTGACATCTCAGCTCAGTTTCGTTGCATAGCCTCTTTATAGTTGTTGAAAAAACGTTTTGTAGCGGAAGAAAACATTAATTTACTGGAAGACAATCCAGTGATCGCTCTTAATATCAAAGTAAAACATGTACTCTGTCCTGATAAAATTTTGAGCATGTGCATTTCACCTTGGGATTTAAAGTGTTTCCCTTTAGTCTGAGTGCATCAGCTGAAGGCAGCTTAACTTCTTTTTTGGTTCTTGAAATCTTTTTTTATTCTCATCCGAAAGGCATAGCCTATTCTGTTTCAGAAAACATTGGGGATTCCAATGTATCAATGACCTAGTTGGGAAAATAATTGCTGAACTCTGTAATGATCCTGATCTCAGCAGTACCAAGTGCCACAAAGGTCCACAAATCAGTTTACTCATGTATTTTATTGCCTATGGTTTGGTTTGTAAATGTGTGTTGGTGATATGGATGCATTCATGATAGCACATTTTCTGGACAAAATGCGTCTTGGAGCAGCTCCTGCAGTGCTTCCATCAAATCTGTTTTGAATAGGTTTTGGGTGCATTTTCACAAATAATTTCAAAAGCGTCTTATCTAAGAGGACATAACCCTGCAACTGAAGGCAAGGGAGCTACACTGTGTAAACTGGTGAAAATCATACACATTCCGATGACTGGTGGACAAAAGGATCAAAACTTTGACAGGAAAAGGGTCTACAAACTGACCTTTTGTTTGAAGACCTGCAGGTCTTGACAAGTGAGAAATTGAAGGAAGGGCGAATTTTAGACAAGCTAGCAGAAAAGTGTGAGTGACATTGATGTTGCATCCTTTATGCATTGGCTCATTTCATCAAAAGCCAGCAAACAGGAGGAATGTGCTTGTTGGGTTTTTCTTTTGAGGAAGAACTATGTAAGCACAGCAGCATCTGGTCTCTGTGGCGCAATCGGTTAGCGCGTTCGGCTGTTAACCGAAAGGATGGTGGTTCGAGCCCACCCAGGGACGATGTATGTTCCTTTCTCTTCTTTTTTAGACGTATTTTGTGCAAACAGATTAACTAAATTTCAACATTTCACTCAAACAAATCAGCCTCTCGCCCAACGTGAGGCTCGAACTCACGACCCTGAGATTAAGAGTGTCATGCTCTACCGACTGAGCTAGCCGGGCGATTTTTGTAGGACCCCAAAGGCACTTGCTGTCACCACATGTTGACATGTTGAGCAGGACCTGAGCTATGTTTGTGGAATTTGTGCAGAAATTAAAGACCTTCACCCTTAAACATTCACTAAACCTGGTGCATGATCTCACATCCCAGAGATTGAGAATCTGGCAAACTAACAATCGAACTGGTCAGGTAACAGCAGCATTTGAAGTGGGGTCAAAAAGGTACCATTAAAGGCACTTGACATCCCAGCTCAGTTTCGTTGCATAGCCTCTTTATAGTTGTTGAAAAAACGTTTTGTAGCGGAAGAAAACATTAATTTACTGGAAGACAATCCAGTGATCGCTATTAATATCAAAGTAAAACATGTACTCTGTCCTGATAAAATTTTGAGCATGTGCATTTCACCTTGGGATTTAAAGTGTTTCCCTTTAGTCTGAGTGCATCAGCTGAAGGCAGCTTAACTTCTTTTTTGGTTCTTGAAGTCTTTTTTTATTCTCATCCGAAAGGCATAGCCTATTCTGTTCCAGAAAACATTGGGGATTCCAATGTATCAATGACCTAGTTGGGAAAATAATTGCTGAACTCTGTAATGATCCTGATCTCAGCAGTACCAAGTGCCACAAAGGTCCACAAATCAGTTTACTCATGTATTTTATTGCCTATGGTTTGGTTTGTAAATGTGTGTTGGTGATATGGATGCATTCATGATAGCACATTTTCTGGACAAAATGCGTCTTGGAGCAGCTCCTGCAGTGCTTCCATCAAATCTGTTTTGAATAGGTTTTGGGTGCATTTTCACAAATAATTTCAAAAGCGTCTTATCTAAGAGGACATAACCCTGCAACTGAAGGCAAGGGAGCTACACTGTGTAAACTGGTGAAAATCATACACATTCCGATGACTGGTGGACAAAAGGATCAAAACTTTGACAGGAAAAGGGTCTACAAACTGACCTTTTGTTTGAAGACCTGCAGGTCTTGACAAGTGAGAAATTGAAGGAAGGGCGAATTTTAGACAAGCTAGCAGAAAAGTGTGAGTGACATTGATGTTGCATCCTTTATGCATTGGCTCATTTCATCAAAAGCCAGCAAACAGGAGGAATGTGCTTGTTGGGTTTTTCTTTTGAGGAAGAACTATGTAAGCACAGCAGCATCTGGTCTCTGTGGCGCAATCGGTTAGCGCGTTCGGCTGTTAACCGAAAGGATGGTGGTTCGAGCCCACCCAGGGACGATGTATGTTCCTTTCTCTTCTTTTTTAGACGTATTTTGTGCAAACAGATTAACTAAATTTCAACATTTCACTCAAACAAATCAGCCTCTCGCCCAACGTGGGGCTCGAACCCACGACCCTGAGATTAAGAGTCTCATGCTCTACCGACTGAGCTAGCCGGGCGATTTTTGTAGGACCCCAAAGGCACTTGCTGTCGCCACATGTTGACATGTTGAGCAGGACCTGAGCTATGTTTGTGGAATTTGTGCAGAAATTAAAGACCTTCACCCTTAAACATTCACTAAACCTGGTGCATGATCTCACATCCCAGAGATTGAGAATCTGGCAAACTAACAATCGAACTGGTCAGGTAACAGCAGCATTTGAAGTGGGGTCAAAAAGGTACCATTAAAGGCACTTGACATCCCAGCTCAGTTTCGTTGCATAGCCTCTTTATAGTTGTTGAAAAAACGTTTTGTAGCGGAAGAAAACATTAATTTACTGGAAGACAATCCAGTGATCGCTCTTAATATCAAAGTAAAACATGTACTCTGTCCTGATAAAATTTTGAGCATGTGCATTTCACCTTGGGATTTAAAGTGTTTCCCTTTAGTCTGAGTACATCAGCTGAAGGCAGCTTAACTTCTTTTTTGGTTCTTGAAGTCTTTTTTTATTCTCATCCGAAAGGCATAGCCTTTTCTGTTCCAGAAAACATTGGGGATTCCAATGTATCAATGACCTAGTTGGGAAAATAATTGCTGAACTCTGTAATGATCCTGATCTCAGCAGTACCAAGTGCCACAAAGGTCCACAAATCAGTTTACTCATGTATTTTATTGCCTATGGTTTGGTTTGTAAATGTGTGTTGGTGATATGGATGCATTCATGATAGCACATTTTCTGGACAAAATGCGTCTTGGAGCAGCTCCTGCAGTGCTTCCATCAAATCTGTTTTGAATAGGTTTTGGGTGCATTTTCACAAATAATTTCAAAAGCGTCTTATCTAAGACGACATAACCCTGCAACTGAAGGCAAGGGAGCTACACTGTGTAAACTGGTGAAAATCATACACATTCCGATGACTGGTGGACAAAAGGATCAAAACTTTGACAGGAAAAGGGTCTACAAACTGACCTTTTGTTTGAAGACCTGGAGGTCTTGACAAGTGAGAAATTGAAGGAAGGGCGAATTTTAGACAAGCTAGCAGAAAAGTGTGAGTGACATTGATGTTGCATCCTTTATGCATTGGCTCATTTCATCAAAAGCCAGCAAACAGGAGGAATGTGCTTGTTGGGTTTTTCTTTTGAGGAAGAACTATGTAAGCACAGCAGCATCTGGTCTCTGTGGCGCAATCGGTTAGCGCGTTCGGCTGTTAACCGAAAGGATGGTGGTTCGAGCCCACCCAGGGACGATGTATGTTCCTTTCTCTTCTTTTTTAGACGTATTTTGTGCAAACAGATTAACTAAATTTCAACATTTCACTCAAACAAATCAGCCTCTCGCCCAACGTGGGGCTCGAACCCACGACCCTGAGATTAAGAGTCTCATGCTCTACCGACTGAGCTAGCCGGGCGATTTTTGTAGGACCCCAAAGGCACTTGCTGTCGCCACATGTTGACATGTTGAGCAGGACCTGAGCTATGTTTGTGGAATTTGTGCAGAAACTAAAGACCTTCACCCTTAAACATTCACTAAACCTGGTGCATGATCTCACATCCCAGAGATTGAGAATCTGGCAAACTAACAATCGAACTGGTCAGGTAACAGCAGCATTTGAAGTGGGGTCAAAAATGTACCATTAAAGGCACTTGACATCTCAGCTCAGTTTCGTTGCATAGCCTCTTTATAGTTGTTGAAAAAACGTTTTGTAGCGGAAGAAAACATTAATTTACTGGAAGACAATCCAGTGATCGCTCTTAATATCAAAGTAAAACATGTACTCTGTCCTGATAAAATTTTGAGCATGTGCATTTCACCTTGGGATTTAAAGTGTTTCCCTTTAGTCTGAGTGCATCAGCTGAAGGCAGCTTAACTTCTTTTTTGGTTCTTGAAGTCTTTTTTTATTCTCATCCGAAAGGCATAGCCTATTCTGTTTCAGAAAACATTGGGGATTCCAATGTATCAATGACCTAGTTGGGAAAATAATTGCTGAACTCTGTAATGATCCTGATCTCAGCAGTACCAAGTGCCACAAAGGTCCACAAATCAGTTTACTCATGTATTTTATTGCCTATGGTTTGGTTTGTAAATGTGTGTTGGTGATATGGATGCATTCATGATAGCACATTTTCTGGACAAAATGCGTCTTGGAGCAGCTCCTGCAGTGCTTCCATCAAATCTGTTTTGAATAGGTTTTGGGTGCATTTTCACAAATAATTTCAAAAGCGTCTTATCTAAGAGGACATAACCCTGCAACTGAAGGCAAGGGAGCTACACTGTGTAAACTGGTGAAAATCATACACATTCCGATGACTGGTGGACAAAAGGATCAAAACTTTGACAGGAAAAGGGTCTACAAACTGACCTTTTGTTTGAAGACCTGCAGGTCTTGACAAGTGAGAAATTGAAGGAAGGGCGAATTTTAGACAAGCTAGCAGAAAAGTGTGAGTGACATTGATGTTGCATCCTTTATGCATTGGCTCATTTCATCAAAAGCCAGCAAACAGGAGGAATGTGCTTGTTGGGTTTTTCTTTTGAGGAAGAACTATGTAAGCACAGCAGCATCTGGTCTCTGTGGCGCAATCGGTTAGCGCGTTCGGCTGTTAACCGAAAGGATGCTGGTTCGAGCCCACCCAGGGACGATGTATGTTCCTTTCTCTTCTTTTTTAGACGTATTTTGTGCAAACAGATTAACTAAATTTCAACATTTCACTCAAACAAATCAGCCTCTCGCCCAACGTGGGGCTCGAACCCACGACCCTGAGATTAAGAGTCTCATGCTCTACCGACTGAGCTAGCCGGGCGATTTTTGTAGGACCCCAAAGGCACTTGCTGTCGCCACATGTTGACATGTTGAGCAGGACCTGAGCTATGTTTGTGGAATTTGTGCAGAAATTAAAGACCTTCACCCTTAAACATTCACTAAACCTGGTGCATGATCTCACATCCCAGAGATTGAGAATCTGGCAAACTAACAATCGAACTGGTCAGGTAACAGCAGCATTTGAAGTGGGGTCAAAAAGGTACCATTAAAGGCACTTGACATCCCAGCTCAGTTTCGTTGCATAGCCTCTTTATAGTTGTTGAAAAAACGTTTTGTAGCGGAAGAAAACATTAATTTACTGGAAGACAATCCAGTGATCGCTCTTAATATCAAAGTAAAACATGTACTCTGTCCTGATAAAATTTTGAGCATGTGCATTTCACCTTGGGATTTAAAGTGTTTCCCTTTAGTCTGAGTACATCAGCTGAAGGCAGCTTAACTTCTTTTTTGGTTCTTGAAGTCTTTTTTTATTCTCATCCGAAAGGCATAGCCTATTCTGTTCCAGAAAACATTGGGGATTCCAATGTATCAATGACCTAGTTGGGAAAATAATTGCTGAACTCTGTAATGATCCTGATCTCAGCAGTACCAAGTGCCACAAAGGTCCACAAATCAGTTTACTCATGTATTTTATTGCCTATGGTTTGGTTTGTAAATGTGTGTTGGTGATATGGATGCATTCATGATAGCACATTTTCTGGACAAAATGCGTCTTGGAGCAGCTCCTGCAGTGCTTCCATCAAATCTGTTTTGAATAGGTTTTGGGTGCATTTTCACAAATAATTTCAAAAGCGTCTTATCTAAGAGGACATAACCCTGCAACTGAAGGCAAGGGAGCTACACTGTGTAAACTGGTGAAAATCATACACATTCCGATGACTGGTGGACAAAAGGATCAAAACTTTGACAGGAAAAGGGTCTACAAACTGACCTTTTGTTTGAAGACCTGCAGGTCTTGACAAGTGAGAAATTGAAGGAAGGGCGAATTTTAGACAAGCTAGCAGAAAAGTGTGAGTGACATTGATGTTGCATCCTTTATGCATTGGCTCATTTCATCAAAAGCCAGCAAACAGGAGGAATGTGCTTGTTGGGTTTTTCTTTTGAGGAAGAACTATGTAAGCACAGCAGCATCTGGTCTCTGTGGCGCAATCGGTTAGCGCGTTCGGCTGTTAACCGAAAGGATGGTGGTTCGAGCCCACCCAGGGACGATGTATGTTCCTTTCTCTTCTTTTTTAGACGTATTTTGTGCAAACAGATTAACTAAATTTCAACATTTCACTCAAACAAATCAGCCTCTCGCCCAACATGGGGCTCGAACCCACGACCCTGAGATTAAGAGTCTCATGCTCTACTGACTGAGCTAGCCGGGCGATTTTTGTAGGACCCCAAAGGCACTTGCTGTCGCCACATGTTGACATGTTGAGCAGGACCTGAGCTATGTTTGTGGAATTTGTGCAGAAATTAAAGACCTTCACCCTTAAACATTCACTAAACCTGGTGCATGATCTCACATCCCAGAGATTGAGAATCTGGCAAATCAACAATCGAACTGGTCAGGTAACAGCAGCATTTGAAGTGGGGTCAAAAAGGTACCATTAAAGGCACTTGACATCTCAGCTCAGTTTCGTTGCATAGCCTCTTTATAGTTGTTGAAAAAACGTTTTGTAGCGGAAGAAAACATTAATTTACTGGAAGACAATCCAGTGATCGCTCTTAATATCAAAGTAAAACATGTACTCTGTCCTGATAAAATTTTGAGCATGTGCATTTCACCTTGGGATTTAAAGTGTTTCCCTTTAGTCTGAGTGCATCAGCTGAAGGCAGCTTAACTTCTTTTTTGGTTCTTGAAGTCTTTTTTTATTCTCATCCGAAAGGCATAGCCTATTCTGTTCCAGAAAACATTGGGGATTCCAATGTATCAATGACCTAGTTGGGAAAATAATTGCTGAACTCTGTTATGATCCTGATCTCAGCAGTACCAAGTGCCACAAAGGTCCACAAATCAGTTTACTCATGTATTTTATTGCCTATGGTTTGGTTTGTAAATGTGTGTTGGTGATATGGATGCATTCATGATAGCACATTTTCTGGACAAAATGCGTCTTGGAGCAGCTCCTGCAGTGCTTCCATCAAATCTGTTTTGAATAGGTTTTGGGTGCATTTTCACAAATAATTTCAAAAGCGTCTTATCTAAGAGGACATAACCCTGCAACTGAAAGCAAGGGAGCTACTCTGTGTAAACTGGTGAAAATCATACACATTCCGATGACTGGTGGACAAAAGGATCAAAACTTTGACAGGAAAAGGGTCTACAAACTGACCTTTTGTTTGAAGACCTGCAGGTCTTGACAAGTGAGAAATTGAAGGAAGGGCGAATTTTAGACAAGCTAGCAGAAAAGTGTGAGTGACATTGATGTTGCATCCTTTATGCATTGGCTCATTTCATCAAAAGCCAGCAAACAGGAGGAATGTGCTTGTTGGGTTTTTCTTTTGAGGAAGAACTATGTAAGCACAGCAGCATCTGGTCTCTGTGGCGCAATCGGTTAGCGCGTTCGGCTGTTAACCGAAAGGATGGTGGTTCGAGCCCACTCAGGGAGGATGTATGTTCCTTTCTCTTCTTTTTTAGACGTATTTTGTGCAAACAGATTAACTAAATTTCAACATTTCACTCAAACAAATCAGCCTCTCGCCCAACGTGGGGCTCGAACCCACGACCCTGAGATTAAGAGTCTCATGCTCTACCGACTGAGCTAGCCGGGCGATTTTTGTAGGACCCCAAAGGCACTTGCTGTCGGCACATGTTGACATGTTGAGCAGGACCTGAGCTATGTTTGTGGAATTTGTGCAGAAACTAAAGACCTTCACCCTTAAACATTCACTAAACCTGGTGCATGATCTCACATCCCAGAGATTGAGAATCTGGCAAACTAACAATCGAACTGGTCAGGTAACAGCAGCATTTGAAGTGGGGTCAAAAATGTACCATTAAAGGCACTTGACATCTCAGCTCAGTTTCGTTGCATAGCCTCTTTATAGTTGTTGAAAAAACGTTTTGTAGCGGAAGAAAACATTAATTTACTGGAAGACAATCCAGTGATCGCTCTTAATATCAAAGTAAAACATGTACTCTGTCCTGATAAAATTTTGAGCATGTGCATTTCACCTTGGGATTTAAAGTGTTTCCCTTTAGTCTGAGTGCATCAGCTGAAGGCAGCTTAACTTCTTTTTTGGTTCTTGAAGTCTTTTTTTATTCTCATCCGAAAGGCATAGCCTATTCTGTTCCAGAAAACATTGGGGATTCCAATGTATCAATGACCTAGTTGGGAAAATAATTGCTGAACTCTGTAATGATCCTGATCTCAGCAGTACCAAGTGCCACAAAGGTCCACAAATCAGTTTACTCATGTATTTTATTGCCTATGGTTTGGTTTGTAAATGTGTGTTGGTGATATGGATGCATTCATGATAGCACATTTTCTGGACAAAATGCGTCTTGGAGCAGCTCCTGCAGTGCTTCCATCAAATCTGTTTTGAATAGGTTTTGGGTGCATTTTCACAAATAATTTCAAAAGCGTCTTATCTAAGAGGACATAACCCTGCAACTGAAGGCAAGGGAGCTACACTGTGTAAACTGGTGAAAATCATACACATTCCGATGACTGGTGGACAAAAGGATCAAAACTTTGACAGGAAAAGGGTCTACAAACTGACCTTTTGTTTGAAGACCTGCAGGTCTTGACAAGTGAGAAATTGAAGGAAGGGCGAATTTTAGACAAGCTAGCAGAAAAGTGTGAGTGACATTGATGTTGCATCCTTTATGCATTGGCTCATTTCATCAAAAGCCAGCAAACAGGAGGAATGTGCTTGTTGGGTTTTTCTTTTGAGGAAGAACTATGTAAGCACAGCAGCATCTGGTCTCTGTGGCGCAATCGGTTAGCGCGTTCGGCTGTTAACCGAAAGGATGGTGGTTCGAGCCCACCCAGGGACGATGTATGTTCCTTTCTCTTCTTTTTTAGACGTATTTTGTGCAAACAGATTAACTAAATTTCAACATTTCACTCAAACAAATCAGCCTCTCGCCCAACGTGGGGCTCGAACCCACGACCCTGAGATTAAGAGTCTCATGCTCTACCGACTGAGCTCGCCGGGCGATTTTTGTAGGACCCCAAAGGCACTTGCTGTCGCCACATGTTGACATGTTGAGCAGGACCTGAGCTATGTTTGTGGAATTTGTGCAGAAATTAAAGACCTTCACCCTTAAACATTCACTAAACCTGGTGCATGATCTCACATCCCAGAGATTGAGAATCTGGCAAACTAACAATCGAACTGGTCAGGTAACAGCAGCATTTGAAGTGGGGTCAAAAAGGTACCATTAAAGGCACTTGACATCCCAGCTCAGTTTCGTTGCATAGCCTCTTTATAGTTGTTGAAAAAACGTTTTGTAGCGGAAGAAAACATTAATTTACTGGAAGACAATCTAGTGATCGCTCTTAATATCAAAGTAAAACATGTACTCTGTCCTGATAAAATTTTGAGCATGTGCATTTCACCTTGGGATTTAAAGTGTTTCCCTTTAGTCTGAGTACATCAGCTGAAGGCAGCTTAACTTCTTTTTTGGTTCTTGAAGTCTTTTTTTATTCTCATCCGAAAGGCATAGCCTATTCTGTTCCAGAAAACATTGGGGATTCCAATGTATCAATGACCTAGTTGGGAAAATAATTGCTGAACTCTGTTATGATCCTGATCTCAGCAGTACCAAGTGCCACAAAGGTCCACAAATCAGTTTACTCATGTATTTTATTGCCTATGGTTTGGTTTGTAAATGTGTGTTGGTGATATGGATGCATTCATGATAGCACATTTTCTGGACAAAATGCGTCTTGGAGCAGCTCCTGCAGTGCTTCCATCAAATCTGTTTTGAATAGGTTTTGGGTGCATTTTCACAAATAATTTCAAAAGCGTCTTATCTAAGAGGACATAACCCTGCAACTGAAAGCAAGGGAGCTACTCTGTGTAAACTGGTGAAAATCATACACATTCCGATGACTGGTGGACAAAAGGATCAAAACTTTGACAGGAAAAGGGTCTACAAACTGACCTTTTGTTTGAAGACCTGCAGGTCTTGACAAGTGAGAAATTGAAGGAAGGGCGAATTTTAGACAAGCTAGCAGAAAAGTGTGAGTGACATTGATGTTGCATCCTTTATGCATTGGCTCATTTCATCAAAAGCCAGCAAACAGGAGGAATGTGCTTGTTGGGTTTTTCTTTTGAGGAAGAACTATGTAAGCACAGCAGCATCTGGTCTCTGTGGCGCAATCGGTTAGCGCGTTCGGCTGTTAACCGAAAGGATGGTGGTTCGAGCCCACTCAGGGACGATGTATGTTCCTTTCTCTTCTTTTTTAGACGTATTTTGTGCAAACAGATTAACTAAATTTCAACATTTCACTCAAACAAATCAGCCTCTCGCCCAACGTGGGGCTCGAACCCACGACCCTGAGATTAAGAGTCTCATGCTCTACCGACTGAGCTAGCCGGGCGATTTTTGTAGGACCCCAAAGGCACTTGCTGTCGCCACATGTTGACATGTTGAGCAGGACCTGAGCTATGTTTGTGGAATTTGTGCAGAAACTAAAGACCTTCACCCTTAAACATTCACTAAACCTGGTGCATGATCTCACATCCCAGAGATTGAGAATCTGGCAAACTAACAATCGAACTGGTCAGGTAACAGCAGCATTTGAAGTGGGGTCAAAAATGTACCATTAAAGGCACTTGACATCTCAGCTCAGTTTCGTTGCATAGCCTCTTTATAGTTGTTGAAAAAACGTTTTGTAGCGGAAGAAAACATTAATTTACTGGAAGACAATCCAGTGATCGCTCTTAATATCAAAGTAAAACATGTACTCTGTCCTGATAAAATTTTGAGCATGTGCATTTCACCTTGGGATTTAAAGTGTTTCCCTTTAGTCTGAGTACATCAGCTGAAGGCAGCTTAACTTCTTTTTTGGTTCTTGAAGTCTTTTTTTATTCTCATCCGAAAGGCATAGCCTATTCTGTTCCAGAAAACATTGGGGATTCCAATGTATCAATGACCTAGTTGGGAAAATAATTGCTGAACTCTGTAATGATCCTGATCTCAGCAGTACCAAGTGCCACAAAGGTCCACAAATCAGTTTACTCATGTATTTTATTGCCTATGGTTTGGTTTGTAAATGTGTGTTGGTGATATGGATGCATTCATGATAGCACATTTTCTGGACAAAATGCGTCTTGGAGCAGCTCCTGCAGTGCTTCCATCAAATCTGTTTTGAATAGGTTTTGGGTGCATTTTCACAAATAATTTCAAAAGCGTCTTATCTAAGACGACATAACCCTGCAACTGAAGGCAAGGGAGCTACACTGTGTAAACTGGTGAAAATCATACACATTCCGATGACTGGTGGACAAAAGGATCAAAACTTTGACAGGAAAAGGGTCTACAAACTGACCTTTTGTTTGAAGACCTGCAGGTCTTGACAAGTGAGAAATTGAAGGAAGGGCGAATTTTAGACAAGCTAGCAGAAAAGTGTGAGTGACATTGATGTTGCATCCTTTATGCATTGGCTCATTTCATCAAAAGCCAGCAAACAGGAGGAATGTGCTTGTTGGGTTTTTCTTTTGAGGAAGAACTATGTAAGCACAGCAGCATCTGGTCTCTGTGGCGCAATCGGTTAGCGCGTTCGGCTGTTAACCGAAAGGATGGTGGTTCGAGCCCACCCAGGGACGATGTATGTTCCTTTCTCTTCTTTTTTAGACGTATTTTGTGCAAACAGATTAACTAAATTTCAACATTTCACTCAAACAAATCAGCCTCTCGCCCAACATGGGGCTCGAACCCACGACCCTGAGATTAAGAGTCTCATGCTCTACTGACTGAGCTAGCCGGGCGATTTTTGTAGGACCCCAAAGGCACTTGCTGTCGCCACATGTTGACATGTTGAGCAGGACCTGAGCTATGTTTGTGGAATTTGTGCAGAAATTAAAGACCTTCACCCTTAAACATTCACTAAACCTGGTGCATGATCTCACATCCCAGAGATTGAGAATCTGGCAAATCAACAATCGAACTGGTCAGGTAACAGCAGCATTTGAAGTGGGGTCAAAAAGGTACCATTAAAGGCACTTGACATCTCAGCTCAGTTTCGTTGCATAGCCTCTTTATAGTTGTTGAAAAAACGTTTTGTAGCGGAAGAAAACATTAATTTACTGGAAGACAATCCAGTGATCGCTCTTAATATCAAAGTAAAACATGTACTCTGTCCTGATAAAATTTTGAGCATGTGCATTTCACCTTGGGATTTAAAGTGTTTCCCTTTAGTCTGAGTGCATCAGCTGAAGGCAGCTTAACTTCTTTTTTGGTTCTTGAAGTCTTTTTTTATTCTCATCCGAAAGGCATAGCCTATTCTGTTCCAGAAAACATTGGGGATTCCAATGTATCAATGACCTAGTTGGGAAAATAATTGCTGAACTCTGTTATGATCCTGATCTCAGCAGTACCAAGTGCCACAAAGGTCCACAAATCAGTTTACTCATGTATTTTATTGCCTATGGTTTGGTTTGTAAATGTGTGTTGGTGATATGGATGCATTCATGATAGCACATTTTCTGGACAAAATGCGTCTTGGAGCAGCTCCTGCAGTGCTTCCATCAAATCTGTTTTGAATAGGTTTTGGGTGCATTTTCACAAATAATTTCAAAAGCGTCTTATCTAAGAGGACATAACCCTGCAACTGAAAGCAAGGGAGCTACTCTGTGTAAACTGGTGAAAATCATACACATTCCGATGACTGGTGGACAAAAGGATCAAAACTTTGACAGGAAAAGGGTCTACAAACTGACCTTTTGTTTGAAGACCTGCAGGTCTTGACAAGTGAGAAATTGAAGGAAGGGCGAATTTTAGACAAGCTAGCAGAAAAGTGTGAGTGACATTGATGTTGCATCCTTTATGCATTGGCTCATTTCATCAAAAGCCAGCAAACAGGAGGAATGTGCTTGTTGGGTTTTTCTTTTGAGGAAGAACTATGTAAGCACAGCAGCATCTGGTCTCTGTGGCGCAATCGGTTAGCGCGTTCGGCTGTTAACCGAAAGGATGGTGGTTCGAGCCCACTCAGGGACGATGTATGTTCCTTTCTCTTCTTTTTTAGACGTATTTTGTGCAAACAGATTAACTAAATTTCAACATTTCACTCAAACAAATCAGCCTCTCGCCCAACGTGGGGCTCGAACCCACGACCCTGAGATTAAGAGTCTCATGCTCTACCGACTGAGCTAGCCGGGCGATTTTTGTAGGACCCCAAAGGCACTTGCTGTCGGCACATGTTGACATGTTGAGCAGGACCTGAGCTATGTTTGTGGAATTTGTGCAGAAACTAAAGACCTTCACCCTTAAACATTCACTAAACCTGGTGCATGATCTCACATCCCAGAGATTGAGAATCTGGCAAACTAACAATCGAACTGGTCAGGTAACAGCAGCATTTGAAGTGGGGTCAAAAATGTACCATTAAAGGCACTTGACATCTCAGCTCAGTTTCGTTGCATAGCCTCTTTATAGTTGTTGAAAAAACGTTTTGTAGCGGAAGAAAACATTAATTTACTGGAAGACAATCCAGTGATCGCTCTTAATATCAAAGTAAAACATGTACTCTGTCCTGATAAAATTTTGAGCATGTGCATTTCACCTTGGGATTTAAAGTGTTTCCCTTTAGTCTGAGTGCATCAGCTGAAGGCAGCTTAACTTCTTTTTTGGTTCTTGAAGTCTTTTTTTATTCTCATCCGAAAGGCATAGCCTATTCTGTTCCAGAAAACATTGGGGATTCCAATGTATCAATGACCTAGTTGGGAAAATAATTGCTGAACTCTGTAATGATCCTGATCTCAGCAGTACCAAGTGCCACAAAGGTCCACAAATCAGTTTACTCATGTATTTTATTGCCTATGGTTTGGTTTGTAAATGTGTGTTGGTGATATGGATGCATTCATGATAGCACATTTTCTGGACAAAATGCGTCTTGGAGCAGCTCCTGCAGTGCTTCCATCAAATCTGTTTTGAATAGGTTTTGGGTGCATTTTCACAAATAATTTCAAAAGCGTCTTATCTAAGAGGACATAACCCTGCAACTGAAGGCAAGGGAGCTACACTGTGTAAACTGGTGAAAATCATACACATTCCGATGACTGGTGGACAAAAGGATCAAAACTTTGACAGGAAAAGGGTCTACAAACTGACCTTTTGTTTGAAGACCTGCAGGTCTTGACAAGTGAGAAATTGAAGGAAGGGCGAATTTTAGACAAGCTAGCAGAAAAGTGTGAGTGACATTGATGTTGCATCCTTTATGCATTGGCTCATTTCATCAAAAGCCAGCAAACAGGAGGAATGTGCTTGTTGGGTTTTTCTTTTGAGGAAGAACTATGTAAGCACAGCAGCATCTGGTCTCTGTGGCGCAATCGGTTAGCGCGTTCGGCTGTTAACCGAAAGGATGGTGGTTCGAGCCCACCCAGGGACGATGTATGTTCCTTTCTCTTCTTTTTTAGACGTATTTTGTGCAAACAGATTAACTAAATTTCAACATTTCACTCAAACAAATCAGCCTCTCGCCCAACGTGGGGCTCGAACCCACGACCCTGAGATTAAGAGTCTCATGCTCTACCGACTGAGCTCGCCGGGCGATTTTTGTAGGACCCCAAAGGCACTTGCTGTCGCCACATGTTGACATGTTGAGCAGGACCTGAGCTATGTTTGTGGAATTTGTGCAGAAATTAAAGACCTTCACCCTTAAACATTCACTAAACCTGGTGCATGATCTCACATCCCAGAGATTGAGAATCTGGCAAACTAACAATCGAACTGGTCAGGTAACAGCAGCATTTGAAGTGGGGTCAAAAAGGTACCATTAAAGGCACTTGACATCCCAGCTCAGTTTCGTTGCATAGCCTCTTTATAGTTGTTGAAAAAACGTTTTGTAGCGGAAGAAAACATTAATTTACTGGAAGACAATCTAGTGATCGCTCTTAATATCAAAGTAAAACATGTACTCTGTCCTGATAAAATTTTGAGCATGTGCATTTCACCTTGGGATTTAAAGTGTTTCCCTTTAGTCTGAGTACATCAGCTGAAGGCAGCTTAACTTCTTTTTTGGTTCTTGAAGTCTTTTTTTATTCTCATCCGAAAGGCATAGCCTATTCTGTTCCAGAAAACATTGGGGATTCCAATGTATCAATGACCTAGTTGGGAAAATAATTGCTGAACTCTGTTATGATCCTGATCTCAGCAGTACCAAGTGCCACAAAGGTCCACAAATCAGTTTACTCATGTATTTTATTGCCTATGGTTTGGTTTGTAAATGTGTGTTGGTGATATGGATGCATTCATGATAGCACATTTTCTGGACAAAATGCGTCTTGGAGCAGCTCCTGCAGTGCTTCCATCAAATCTGTTTTGAATAGGTTTTGGGTGCATTTTCACAAATAATTTCAAAAGCGTCTTATCTAAGAGGACATAACCCTGCAACTGAAAGCAAGGGAGCTACTCTGTGTAAACTGGTGAAAATCATACACATTCCGATGACTGGTGGACAAAAGGATCAAAACTTTGACAGGAAAAGGGTCTACAAACTGACCTTTTGTTTGAAGACCTGCAGGTCTTGACAAGTGAGAAATTGAAGGAAGGGCGAATTTTAGACAAGCTAGCAGAAAAGTGTGAGTGACATTGATGTTGCATCCTTTATGCATTGGCTCATTTCATCAAAAGCCAGCAAACAGGAGGAATGTGCTTGTTGGGTTTTTCTTTTGAGGAAGAACTATGTAAGCACAGCAGCATCTGGTCTCTGTGGCGCAATCGGTTAGCGCGTTCGGCTGTTAACCGAAAGGATGGTGGTTCGAGCCCACTCAGGGAAGATGTATGTTCCTTTCTCTTCTTTTTTAGACGTATTTTGTGCAAACAGATTAACTAAATTTCAACATTTCACTCAAACAAATCAGCCTCTCGCCCAACGTGGGGCTCGAACACACGACCCTGAGATTAAGAGTCTCATGCTCTACCGACTGAGCTAGCCGGGCGATTTTTGTAGGACCCCAAAGGCACTTGCTGTCGCCACATGTTGACATGTTGAGCAGGACCTGAGCTATGTTTGTGGAATTTGTGCAGAAACTAAAGACCTTCACCCTTAAACATTCACTAAACCTGGTGCATGATCTCACATCCCAGAGATTGAGAATCTGGCAAACTAACAATCGAACTGGTCAGGTAACAGCAGCATTTGAAGTGGGGTCAAAAATGTACCATTAAAGGCACTTGACATCTCAGCTCAGTTTCGTTGCATAGCCTCTTTATAGTTGTTGAAAAAACGTTTTGTAGCGGAAGAAAACATTAATTTACTGGAAGACAATCCAGTGATCGCTCTTAATATCAAAGTAAAACATGTACTCTGTCCTGATAAAATTTTGAGCATGTGCATTTCACCTTGGGATTTAAAGTGTTTCCCTTTAGTCTGAGTGCATCAGCTGAAGGCAGCTTAACTTCTTTTTTGGTTCTTGAAGTCTTTTTTTATTCTCATCCGAAAGGCATAGCCTATTCTGTTCCAGAAAACATTGGGGATTCCAATGTATCAATGACCTAGTTGGGAAAATAATTGCTGAACTCTGTAATGATCCTGATCTCAGCAGTACCAAGTGCCACAAAGGTCCACAAATCAGTTTACTCATGTATTTTATTGCCTATGGTTTGGTTTGTAAATGTGTGTTGGTGATATGGATGCATTCATGATAGCACATTTTCTGGACAAAATGCGTCTTGGAGCAGCTCCTGCAGTGCTTCCATCAAATCTGTTTTGAATAGGTTTTGGGTGCATTTTCACAAATAATTTCAAAAGCGTCTTATCTAAGAGGACATAACCCTGCAACTGAAGGCAAGGGAGCTACACTGTGTAAACTGGTGAAAATCATACACATTCCGATGACTGGTGGACAAAAGGATCAAAACTTTGACAGGAAAAGGGTCTACAAACTGACCTTTTGTTTGAAGACCTGCAGGTCTTGACAAGTGAGAAATTGAAGGAAGGGCGAATTTTAGACAAGCTAGCAGAAAAGTGTGAGTGACATTGATGTTGCATCCTTTATGCATTGGCTCATTTCATCAAAAGCCAGCAAACAGGAGGAATGTGCTTGTTGGGTTTTTCTTTTGAGGAAGAACTATGTAAGCACAGCAGCATCTGGTCTCTGTGGCGCAATCGGTTAGCGCGTTCGGCTGTTAACCGAAAGGATGGTGGTTCGAGCCCACCCAGGGACGATGTATGTTCCTTTCTCTTCTTTTTTAGACGTATTTTGTGCAAACAGATTAACTAAATTTCAACATTTCACTCAAACAAATCAGCCTCTCGCCCAACGTGGGGCTCGAACCCACGACCCTGAGATTAAGAGTCTCATGCTCTACCGACTGAGCTCGCCGGGCGATTTTTGTAGGACCCCAAAGGCACTTGCTGTCGCCACATGTTGACATGTTGAGCAGGACCTGAGCTATGTTTGTGGAATTTGTGCAGAAACTAAAGACCTTCACCCTTAAACATTCACTAAACCTGGTGCATGATCTCACATCCCAGAGATTGAGAATCTGGCAAACTAACAATCGAACTGGTCAGGTAACAGCAGCATTTGAAGTGGGGTCAAAAATGTACCATTAAAGGCACTTGACATCTCAGCTCAGTTTCGTTGCATAGCCTCTTTATAGTTGTTGAAAAAACGTTTTGTAGCGGAAGAAAACATTAATTTACTGGAAGACAATCCAGTGATCGCTCTTAATATCAAAGTAAAACATGTACTCTGTCCTGATAAAATTTTGAGCATGTGCATTTCACCTTGGGATTTAAAGTGTTTCCCTTTAGTCTGAGTGCATCAGCTGAAGGCAGCTTAACTTCTTTTTTGGTTCTTGAAGTCTTTTTTTATTCTCATCCGAAAGGCATAGCCTATTCTGTTCCAGAAAACATTGGGGATTCCAATGTATCAATGACCTAGTTGGGAAAATAATTGCTGAACTCTGTAATGATCCTGATCTCAGCAGTACCAAGTGCCACAAAGGTCCACAAATCAGTTTACTCATGTATTTTATTGCCTATGGTTTGGTTTGTAAATGTGTGTTGGTGATATGGATGCATTCATGATAGCACATTTTCTGGACAAAATGCGTCTTGGAGCAGCTCCTGCAGTGCTTCCATCAAATCTGTTTTGAATAGGTTTTGGGTGCATTTTCACAAATAATTTCAAAAGCGTCTTATCTAAGAGGACATAACCCTGCAACTGAAGGCAAGGGAGCTACACTGTGTAAACTGGTGAAAATCATACACATTCCGATGACTGGTGGACAAAAGGATCAAAACTTTGACAGGAAAAGGGTCTACAAACTGACCTTTTGTTTGAAGACCTGCAGGTCTTGACAAGTGAGAAATTGAAGGAAGGGCGAATTTTAGACAAGCTAGCAGAAAAGTGTGAGTGACATTGATGTTGCATCCTTTATGCATTGGCTCATTTCATCAAAAGCCAGCAAACAGGAGGAATGTGCTTGTTGGGTTTTTCTTTTGAGGAAGAACTATGTAAGCACAGCAGCATCTGGTCTCTGTGGCGCAATCGGTTAGCGCGTTCGGCTGTTAACCGAAAGGATGCTGGTTCGAGCCCACCCAGGGACGATGTATGTTCCTTTCTCTTCTTTTTTAGACGTATTTTGTGCAAACAGATTAACTAAATTTCAACATTTCACTCAAACAAATCAGCCTCTCGCCCAACGTGGGGCTCGAACCCACGACCCTGAGATTAAGAGTCTCATGCTCTACCGACTGAGCTAGCCGGGCGATTTTTGTAGGACCCCAAAGGCACTTGCTGTCGCCACATGTTGACATGTTGAGCAGGACCTGAGCTATGTTTGTGGAATTTGTGCAGAAATTAAAGACCTTCACCCTTAAACATTCACTAAACCTGGTGCATGATCTCACATCCCAGAGATTGAGAATCTGGCAAACTAACAATCGAACTGGTCAGGTAACAGCAGCATTTGAAGTGGGGTCAAAAAGGTACCATTAAAGGCACTTGACATCCCAGCTCAGTTTCGTTGCATAGCCTCTTTATAGTTGTTGAAAAAACGTTTTGTAGCGGAAGAAAACATTAATTTCTTGGAAGACAATCCAGTGATCGCTCTTAATATCAAAGTAAAACATGTACTCTGTCCTGATAAAATTTTGAGCATGTGCATTTCACCTTGGGATTTAAAGTGTTTCCCTTTAGTCTGAGTACATCAGCTGAAGGCAGCTTAACTTCTTTTTTGGTTCTTGAAGTCTTTTTTTATTCTCATCCGAAAGGCATAGCCTATTCTGTTCCAGAAAACATTGGGGATTCCAATGTATCAATGACCTAGTTGGGAAAATAATTGCTGAACTCTGTAATGATCCTGATCTCAGCAGTACCAAGTGCCACAAAGGTCCACAAATCAGTTTACTCATGTATTTTATTGCCTATGGTTTGGTTTGTAAATGTGTGTTGGTGATATGGATGCATTCATGATAGCACATTTTCTGGACAAAATGCGTCTTGGAGCAGCTCCTGCAGTGCTTCCATCAAATCTGTTTTGAATAGGTTTTGGGTGCATTTTCACAAATAATTTCAAAAGCGTCTTATCTAAGACGACATAACCCTGCAACTGAAGGCAAGGGAGCTACACTGTGTAAACTGGTGAAAATCATACACATTCCGATGACTGGTGGACAAAAGGATCAAAACTTTGACAGGAAAAGGGTCTACAAACTGACCTTTTGTTTGAAGACCTGCAGGTCTTGACAAGTGAGAAATTGAAGGAAGGGCGAATTTTAGACAAGCTAGCAGAAAAGTGTGAGTGACATTGATGTTGCATCCTTTATGCATTGGCTCATTTCATCAAAAGCCAGCAAACAGGAGGAATGTGCTTGTTGGGTTTTTCTTTTGAGGAAGAACTATGTAAGCACAGCAGCATCTGGTCTCTGTGGCGCAATCGGTTAGCGCGTTCGGCTGTTAACCGAAAGGATGGTGGTTCGAGCCCACCCAGGGACGATGTATGTTCCTTTCTCTTCTTTTTTAGACGTATTTTGTGCAAACAGATTAACTAAATTTCAACATTTCACTCAAACAAATCAGCCTCTCGCCCAACATGGGGCTCGAACCCACGACCCTGAGATTAAGAGTCTCATGCTCTACTGACTGAGCTAGCCGGGCGATTTTTGTAGGACCCCAAAGGCACTTGCTGTCGCCACATGTTGACATGTTGAGCAGGACCTGAGCTATGTTTGTGGAATTTGTGCAGAAATTAAAGACCTTCACCCTTAAACATTCACTAAACCTGGTGCATGATCTCACATCCCAGAGATTGAGAATCTGGCAAATCAACAATCGAACTGGTCAGGTAACAGCAGCATTTGAAGTGGGGTCAAAAAGGTACCATTAAAGGCACTTGACATCCCAGCTCAGTTTCGTTGCATAGCCTCTTTATAGTTGTTGAAAAAACGTTTTGTAGCGGAAGAAAACATTAATTTACTGGAAGACAATCCAGTGATCGCTCTTAATATCAAAGTAAAACATGTACTCTGTCCTGATAAAATTTTGAGCATGTGCATTTCACCTTGGGATTTAAAGTGTTTCCCTTTAGTCTGAGTACATCAGCTGAAGGCAGCTTAACTTCTTTTTTGGTTCTTGAAGTCTTTTTTTATTCTCATCCGAAAGGCATAGCCTATTCTGTTCCAGAAAACATTGGGGATTCCAATGTATCAATGACCTAGTTGGGAAAATAATTGCTGAACTCTGTAATGATCCTGATCTCAGCAGTACCAAGTGCCACAAAGGTCCACAAATCAGTTTACTCATGTATTTTATTGCCTATGGTTTGGTTTGTAAATGTGTGTTGGTGATATGGATGCATTCATGATAGCACATTTTCTGGACAAAATGCGTCTTGGAGCAGCTCCTGCAGTGCTTCCATCAAATCTGTTTTGAATAGGTTTTGGGTGCATTTTCACAAATAATTTCAAAAGCGTCTTATCTAAGAGGACATAACCCTGCAACTGAAGGCAAGGGAGCTACACTGTGTAAACTGGTGAAAATCATACACATTCCGATGACTGGTGGACAAAAGGATCAAAACTTTGACAGGAAAAGGGTCTACAAACTGACCTTTTGTTTGAAGACCTGCAGGTCTTGACAAGTGAGAAATTGAAGGAAGGGCGAATTTTAGACAAGCTAGCAGAAAAGTGTGAGTGACATTGATGTTGCATCCTTTATGCATTGGCTCATTTAATCAAAAGCCAGCAAACAGGAGGAATGTGCTTGTTGGGTTTTTCTTTTGAGGAAGAACTATGTAAGCACAGCAGCATCTGGTCTCTGTGGCGCAATCGGTTAGCGCGTTCGGCTGTTAACCGAAAGGATGGTGGTTCGAGCCCACCCAGGGACGATGTATGTTCCTTTCTCTTCTTTTTTAGACGTATTTTGTGCAAACAGATTAACTAAATTTCAACATTTCACTCAAACAAATCAGCCTCTCGCCCAACGTGGGGCTCCAACCCACGACCCTGAGATTAAGAGTCTCATGCTCTACCGACTGAGCTAGCCGGGCGATTTTTGTAGGACCCCAAAGGCACTTGCTGTCGCCACATGTTGACATGTTGAGCAGGACCTGAGCTATGTTTGTGGAATTTGTGCAGAAATTAAAGACCTTCACCCTTAAACATTCACTAAACCTGGTGCATGATCTCACATCCCAGAGATTGAGAATCTGGCAAATCAACAATCGAACTGGTCAGGTAACAGCAGCATTTGAAGTGGGGTCAAAAAGGTACCATTAAAGGCACTTGACATCCCAGCTCAGTTTCGTTGCATAGCCTCTTTATAGTTGTTGAAAAAACGTTTTGTAGCGGAAGAAAACATTAATTTACTGGAAGACAATCCAGTGATCGCTCTTAATATCAAAGTAAAACATGTACTCTGTCCTGATAAAATTTTGAGCATGTGCATTTCACCTTGGGATTTAAAGTGTTTCCCTTTAGTCTGAGTACATCAGCTGAAGGCAGCTTAACTTCTTTTTTGGTTCTTGAAGTCTTTTTTTATTCTCATCCGAAAGGCATAGCCTATTCTGTTCCAGAAAACATTGGGGATTCCAATGTATCAATGACCTAGTTGGGAAAATAATTGCTGAACTCTGTAATGATCCTGATCTCAGCAGTACCAAGTGCCACAAAGGTCCACAAATCAGTTTACTCATGTATTTTATTGCCTATGGTTTGGTTTGTAAATGTGTGTTGGTGATATGGATGCATTCATGATAGCACATTTTCTGGACAAAATGCGTCTTGGAGCAGCTCCTGCAGTGCTTCCATCAAATCTGTTTTGAATAGGTTTTGGGTGCATTTTCACAAATAATTTCAAAAGCGTCTTATCTAAGAGGACATAACCCTGCAACTGAAGGCAAGGGAGCTACACTGTGTAAACTGGTGAAAATCATACACATTCCGATGACTGGTGGACAAAAGGATCAAAACTTTGACAGGAAAAGGGTCTACAAACTGACCTTTTGTTTGAAGACCTGCAGGTCTTGACAAGTGAGAAATTAAAGGAAGGGCGAATTTTAGACAAGCTAGCAGAAAAGTGTGAGTGACATTGATGTTGCATCCTTTATGCATTGGCTCATTTAATCAAAAGCCAGCAAACAGGAGGAATGTGCTTGTTGGGTTTTTCTTTTGAGGAAGAACTATGTAAGCACAGCAGCATCTGGTCTCTGTGGCGCAATCGGTTAGCGCGTTCGGCTGTTAACCGAAAGGATGGTGGTTCGAGCCCACCCAGGGACGATGTATGTTCCTTTCTCTTCTTTTTTAGACGTATTTTGTGCAAACAGATTAACTAAATTTCAACATTTCACTCAAACAAATCAGCCTCTCGCCCAACGTGGGGCTCCAACCCACGACCCTGAGATTAAGAGTGTCATGCTCTACCGACTGAGCTAGCCGGGCGATTTTTGTAGGACCCCAAAGGCACTTGCTGTCACCACATGTTGACATGTTGAGCAGGACCTGAGCTATGTTTGTGGAATTTGTGCAGAAATTAAAGACCTTCACCCTTAAACATTCACTAAACCTGGTGCATGATCTCACATCCCAGAGATTGAGAATCTGGCAAACTAACAATCGAACTGGTCAGGTAACAGCAGCATTTGAAGTGGGGTCAAAAAGGTACCATTAAAGGCACTTGACATCCCAGCTCAGTTTCGTTGCATAGCCTCTTTATAGTTGTTGAAAAAACGTTTTGTAGCGGAAGAAAACATTAATTTACTGGAAGACAATCCAGTGATCGCTCTTAATATCAAAGTAAAACATGTACTCTGTCCTGATAAAATTTTGAGCATGTGCATTTCACCTTGGGATTTAAAGTGTTTCCCTTTAGTCTGAGTACATCAGCTGAAGGCAGCTTAACTTCTTTTTTGGTTCTTGAAGTCTTTTTTTATTCTCATCCGAAAGGCATAGCCTATTCTGTTCCAGAAAACATTGGGGATTCCAATGTATCAATGACCTAGTTGGGAAAATAATTGCTGAACTCTGTAATGATCCTGATCTCAGCAGTACCAAGTGCCACAAAGGTCCACAAATCAGTTTACTCATGTATTTTATTGCCTATGGTTTGGTTTGTAAATGTGTGTTGGTGATATGGATGCATTCATGATAGCACATTTTCTGGACAAAATGCGTCTTGGAGCAGCTCCTGCAGTGCTTCCATCAAATCTGTTTTGAATAGGTTTTGGGTGCATTTTCACAAATAATTTCAAAAGCGTCTTATCTAAGACGACATAACCCTGCAACTGAAGGCAAGGGAGCTACACTGTGTAAACTGGTGAAAATCATACACATTCCGATGACTGGTGGACAAAAGGATCAAAACTTTGACAGGAAAAGGGTCTACAAACTGACCTTTTGTTTGAAGACCTGGAGGTCTTGACAAGTGAGAAATTGAAGGAAGGGCGAATTTTAGACAAGCTAGCAGAAAAGTGTGAGTGACATTGATGTTGCATCCTTTATGCATTGGCTCATTTCATCAAAAGCCAGCAAACAGGAGGAATGTGCTTGTTGGGTTTTTCTTTTGAGGAAGAACTATGTAAGCACAGCAGCATCTGGTCTCTGTGGCGCAATCGGTTAGCGCGTTCGGCTGTTAACCGAAAGGATGGTGGTTCGAGCCCACCCAGGGACGATGTATGTTCCTTTCTCTTCTTTTTTAGACGTATTTTGTGCAAACAGATTAACTAAATTTCAACATTTCACTCAAACAAATCAGCCTCTCGCCCAACGTGGGGCTCGAACCCACGACCCTGAGATTAAGAGTCTCATGCTCTACCGACTGAGCTAGCCGGGCGATTTTTGTAGGACCCCAAAGGCACTTGCTGTCGCCACATGTTGACATGTTGAGCAGGACCTGAGCTATGTTTGTGGAATTTGTGCAGAAATTAAAGACCTTCACCCTTAAACATTCACTAAACCTGGTGCATGATCTCACATCCCAGAGATTGAGAATCTGGCAAACTAACAATCGAACTGGTCAGGTAACAGCAGCATTTGAAGTGGGGTCAAAAAGGTACCATTAAAGGCACTTGACATCCCAGCTCAGTTTCGTTGCATAGCCTCTTTATAGTTGTTGAAAAAACGTTTTGTAGCGGAAGAAAACATTAATTTACTGGAAGACAATCTAGTGATCGCTCTTAATATCAAAGTAAAACATGTACTCTGTCCTGATAAAATTTTGAGCATGTGCATTTCACCTTGGGATTTAAAGTGTTTCCCTTTAGTCTGAGTACATCAGCTGAAGGCAGCTTAACTTCTTTTTTGGTTCTTGAAGTCTTTTTTTATTCTCATCCGAAAGGCATAGCCTATTCTGTTCCAGAAAACATTGGGGATTCCAATGTATCAATGACCTAGTTGGGAAAATAATTGCTGAACTCTGTAATGATCCTGATCTCAGCAGTACCAAGTGCCACAAAGGTCCACAAATCAGTTTACTCATGTATTTTATTGCCTATGGTTTGGTTTGTAAATGTGTGTTGGTGATATGGATGCATTCATGATAGCACATTTCCTGGACAAAATGCGTCTTGGAGCAGCTCCTGCAGTGCTTCCATCAAATCTGTTTTGAATAGGTTTTGGGTGCATTTTCATAAATAATTTCAAAAGCGTCTTATCTAAGAGGACATAACCCTGCAACTGAAGGCAAGGGAGCTACACTGTGTAAACTGGTGAAAATCATACACATTCCGATGACTGGTGGACAAAAGGATCAAAACTTTGACAGGAAAAGGGTCTACAAACTGACCTTTTGTTTGAAGACCTGGAGGTCTTGACAAGTGAGAAATTGAAGGAAGGGCGAATTTTAGACAAGCTAGCAGAAAAGTGTGAGTGACATTGATGTTGCATCCTTTATGCATTGGCTCATTTCATCAAAAGCCAGCAAACAGGAGGAATGTGCTTGTTGGGTTTTTCTTTTGAGGAAGAACTATGTAAGCACAGCAGCATCTGGTCTCTGTGGCGCAATCGGTTAGCGCGTTCGGCTGTTAACCGAAAGGATGGTGGTTCGAGCCCACCCAGGGACGATGTATGTTCCTTTCTCTTCTTTTTTAGACGTATTTTGTCCAAACAGATTAACTAAATTTCAACATTTCACTCAAACAAATCAGCCTCTCGCCCAACGTGGGGCTCGAACCCACGACCCTGAGATTAAGAGTCTCATGCTCTACCGACTGAGCTAGCCGGGCGATTTTTGTAGGACCCCAAAGGCACTTGCTGTCGCCACATGTTGACATGTTGAGCAGGACCTGAGCTATGTTTGTGGAATTTGTGCAGAAACTAAAGACCTTCACCCTTAAACATTCACTAAACCTGGTGCATGATCTCACATCCCAGAGATTGAGAATCTGGCAAACTAACAATCGAACTGGTCAGGTAACAGCAGCATTTGAAGTGGGGTCAAAAATGTACCATTAAAGGCACTTGACATCTCAGCTCAGTTTCGTTGCATAGCCTCTTTATAGTTGTTGAAAAAACGTTTTGTAGCGGAAGAAAACATTAATTTACTGGAAGACAATCTAGTGATCGCTCTTAATATCAAAGTAAAACATGTACTCTGTCCTGATAAAATTTTGAGCATGTGCATTTCACCTTGGGATTTAAAGTGTTTCCCTTTAGTCTGAGTACATCAGCTGAAGGCAGCTTAACTTCTTTTTTGGTTCTTGAAGTCTTTTTTTATTCTCATCCGAAAGGCATAGCCTATTCTGTTCCAGAAAACATTGGGGATTCCAATGTATCAATGACCTAGTTGGGAAAATAATTGCTGAACTCTGTAATGATCCTGATCTCAGCAGTACCAAGTGCCACAAAGGTCCACAAATCAGTTTACTCATGTATTTTATTGCCTATGGTTTGGTTTGTAAATGTGTGTTGGTGATATGGATGCATTCATGATAGCACATTTTCTGGACAAAATGCGTCTTGGAGCAGCTCCTGCAGTGCTTCCATCAAATCTGTTTTGAATAGGTTTTGGGTGCATTTTCACAAATAATTTCAAAAGCGTCTTATCTAAGACGACATAACCCTGCAACTGAAGGCAAGGGAGCTACACTGTGTAAACTGGTGAAAATCATACACATTCCGATGACTGGTGGACAAAAGGATCAAAACTTTGACAGGAAAAGGGTCTACAAACTGACCTTTTGTTTGAAGACCTGGAGGTCTTGACAAGTGAGAAATTGAAGGAAGGGCGAATTTTAGACAAGCTAGCAGAAAAGTGTGAGTGACATTGATGTTGCATCCTTTATGCATTGGCTCATTTCATCAAAAGCCAGCAAACAGGAGGAATGTGCTTGTTGGGTTTTTCTTTTGAGGAAGAACTATGTAAGCACAGCAGCATCTGGTCTCTGTGGCGCAATCGGTTAGCGCGTTCGGCTGTTAACCGAAAGGATGGTGGTTCGAGCCCACCCAGGGACGATGTATGTTCCTTTCTCTTCTTTTTTAGACGTATTTTGTCCAAACAGATTAACTAAATTTCAACATTTCACTCAAACAAATCAGCCTCTCGCCCAACGTGGGGCTCGAACCCACGACCCTGAGATTAAGAGTCTCATGCTCTACCGACTGAGCTAGCCGGGCGATTTTTGTAGGACCCCAAAGGCACTTGCTGTCGCCACATGTTGACATGTTGAGCAGGACCTGAGCTATGTTTGTGGAATTTGTGCAGAAACTAAAGACCTTCACCCTTAAACATTCACTAAACCTGGTGCATGATCTCACATCCCAGAGATTGAGAATCTGGCAAACTAACAATCGAACTGGTCAGGTAACAGCAGCATTTGAAGTGGGGTCAAAAATGTACCATTAAAGGCACTTGACATCTCAGCTCAGTTTCGTTGCATAGCCTCTTTATAGTTGTTGAAAAAACGTTTTGTAGCGGAAGAAAACATTAATTTACTGGAAGACAATCTAGTGATCGCTCTTAATATCAAAGTAAAACATGTACTCTGTCCTGATAAAATTTTGAGCATGTGCATTTCACCTTGGGATTTAAAGTGTTTCCCTTTAGTCTGAGTACATCAGCTGAAGGCAGCTTAACTTCTTTTTTGGTTCTTGAAGTCTTTTTTTATTCTCATCCGAAAGGCATAGCCTATTCTGTTCCAGAAAACATTGGGGATTCCAATGTATCAATGACCTAGTTGGGAAAATAATTGCTGAACTCTGTAATGATCCTGATCTCAGCAGTACCAAGTGCCACAAAGGTCCACAAATCAGTTTACTCATGTATTTTATTGCCTATGGTTTGGTTTGTAAATGTGTGTTGGTGATATGGATGCATTCATGATAGCACATTTTCTGGACAAAATGCGTCTTGGAGCAGCTCCTGCAGTGCTTCCATCAAATCTGTTTTGAATAGGTTTTGGGTGCATTTTCACAAATAATTTCAAAAGCGTCTTATCTAAGACGACATAACCCTGCAACTGAAGGCAAGGGAGCTACACTGTGTAAACTGGTGAAAATCATACACATTCCGATGACTGGTGGACAAAAGGATCAAAACTTTGACAGGAAAAGGGTCTACAAACTGACCTTTTGTTTGAAGACCTGCAGGTCTTGACAAGTGAGAAATTGAAGGAAGGGCGAATTTTAGACAAGCTAGCAGAAAAGTGTGAGTGACATTGATGTTGCATCCTTTATGCATTGGCTCATTTCATCAAAAGCCAGCAAACAGGAGGAATGTGCTTGTTGGGTTTTTCTTTTGAGGAAGAACTATGTAAGCACAGCAGCATCTGGTCTCTGTGGCGCAATCGGTTAGCGCGTTCGGCTGTTAACCGAAAGGATGGTGGTTCGAGCCCACCCAGGGATGATGTATGTTCCTTTCTCTTCTTTTTTAGACGTATTTTGTGCAAACAGATTAACTAAATTTCAACATTTCACTCAAACAAATCAGCCTCTCGCCCAACATGGGGCTCGAACCCACGACCCTGAGATTAAGAGTCTCATGCTCTACTGACTGAGCTAGCCGGGCGATTTTTGTAGGACCCCAAAGGCACTTGCTGTCGCCACATGTTGACATGTTGAGCAGGACCTGAGCTATGTTTGTGGAATTTGTGCAGAAACTAAAGACCTTCACCCTTAAACATTCACTAAACCTGGTGCATGATCTCACATCCCAGAGATTGAGAATCTGGCAAACTAACAATCGAACTGGTCAGGTAACAGCAGCATTTGAAGTGGGGTCAAAAATGTACCATTAAAGGCACTTGACATCTCAGCTCAGTTTCGTTGCATAGCCTCTTTATAGTTGTTGAAAAAACGTTTTGTAGCGGAAGAAAACATTAATTTACTGGAAGACAATCCAGTGATCGCTCTTAATATCAAAGTAAAACATGTACTCTGTCCTGATAAAATTTTGAGCATGTGCATTTCACCTTGGGATTTAAAGTGTTTCCCTTTAGTCTGAGTGCATCAGCTGAAGGCAGCTTAACTTCTTTTTTGGTTCTTGAAGTCTTTTTTTATTCTCATCCGAAAGGCATAGCCTATTCTGTTCCAGAAAACATTGGGGATTCCAATGTATCAATGACCTAGTTGGGAAAATAATTGCTGAACTCTGTAATGATCCTGATCTCAGCAGTACCAAGTGCCACAAAGGTCCACAAATCAGTTTACTCATGTATTTTATTGCCTATGGTTTGGTTTGTAAATGTGTGTTGGTGATATGGATGCATTCATGATAGCACATTTTCTGGACAAAATGCGTCTTGGAGCAGCTCCTGCAGTGCTTCCATCAAATCTGTTTTGAATAGGTTTTGGGTGCATTTTCACAAATAATTTCAAAAGCGTCTTATCTAAGAGGACATAACCCTGCAACTGAAGGCAAGGGAGCTACACTGTGTAAACTGGTGAAAATCATACACATTCCGATGACTGGTGGACAAAAGGATCAAAACTTTGACAGGAAAAGGGTCTACAAACTGACCTTTTGTTTGAAGACCTGCAGGTCTTGACAAGTGAGAAATTAAAGGAAGGGCGAATTTTAGACAAGCTAGCAGAAAAGTGTGAGTGACATTGATGTTGCATCCTTTATGCATTGGCTCATTTCATCAAAAGCCAGCAAACAGGAGGAATGTGCTTGTTGGGTTTTTCTTTTGAGGAAGAACTATGTAAGCACAGCAGCATCTGGTCTCTGTGGCGCAATCGGTTAGCGCGTTCGGCTGTTAACCGAAAGGATGGTGGTTCGAGCCCACCCAGGGACGATGTATGTTCCTTTCTCTTCTTTTTTAGACGTATTTTGTGCAAACAGATTAACTAAATTTCAACATTTCACTCAAACAAATCAGCCTCTCGCCCAACGTGGGGCTCGAACCCACGACCCTGAGATTAAGAGTCTCATGCTCTACCGACTGAGCTAGCCGGGCGATTTTTGTAGGACCCCAAAGGCACTTGCTGTCGCCACATGTTGACATGTTGAGCAGGACCTGAGCTATGTTTGTGGAATTTGTGCAGAAACTAAAGACCTTCACCCTTAAACATTCACTAAACCTGGTGCATGATCTCACATCCCAGAGATTGAGAATCTGGCAAACTAACAATCGAACTGGTCAGGTAACAGCAGCATTTGAAGTGGGGTCAAAAATGTACCATTAAAGGCACTTGACATCTCAGCTCAGTTTCGTTGCATAGCCTCTTTATAGTTGTTGAAAAAACGTTTTGTAGCGGAAGAAAACATTAATTTACTGGAAGACAATCCAGTGATCGCTCTTAATATCAAAGTAAAACATGTACTCTGTCCTGATAAAATTTTGAGCATGTGCATTTCACCTTGGGATTTAAAGTGTTTCCCTTTAGTCTGAGTGCATCAGCTGAAGGCAGCTTAACTTCTTTTTTGGTTCTTGAAGTCTTTTTTTATTCTCATCCGAAAGGCATAGCCTATTCTGTTCCAGAAAACATTGGGGATTCCAATGTATCAATGACCTAGTTGGGAAAATAATTGCTGAACTCTGTAATGATCCTGATCTCAGCAGTACCAAGTGCCACAAAGGTCCACAAATCAGTTTACTCATGTATTTTATTGCCTATGGTTTGGTTTGTAAATGTGTGTTGGTGATATGGATGCATTCATGATAGCACATTTTCTGGACAAAATGCGTCTTGGAGCAGCTCCTGCAGTGCTTCCATCAAATCTGTTTTGAATAGGTTTTGGGTGCATTTTCACAAATAATTTCAAAAGCGTCTTATCTAAGAGGACATAACCCTGCAACTGAAGGCAAGGGAGCTACACTGTGTAAACTGGTGAAAATCATACACATTCCGATGACTGGTGGACAAAAGGATCAAAACTTTGACAGGAAAAGGGTCTACAAACTGACCTTTTGTTTGAAGACCTGCAGGTCTTGACAAGTGAGAAATTGAAGGAAGGGCGAATTTTAGACAAGCTAGCAGAAAAGTGTGAGTGACATTGATGTTGCATCCTTTATGCATTGGCTCATTTCATCAAAAGCCAGCAAACAGGAGGAATGTGCTTGTCGGGTTTTTCTTTTGAGGAAGAACTATGTAAGCACAGCAGCATCTGGTCTCTGTGGCGCAATCGGTTAGCGCGTTCGGCTGTTAACCGAAAGGATGCTGGTTCGAGCCCACCCAGGGACGATGTATGTTCCTTTCTCTTCTTTTTTAGACGTATTTTGTGCAAACAGATTAACTAAATTTCAACATTTCACTCAAACAAATCAGCCTCTCGCCCAACGTGGGGCTCGAACCCACGACCCTGAGATTAAGAGTCTCATGCTCTACCGACTGAGCTAGCCGGGCGATTTTTGTAGGACCCCAAAGGCACTTGCTGTCGCCACATGTTGACATGTTGAGCAGGACCTGAGCTATGTTTGTGGAATTTGTGCAGAAATTAAAGACCTTCACCCTTAAACATTCACTAAACCTGGTGCATGATCTCACATCCCAGAGATTGAGAATCTGGCAAACTAACAATCGAACTGGTCAGGTAACAGCAGCATTTGAAGTGGGGTCAAAAAGGTACCATTAAAGGCACTTGACATCCCAGCTCAGTTTCGTTGCATAGCCTCTTTATAGTTGTTGAAAAAACGTTTTGTAGCGGAAGAAAACATTAATTTACTGGAAGACAATCCAGTGATCGCTCTTAATATCAAAGTAAAACATGTACTCTGTCCTGATAAAATTTTGAGCATGTGCATTTCACCTTGGGATTTAAAGTGTTTCCCTTTAGTCTGAGTACATCAGCTGAAGGCAGCTTAACTTCTTTTTTGGTTCTTGAAGTCTTTTTTTATTCTCATCCGAAAGGCATAGCCTATTCTGTTCCAGAAAACATTGGGGATTCCAATGTATCAATGACCTAGTTGGGAAAATAATTGCTGAACTCTGTAATGATCCTGATCTCAGCAGTACCAAGTGCCACAAAGGTCCACAAATCAGTTTACTCATGTATTTTATTGCCTATGGTTTGGTTTGTAAATGTGTGTTGGTGATATGGATGCATTCATGATAGCACATTTTCTGGACAAAATGCGTCTTGGAGCAGCTCCTGCAGTGCTTCCATCAAATCTGTTTTGAATAGGTTTTGGGTGCATTTTCACAAATAATTTCAAAAGCGTCTTATCTAAGAGGACATAACCCTGCAACTGAAGGCAAGGGAGCTACACTGTGTAAACTGGTGAAAATCATACACATTCCGATGACTGGTGGACAAAAGGATCAAAACTTTGACAGGAAAAGGGTCTACAAACTGACCTTTTGTTTGAAGACCTGCAGGTCTTGACAAGTGAGAAATTAAAGGAAGGGCGAATTTTAGACAAGCTAGCAGAAAAGTGTGAGTGACATTGATGTTGCATCCTTTATGCATTGGCTCATTTAATCAAAAGCCAGCAAACAGGAGGAATGTGCTTGTTGGGTTTTTCTTTTGAGGAAGAACTATGTAAGCACAGAAGCATCTGGTCTCTGTGGCGCAATCGGTTAGCGCGTTCGGCTGTTAACCGAAAGGATGGTGGTTCGAGCCCACCCAGGGACGATGTATGTTCCTTTCTCTTCTTTTTTAGACGTATTTTGTGCAAACAGATTAACTAAATTTCAACATTTCACTCAAACAAATCAGCCTCTCGCCCAACGTGGGGCTCGAACCCACGACCCTGAGATTAAGAGTCTCATGCTCTACCGACTGAGCTAGCCGGGCGATTTTTGTAGGACCCCAAAGGCACTTGCTGTCGCCACATGTTGACATGTTGAGCAGGACCTGAGCTATGTTTGTGGAATTTGTGCAGAAACTAAAGACCTTCACCCTTAAACATTCACTAAACCTGGTGCATGATCTCACATCCCAGAGATTGAGAATCTGGCAAACTAACAATCGAACTGGTCAGGTAACAGCAGCATTTGAAGTGGGGTCAAAAATGTACCATTAAAGGCACTTGACATCTCAGCTCAGTTTCGTTGCATAGCCTCTTTATAGTTGTTGAAAAAACGTTTTGTAGCGGAAGAAAACATTAATTTACTGGAAGACAATCCAGTGATCGCTCTTAATATCAAAGTAAAACATGTACTCTGTCCTGATAAAATTTTGAGCATGTGCATTTCACCTTGGGATTTAAAGTGTTTCCCTTTAGTCTGAGTGCATCAGCTGAAGGCAGCTTAACTTCTTTTTTGGTTCTTGAAGTCTTTTTTTATTCTCATCCGAAAGGCATAGCCTATTCTGTTCCAGAAAACATTGGGGATTCCAATGTATCAATGACCTAGTTGGGAAAATAATTGCTGAACTCTGTAATGATCCTGATCTCAGCAGTACCAAGTGCCACAAAGGTCCACAAATCAGTTTACTCATGTATTTTATTGCCTATGGTTTGGTTTGTAAATGTGTGTTGGTGATATGGATGCATTCATGATAGCACATTTTCTGGACAAAATGCGTCTTGGAGCAGCTCCTGCAGTGCTTCCATCAAATCTGTTTTGAATAGGTTTTGGGTGCATTTTCACAAATAATTTCAAAAGCGTCTTATCTAAGAGGACATAACCCTGCAACTGAAGGCAAGGGAGCTACACTGTGTAAACTGGTGAAAATCATACACATTCCGATGACTGGTGGACAAAAGGATCAAAACTTTGACAGGAAAAGGGTCTACAAACTGACCTTTTGTTTGAAGACCTGCAGGTCTTGACAAGTGAGAAATTGAAGGAAGGGCGAATTTTAGACAAGCTAGCAGAAAAGTGTGAGTGACATTGATGTTGCATCCTTTATGCATTGGCTCATTTCATCAAAAGCCAGCAAACAGGAGGAATGTGCTTGTTGGGTTTTTCTTTTGAGGAAGAACTATGTAAGCACAGCAGCATCTGGTCTCTGTGGCGCAATCGGTTAGCGCGTTCGGCTGTTAACCGAAAGGATGCTGGTTCGAGCCCACCCAGGGACGATGTATGTTCCTTTCTCTTCTTTTTTAGACGTATTTTGTGCAAACAGATTAACTAAATTTCAACATTTCACTCAAACAAATCAGCCTCTCGCCCAACGTGGGGCTCGAACCCACGACCCTGAGATTAAGAGTCTCATGCTCTACCGACTGAGCTAGCCGGGCGATTTTTGTAGGACCCCAAAGGCACTTGCTGTCGCCACATGTTGACATGTTGAGCAGGACCTGAGCTATGTTTGTGGAATTTGTGCAGAAATTAAAGACCTTCACCCTTAAACATTCACTAAACCTGGTGCATGATCTCACATCCCAGAGATTGAGAATCTGGCAAACTAACAATCGAACTGGTCAGGTAACAGCAGCATTTGAAGTGGGGTCAAAAAGGTACCATTAAAGGCACTTGACATCCCAGCTCAGTTTCGTTGCATAGCCTCTTTATAGTTGTTGAAAAAACGTTTTGTAGCGGAAGAAAACATTAATTTACTGGAAGACAATCCAGTGATCGCTCTTAATATCAAAGTAAAACATGTACTCTGTCCTGATAAAATTTTGAGCATGTGCATTTCACCTTGGGATTTAAAGTGTTTCCCTTTAGTCTGAGTACATCAGCTGAAGGCAGCTTAACTTCTTTTTTGGTTCTTGAAGTCTTTTTTTATTCTCATCCGAAAGGCATAGCCTATTCTGTTCCAGAAAACATTGGGGATTCCAATGTATCAATGACCTAGTTGGGAAAATAATTGCTGAACTCTGTAATGATCCTGATCTCAGCAGTACCAAGTGCCACAAAGGTCCACAAATCAGTTTACTCATGTATTTTATTGCCTATGGTTTGGTTTGTAAATGTGTGTTGGTGATATGGATGCATTCATGATAGCACATTTTCTGGACAAAATGCGTCTTGGAGCAGCTCCTGCAGTGCTTCCATCAAATCTGTTTTGAATAGGTTTTGGGTGCATTTTCACAAATAATTTCAAAAGCGTCTTATCTAAGACGACATAACCCTGCAACTGAAGGCAAGGGAGCTACACTGTGTAAACTGGTGAAAATCATACACATTCCGATGACTGGTGGACAAAAGGATCAAAACTTTGACAGGAAAAGGGTCTACAAACTGACCTTTTGTTTGAAGACCTGCAGGTCTTGACAAGTGAGAAATTGAAGGAAGGGCGAATTTTAGACAAGCTAGCAGAAAAGTGTGAGTGACATTGATGTTGCATCCTTTATGCATTGGCTCATTTCATCAAAAGCCAGCAAACAGGAGGAATGTGCTTGTTGGGTTTTTCTTTTGAGGAAGAACTATGTAAGCACAGCAGCATCTGGTCTCTGTGGCGCAATCGGTTAGCGCGTTCGGCTGTTAACCGAAAGGATGGTGGTTCGAGCCCACCCAGGGACGATGTATGTTCCTTTCTCTTCTTTTTTAGACGTATTTTGTGCAAACAGATTAACTAAATTTCAACATTTCACTCAAACAAATCAGCCTCTCGCCCAACGTGGGGCTCGAACCCACGACCCTGAGATTAAGAGTCTCATGCTCTACTGACTGAGCTAGCCGGGCGATTTTTGTAGGACCCCAAAGGCACTTGCTGTCGCCACATGTTGACATGTTGAGCAGGACCTGAGCTATGTTTGTGGAATTTGTGCAGAAATTAAAGACCTTCACCCTTAAACATTCACTAAACCTGGTGCATGATCTCACATCCCAGAGATTGAGAATCTGGCAAATCAACAATCGAACTGGTCAGGTAACAGCAGCATTTGAAGTGGGGTCAAAAAGGTACCATTAAAGGCACTTGACATCCCAGCTCAGTTTCGTTGCATAGCCTCTTTATAGTTGTTGAAAAAACGTTTTGTAGCGGAAGAAAACATTAATTTACTGGAAGACAATCCAGTGATCGCTCTTAATATCAAAGTAAAACATGTACTCTGTCCTGATAAAATTTTGAGCATGTGCATTTCACCTTGGGATTTAAAGTGTTTCCCTTTAGTCTGAGTACATCAGCTGAAGGCAGCTTAACTTCTTTTTTGGTTCTTGAAGTCTTTTTTTATTCTCATCCGAAAGGCATAGCCTATTCTGTTCCAGAAAACATTGGGGATTCCAATGTATCAATGACCTATTTGGGAAAATAATTGCTGAACTCTGTAATGATCCTGATCTCAGCAGTACCAAGTGCCACAAAGGTCCACAAATCAGTTTACTCATGTATTTTATTGCCTATGGTTTGGTTTGTAAATGTGTGTTGGTGATATGGATGCATTCATGATAGCACATTTTCTGGACAAAATGCGTCTTGGAGCAGCTCCTGCAGTGCTTCCATCAAATCTGTTTTGAATAGGTTTTGGGTGCATTTTCACAAATAATTTCAAAAGCGTCTTATCTAAGACGACATAACCCTGCAACTGAAGGCAAGGGAGCTACACTGTGTAAACTGGTGAAAATCATACACATTCCGATGACTGGTGGACAAAAGGATCAAAACTTTGACAGGAAAAGGGTCTACAAACTGACCTTTTGTTTGAAGACCTGCAGGTCTTGACAAGTGAGAAATTGAAGGAAGGGCGAATTTTAGACAAGCTAGCAGAAAAGTGTGAGTGACATTGATGTTGCATCCTTTATGCATTGGCTCATTTCATCAAAAGCCAGCAAACAGGAGGAATGTGCTTGTTGGGTTTTTCTTTTGAGGAAGAACTATGTAAGCACAGCAGCATCTGGTCTCTGTGGCGCAATCGGTTAGCGCGTTCGGCTGTTAACCGAAAGGATGGTGGTTCGAGCCCACCCAGGGACGATGTATGTTCCTTTCTCTTCTTTTTTAGACGTATTTTGTGCAAACAGATTAACTAAATTTCAACATTTCACTCAAACAAATCAGCCTCTCGCCCAACATGGGGCTCGAACCCACGACCCTGAGATTAAGAGTCTCATGCTCTACTGACTGAGCTAGCCGGGCGATTTTTGTAGGACCCCAAAGGCACTTGCTGTCGCCACATGTTGACATGTTGAGCAGGACCTGAGCTATGTTTGTGGAATTTGTGCAGAAATTAAAGACCTTCACCCTTAAACATTCACTAAACCTGGTGCATGATCTCACATCCCAGAGATTGAGAATCTGGCAAATCAACAATCGAACTGGTCAGGTAACAGCAGCATTTGAAGTGGGGTCAAAAAGGTACCATTAAAGGCACTTGACATCCCAGCTCAGTTTCGTTGCATAGCCTCTTTATAGTTGTTGAAAAAACGTTTTGTAGCGGAAGAAAACATTAATTTACTGGAAGACAATCCAGTGATCGCTCTTAATATCAAAGTAAAACATGTACTCTGTCCTGATAAAATTTTGAGCATGTGCATTTCACCTTGGGATTTAAAGTGTTTCCCTTTAGTCTGAGTACATCAGCTGAAGGCAGCTTAACTTCTTTTTTGGTTCTTGAAGTCTTTTTTTATTCTCATCCGAAAGGCATAGCCTATTCTGTTCCAGAAAACATTGGGGATTCCAATGTATCAATGACCTAGTTGGGAAAATAATTGCTGAACTCTGTAATGATCCTGATCTCAGCAGTACCAAGTGCCACAAAGGTCCACAAATCAGTTTACTCATGTATTTTATTGCCTATGGTTTGGTTTGTAAATGTGTGTTGGTGATATGGATGCATTCATGATAGCACATTTTCTGGACAAAATGCGTCTTGGAGCAGCTCCTGCAGTGCTTCCATCAAATCTGTTTTGAATAGGTTTTGGGTGCATTTTCACAAATAATTTCAAAAGTGTCTTATCTAAGAGGACATAACCCTGCAACTGAAGGCAAGGGAGCTACACTGTGTAAACTGGTGAAAATCATACACATTCCGATGACTGGTGGACAAAAGGATCAAAACTTTGACAGGAAAAGGGTCTACAAACTGACCTTTTGTTTGAAGACCTGCAGGTCTTGACAAGTGAGAAATTAAAGGAAGGGCGAATTTTAGACAAGCTAGCAGAAAAGTGTGAGTGACATTGATGTTGCATCCTTTATGCATTGGCTCATTTAATCAAAAGCCAGCAAACAGGAGGAATGTGCTTGTTGGGTTTTTCTTTTGAGGAAGAACTATGTAAGCACAGCAGCATCTGGTCTCTGTGGCGCAATCGGTTAGCGCGTTCGGCTGTTAACCGAAAGGATGGTGGTTCGAGCCCACCCAGGGACGATGTATGTTCCTTTCTCTTCTTTTTTAGACGTATTTTGTGCAAACAGATTAACTAAATTTCAACATTTCACTCAAACAAATCAGCCTCTCGCCCAACGTGGGGCTCCAACCCACGACCCTGAGATTAAGAGTGTCATGCTCTACCGACTGAGCTAGCCGGGCGATTTTTGTAGGACCCCAAAGGCACTTGCTGTCACCACATGTTGACATGTTGAGCAGGACCTGAGCTGTTTGTGGAATTTGTGCAGAAATTAAAGACCTTCACCCTTAAACATTCACTAAACCTGGTGCATGATCTCACATCCCAGAGATTGAGAATCTGGCAAACTAACAATCGAACTGGTCAGGTAACAGCAGCATTTGAAGTGGGGTCAAAAAGGTACCATTAAAGGCACTTGACATCCCAGCTCAGTTTCGTTGCATAGCCTCTTTATAGTTGTTGAAAAAACGTTTTGTAGCGGAAGAAAACATTAATTTACTGGAAGACAATCCAGTGATCGCTCTTAATATCAAAGTAAAACATGTACTCTGTCCTGATAAAATTTTGAGCATGTGCATTTCACCTTGGGATTTAAAGTGTTTCCCTTTAGTCTGAGTACATCAGCTGAAGGCAGCTTAACTTCTTTTTTGGTTCTTGAAGTCTTTTTTTATTCTCATCCGAAAGGCATAGCCTATTCTGTTCCAGAAAACATTGGGGATTCCAATGTATCAATGACCTAGTTGGGAAAATAATTGCTGAACTCTGTAATGATCCTGATCTCAGCAGTACCAAGTGCCACAAAGGTCCACAAATCAGTTTACTCATGTATTTTATTGCCTATGGTTTGGTTTGTAAATGTGTGTTGGTGATATGGATGCATTCATGATAGCACATTTTCTGGACAAAATGCGTCTTGGAGCAGCTCCTGCAGTGCTTCCATCAAATCTGTTTTGAATAGGTTTTGGGTGCATTTTCACAAATAATTTCAAAAGCGTCTTATCTAAGACGACATAACCCTGCAACTGAAGGCAAGGGAGCTACACTGTGTAAACTGGTGAAAATCATACACATTCCGATGACTGGTGGACAAAAGGATCAAAACTTTGACAGGAAAAGGGTCTACAAACTGACCTTTTGTTTGAAGACCTGGAGGTCTTGACAAGTGAGAAATTGAAGGAAGGGCGAATTTTAGACAAGCTAGCAGAAAAGTGTGAGTGACATTGATGTTGCATCCTTTATGCATTGGCTCATTTCATCAAAAGCCAGCAAACAGGAGGAATGTGCTTGTTGGGTTTTTCTTTTGAGGAAGAACTATGTAAGCACAGCAGCATCTGGTCTCTGTGGCGCAATCGGTTAGCGCGTTCGGCTGTTAACCGAAAGGATGGTGGTTCGAGCCCACCCAGGGACGATGTATGTTCCTTTCTCTTCTTTTTTAGACGTATTTTGTGCAAACAGATTAACTAAATTTCAACAATTCACTCAAACAAATCAGCCTCTCGCCCAACGTGGGGCTCGAACCCACGACCCTGAGATTAAGAGTCTCATGCTCTACCGACTGAGCTAGCCGGGCGATTTTTGTAGGACCCCAAAGGCACTTGCTGTCGCCACATGTTGACATGTTGAGCAGGACCTGAGCTATGTTTGTGGAATTTGTGCAGAAATTAAAGACCTTCACCCTTAAACATTCACTAAACCTGGTGCATGATCTCACATCCCAGAGATTGAGAATCTGGCAAACTAACAATCGAACTGGTCAGGTAACAGCAGCATTTGAAGTGGGGTCAAAAAGGTACCATTAAAGGCACTTGACATCCCAGCTCAGTTTCGTTGCATAGCCTCTTTATAGTTGTTGAAAAAACGTTTTGTAGCGGAAGAAAACATTAATTTACTGGAAGACAATCCAGTGATCGCTCTTAATATCAAAGTAAAACATGTACTCTGTCCTGATAAAATTTTGAGCATGTGCATTTCACCTTGGGATTTAAAGTGTTTCCCTTTAGTCTGAGTACATCAGCTGAAGGCAGCTTAACTTCTTTTTTGGTTCTTGAAGTCTTTTTTTATTCTCATCCGAAAGGCATAGCCTATTCTGTTCCAGAAAACATTGGGGATTCCAATGTATCAATGACCTAGTTGGGAAAATAATTGCTGAACTCTGTAATGATCCTGATCTCAGCAGTACCAAGTGCCACAAAGGTCCACAAATCAGTTTACTCATGTATTTTATTGCCTATGGTTTGGTTTGTAAATGTGTGTTGGTGATATGTATGCATTCATGATAGCACATTTTCTGGACAAAATGCGTCTTGGAGCAGCTCCTGCAGTGCTTCCATCAAATCTGTTTTGAATAGGTTTTGGGTGCATTTTCACAAATAATTTGAAAAGCGTCTTATCTAAGAGGACATAACCCTGCAACTGAATGCAAGGGAGCTACACTGTGTAAACTGGTGAAAATCATACACATTCCGATGACTGGTGGACAAAAGGATCAAAACTTTGACAGGAAAAGGGTCTACAAACTGACCTTTTGTTTGAAGACCTGCAGGTCTTGACAAGTGAGAAATTGAAGGAAGGGCGAATTTTAGACAAGCTAGCAGAAAAGTGTGAGTGACATTGATGTTGCATCCTTTATGCATTGGCTCATTTCATCAAAAGACAGCAAACAGGAGGAATGTGCTTGTTGGGTTTTTCTTTTGAGGAAGAACTATGTAAGCACAGCAGCATCTGGTCTCTGTGGCGCAATCGGTTAGCGCGTTCGGCTGTTAACCGAAAGGATGGTGGTTCGAGCCCACTCAGGGACGATGTATGTTCCTTTCTCTTCTTTTTTAGACGTATTTTGTGCAAACAGATTAACTAAATTTCAACATTTCACTCAAACAAATCAGCCTCTCGCCCAACGTGGGGCTCGAACCCACGACCCTGAGATTAAGAGTCTCATGCTCTACCGACTGAGCTAGCCGGGCGATTTTTGTAGGACCCCAAAGGCACTTGCTGTCGCCACATGTTGACATGTTGAGCAGGACCTGAGCTATGTTTGTGGAATTTGTGCAGAAACTAAAGACCTTCACCCTTAAACATTCACTAAACCTGGTGCATGATCTCACATCCCAGAGATTGAGAATCTGGCAAACTAACAATCGAACTGGTCAGGTAACAGCAGCATTTGAAGTGGGGTCAAAAATGTACCATTAAAGGCACTTGACATCTCAGCTCAGTTTCGTTGCATAGCCTCTTTATAGTTGTTGAAAAAACGTTTTGTAGCGGAAGAAAACATTAATTTACTGGAAGACAATCCAGTGATCGCTCTTAATATCAAAGTAAAACATGTACTCTGTCCTGATAAAATTTTGAGCATGTGCATTTCACCTTGGGATTTAAAGTGTTTCCCTTTAGTCTGAGTGCATCAGCTGAAGGCAGCTTAACTTCTTTTTTGGTTCTTGAAGTCTTTTTTTATTCTCATCCGAAAGGCATAGCCTATTCTGTTCCAGAAAACATTGGGGATTCCAATGTATCAATGACCTAGTTGGGAAAATAATTGCTGAACTCTGTAATGATCCTGATCTCAGCAGTACCAAGTGCCACAAAGGTCCACAAATCAGTTTACTCATGTATTTTATTGCCTATGGTTTGGTTTGTAAATGTGTGTTGGTGATATGGATGCATTCATGATAGCACATTTTCTGGACAAAATGCGTCTTGGAGCAGCTCCTGCAGTGCTTCCATCAAATCTGTTTTGAATAGGTTTTGGGTGCATTTTCACAAATAATTTCAAAAGCGTCTTATCTAAGAGGACATAACCCTGCAACTGAAGGCAAGGGAGCTACACTGTGTAAACTGGTGAAAATCATACACATTCCGATGACTGGTGGACAAAAGGATCAAAACTTTGACAGGAAAAGGGTCTACAAACTGACCTTTTGTTTGAAGACCTGCAGGTCTTGACAAGTGAGAAATTGAAGGAAGGGCGAATTTTAGACAAGCTAGCAGAAAAGTGTGAGTGACATTGATGTTGCATCCTTTATGCATTGGCTCATTTCATCAAAAGCCAGCAAACAGGAGGAATGTGCTTGTTGGGTTTTTCTTTTGAGGAAGAACTATGTAAGCACAGCAGCATCTGGTCTCTGTGGCGCAATCGGTTAGCGCGTTCGGCTGTTAACCGAAAGGATGCTGGTTCGAGCCCACCCAGGGACGATGTATGTTCCTTTCTCTTCTTTTTTAGACGTATTTTGTGCAAACAGATTAACTAAATTTCAACATTTCACTCAAACAAATCAGCCTCTCGCCCAACGTGGGGCTCGAACCCACGACCCTGAGATTAAGAGTCTCATGCTCTACCGACTGAGCTAGCCGGGCGATTTTTGTAGGACCCCAAAGGCACTTGCTGTCGCCACATGTTGACATGTTGAGCAGGACCTGAGCTATGTTTGTGGAATTTGTGCAGAAATTAAAGACCTTCACCCTTAAACATTCACTAAACCTGGTGCATGATCTCACATCCCAGAGATTGAGAATCTGGCAAACTAACAATCGAACTGGTCAGGTAACAGCAGCATTTGAAGTGGGGTCAAAAAGGTACCATTAAAGGCACTTGACATCCCAGCTCAGTTTCGTTGCATAGCCTCTTTATAGTTGTTGAAAAAACGTTTTGTAGCGGAAGAAAACATTAATTTACTGGAAGACAATCCAGTGATCGCTCTTAATATCAAAGTAAAACATGTACTCTGTCCTGATAAAATTTTGAGCATGTGCATTTCACCTTGGGATTTAAAGTGTTTCCCTTTAGTCTGAGTACATCAGCTGAAGGCAGCTTAACTTCTTTTTTGGTTCTTGAAGTCTTTTTTTATTCTCATCCGAAAGGCATAGCCTATTCTGTTCCAGAAAACATTGGGGATTCCAATGTATCAATGACCTAGTTGGGAAAATAATTGCTGAACTCTGTAATGATCCTGATCTCAGCAGTACCAAGTGCCACAAAGGTCCACAAATCAGTTTACTCATGTATTTTATTGCCTATGGTTTGGTTTGTAAATGTGTGTTGGTGATATGGATGCATTCATGATAGCACATTTTCTGGACAAAATGCGTCTTGGAGCAGCTCCTGCAGTGCTTCCATCAAATCTGTTTTGAATAGGTTTTGGGTGCATTTTCACAAATAATTTCAAAAGCGTCTTATCTAAGAGGACATAACCCTGCAACTGAAGGCAAGGGAGCTACACTGTGTAAACTGGTGAAAATCATACACATTCCGATGACTGGTGGACAAAAGGATCAAAACTTTGACAGGAAAAGGGTCTACAAACTGACCTTTTGTTTGAAGACCTGCAGGTCTTGACAAGTGAGAAATTAAAGGAAGGGCGAATTTTAGACAAGCTAGCAGAAAAGTGTGAGTGACATTGATGTTGCATCCTTTATGCATTGGCTCATTTAATCAAAAGCCAGCAAACAGGAGGAATGTGCTTGTTGGGTTTTTCTTTTGAGGAAGAACTATGTAAGCACAGCAGCATCTGGTCTCTGTGGCGCAATCGGTTAGCGCGTTCGGCTGTTAACCGAAAGGATGGTGGTTCGAGCCCACCCAGGGACGATGTATGTTCCTTTCTCTTCTTTTTTAGACGTATTTTGTGCAAACAGATTAACTAAATTTCAACATTTCACTCAAACAAATCAGCCTCTCGCCCAACGTGGGGCTCCAACCCACGACCCTGAGATTAAGAGTGTCATGCTCTACCGACTGAGCTAGCCGGGCGATTTTTGTAGGACCCCAAAGGCACTTGCTGTCACCACATGTTGACATGTTGAGCAGGACCTGAGCTATGTTTGTGGAATTTGTGCAGAAATTAAAGACCTTCACCCTTAAACATTCACTAAACCTGGTGCATGATCTCACATCCCAGAGATTGAGAATCTGGCAAACTAACAATCGAACTGGTCAGGTAACAGCAGCATTTGAAGTGGGGTCAAAAAGGTACCATTAAAGGCACTTGACATCCCAGCTCAGTTTCGTTGCATAGCCTCTTTATAGTTGTTGAAAAAACGTTTTGTCAACACCGACACCAACTCCTTACTACACATTACTTTTCGCCTAGAACAACAAGACATGTTTAATTTAAATAAATAATGCCGGTCTAATTAGCACCGTACTGTATGTTTTCCGTCATTAGTCCTAGTTGTTTATACTTTTTTTGTTGTATATGCACTTTCAGTGTACGTCTCCTTTTCCCTTCCCCTCTCTTTTTCTCTTTCTACACTCACCCAGCGATTTGTTCACCCACTTTCAAGACTGCAATGTATTGTATGCACACACACACGCACATGCAGGCAGATAGGCAAAACAGACACACACGTAGATATATAGCACATTCTCACACTAACACACAGGAGATACACACACATGACCGATTCATGCAGGCACAGACACATAGGCATGTAGTGCAGACGCAGACACATACACGAAACATTCAACACAGGCATACTACACAGAAGTGCAACACACACACCTTTAGCAACCGTCCAACACTCAAACAAGTAGTTTTAACATTAGTTCACTGAAGTTCGTCACATGGAATGTACGTGGAACTGGTTCGAGGGAAAAGAGATTGAAAATTTTTAATCGGCTAAACGACTTACAAGCAGATATTGTCTTTCTACAGGAAACACATATGTCTAAAACACCTACATACACACTGACCTCTCCTCAGTTCCCACACTTGTACTCAGCCTGTTACAACTCAAAACAAAGGGGGGTGGCCATATTAATTAATAAAAGGATAAGCTTTTCCATTAGCAACAATATAACTGATCCAGATGGTAGATACATAATACTCAACCTATCCATTCTAAATATGCGTTTATGTTTTGCTAACATATATGGGCCGAATGTTGACGACCCCTCCTTTTTCCACAATATTTTCACTGCACTCTCTGATCACTCTGACACCAAACTAATAATAGGAGGAGACTTCAACTTGGTACTTGATCCAGATATCGACAGGCTCAGTACAGCAGTGAGTCAAAGGAACTGGCAGTCTATAGACACCCTAAAACAATATATGAACGATTTTGGGCTCTCTGATGCGTGGCGTTCACAACACCCCACTCTCCGGGACTACTCTTTCTTTTCGGCAGTACACCACTCACATTCTCGTTTAGACAACTTCTTAGTTAGCAATTCCATTATGACAGATGTCACAGACACTTGTATTCACCCTATCACTATCAGTGACCATGCACCGGTCTCTCTCTCTTTGACACAGAAAAGAACCACACCAGCAACGAGGAACTGGAGATTAAATACATCATTACTTAAGGAACAAGATTTCATTAATTACTTCAAAAAAGAATGGGCAACATATTTAGAATATAACGATCTACCAGGTACCTCTCCGTGTGTTCTTTGGGAAGCAGGGAAGGCAGTAATGCGGGGGAAAATAATATCCTACTGCACACATAAGAAAAAGACAGAAAAAACACAGGTATTAGAATTGGAAAAAAAAATAAAATCTTTAGAAGCTGCCCATGCTGCTTCACCACAAGAACACACACTGAACAAGCTGAGGAAACTCAAACTGGAATTGAATGAAATAATAGATAAAAAGACACAATTTTTACTGCAAAGACTGCGCTGGCAGAATTTTGAACATGGCAATAAATCTGGAAAATTCCTTGCTAATCAGTTAAAGCTTAATAAGGAAAAAACAACTATCTCCTCTATTAAGAACTCAACAGGCAGCATTATTCACGACCCACAACAAATAAATAAAGCTTTTAAAGAGTTTTATAAAGCTTTATACGCATCACAGATTAATCCATCAGATTCAGCTATTGAAGAATTTATTAATAATATAAATCTCCCAAAGCTAGAAAACGAACAAATTGTTGCACTGGATTCACCACTTGCTCTGCCCGAATTACATGAAGCCTTACAGCAGCTACCAAATAACAAAGCTCCAGGACCAGATGGATTTCCTGTAGAATTCTACAAAGAATTATGGTCTGTGCTAGAACCAACCTTTTTTAGAATGGTAAATCAAATTCAAAAAGATCATGTCCTGTCTCCAGACATGAATTCTGCTAACATCAGTGTACTTCTAAAGCCAGGCAAAGACCCTACACTTCCTTCCAGCTATCGCCCCATTTCACTCATAAACGTAGATCTTAAAATTATTTGCAAAGCACTTGCCAGAAGATTAGAGGAAATCACCCCACTTATAATACATCCAGACCAGACAGGTTTTATCAAGGGTAGACAATCTGCCAACAATACACGCAGACTAATAAACATAATAGATTACTGCACAATTAACAAATTAGAGACTACCATTGTATCTTTAGATGCAGAAAAAGCATTTGACCGAGTAAACTGGAAATATTTATTAGCAGTTCTACACAAATTTGGATTTGGCCCATCCTTCATTAACTGGATCAAAGCCTTACATAGTTCTCCTAATGCACGGGTTAGGACAAACGACATCACCTCACAAAGCTTCACTCTGCAAAGGGGCACCAGGCAGGGCTGTCCACTATCACCCTCACTTTTCGTTCTCTTCATTGAGCCATTAGCAGCAGCAATTCGACAAAATGCAAATATTACAGGAATTAACACAGGAACCACAAACCATAGGATAAGTCTCTACGCAGATGATGTATTACTTTTCCTACAGAACACACAAGCTTCCCTTCCGAATACAATCAAACTTATAGACAGCTTCTCTTCTATAACAGAATATTCCATCAACTGGGGCAAATCAACAGTTTTGCCTATAAACTGTAGTTTCCAGAACACGACCACCACTCCACTACAATCAGGTAATATTAGATATTTAGGCATACATGTCTCTGCTAAACTGTTAGACTTGGTGCAGTTAAATCATATCCCTCTATTAAAAACAATAGAAGATGATCTCACACGTTGGAACGCTTTACCTATATCACTCATGGGGAGAGTGGCTACCATTAAAATGATGGTTCTACCCAAAGTTAACTATTTATTCTCATTAATCCCAAATAAACCCTCTGCTGCTTGGTTTAAATCCCTAGATTCAAACATCTCAAAATTTCTATGGAAAAACAAGCCATCAAGAATAAGTATGAAAACCTTGCAAAAGCCAAAACGCAATGGTGGCTTAGAATTACCAAATTTTTATCAATATTTCTTAGCCAATAGATTACAGTACATTTTAAAATGGGTCAAATACGACTTAATAGACAGGCCATGGTTGGACCTAGAACAAGCATTTTGCGGTAAAATAAAACTCTCAGACCTACCTTACATTAGCTCTAATATTAAGCGTCAGGACTGCTTTAAAAGCCTTAATATAAATACTTCACTGACAGCCTGGTGGGAATTCCTTAAATTAACTCGGTCCCCACTCATCCCATGCAAACTAACACCCATTTGGAACAATCCAGACATCTGTCAGAACAAGAAAGTACTACATTTTTCATCATGGCATGACAGGGGAATAAAAAATTTAGAACATGTTATTAAAGATGGAAACTTTGTCACATTCCAGGAACTTGTATCAGAATATGGAATAAACAACAGTAGATTTCTGGAATATCAACAATTAAAATCCATCATTCAACAGAGATTCAACCGCAATCAACTGAACTTAGAAATATCAGCATGGATAACTGAATTTTTTAATCTATATACTCCTAAATTATTATCAAAATTGTATAAATTATTGTTAAAATTTGATGACTCAATATCCCTTCCGATAGCCAAATGGGAACGAGATCTATTTATTAATCCAGATCAACATTTCTGGACAGACATATGTACAAATATCTTCAAAATAAGTAAAAGCCCCAACTTACAACTTATACAATACAAAGTCCTTCATAGAACACACTATACAGGACAAAGGATGTTCCAAATGGGCCTAGCACAATCAAACATATGCACCCACTGTACAGGCAATATAATTGATAACTATATGCATGCTATATGGGATTGTAGGCCTGTTAAGGAATTCTGGAAGAAGGTATGTGTAGAATTGTCCACGGGGCTTAAAAGCTGCATCCCAACTTCCCCCAGACTGTGCATCTTAGGAGACGTCAGTGAATTAGATACAGAGGCAGACATATCACACATAGTTCTCACTGCCCTATGCATCGCCAAGAAAACCATTCTTATCAATTGGAAAACGAAAAAGGACCTGCATATTACTCATTACAAAAATTTATTACTTGATCACATCTGTCTGGAGAGAATGTCTGCTTCCTCTAAAGACCAGTTGGAGGAATTTAATTCTCTTTGGTCCCCACTGATCAGTTCCATTAGCTAGTCGGGGTGGTTGGCGGGGGCCTCGGCCCCCGGAGGGCCGGTTGGTGGCTGGGGGTCGACCCCGGGGAGACTGCTCGTGCCGGCCACTTTCTGGGCGGGGGGGCCGGGGCTGCCGACCTGGGATGGCATGTGCTTGCCCTGGCGGGCGGTGGTTGGGGGGGCTTGGGTGGCGCTCCCTCTGGGCTCTGGGGTGTGGGGCCGGGGCGTGGGGGGGGGGCAGGTGCTGGCCCTCGGCGGGGTGGCTGGCCTCCCCTGTGGGGCCGGGTGGCGGGACCCGGGGCCTGGTGCCTGGGGCCCCCCGACCCCGAGCTGGGGCCCTGCCCGTGCGGGGGGACCTGCGCCGCTGCGGTTGCGCCGCTGGGGGGGGTGGGTCGATCGGCTTGGGTCGGGGGGTCGGGCCTGGGCCTTGGGGCTCCGAGGTGCCTGGGTGGTGGGGGTGGGGTGGTGGATGATGGGGATGTCTGGGGTGGGCCGGGAGGTAGGGTTCCGGACTCCGACCAGCATGTCCTCAATACTGTTGATGTCTGTCATCGTTTGTTCACTGTGCGATTGGTATGGTTGTGGGTGCATACACAGGGGTGTGGTGTATATGGGACTAGAGTGTGTGGGTGTATATGTATGTGTAGATATATATGTATATATGTATGTATGTGTATGTATATATTTATATACATGGATGGATGTATGTATGTATATGTGTATATATGTATATATTTATGGGTTAAATGTGTGTGAGTGCATACGTGTATGAAAGAAATGCGTGTCTAGGTGTATGTGGATGTGCGGACCGGCTGCTCTCTGTGGTGGGGGTGGTGTGGATCCGGGCTTGGATGTGGTGGTGGGGGGGGGTTGCCGCCCTGGTCTCCCCGGGTCGACCGCTCCCTGCCTTGAGCTGGGGGGGCAGTGAAGTTCGGTGCTCAATGAGCCAGCTAGCAAGCTGGCTCTCCTCTTCCAGAGGACCCTTTCCTCTGGACCTAAGCATTCCCACCCACCCACCCACCCACACACACACACACACACACACACACACACACACACACACACACACACACACACACACACATCCTTGCTCATTTAGGATTCTGGGGACAGGCAGGTACCCAGAGGTTGACGAGGTGGGCCTGCTGCCATGGTTCACCCGTCTCCTCACCACTGTCTGTCCCTCAGTTTTTACTGCACTTTAGACACTGAGGGCCTTTGAGGGGACGGTGTGGACATGCACTCACGTTTGTCCTAGCACCTGTCCCCTCAATTTTAACTGCACCATAGTATCACACACTACGACACATGCATATACACCAACACCTACACACAACACTGGGGGTGGAGGGGTGGGAAGGCCTTCCTTCACCCACTTCCTGCTCCCTGCCGGGGCGGGGGGGGTTGCTGGCACGGGACTGGGCTGGTGGCTTCCTAGGACCGCTACTGGTCCTTGCTGGTCCAGCCATTTGCCCCTGCCGCAGAGGGTGTGCTAGTCTGGATAAGTGTGTGTCTCTGTCCTTGTTTTCTTCTTGTTTCTGAATGGGTGGATGAATGAGTGCGTGTTGGAGGGAGGGGACATATGGCCAGGTTTGGAGGTGTGAGGGTGAATTTGAGTGTATGTGTGTGTGTGTGTGGGGGTGGGTGTGTACATGGTGGGGGTGTATAGGGGCGAATGTAGGGTGGGTTTGGTTAGGTGGGTGAGGACAGCTGGCTCTGGGTCGGGGCTGGTCGTGCCCTGTTCACTCATGGACACTCCCCTGAGACTACTGCACCACTCCAGAGGGGGGGCGCCTTGGAGCTCCGGAGTCCGGCTTGGCCCCCCGGCGTAGGGGCGGTTGGCCCGCTCCCCTGGGCGGTGGTGGTATGGGGCGGCCGGGTGCTCCTCGGCGGGAGGTGGGCCCTGCCGGGTGGTGGGTGGCTTTCCGGGCGCGTGGGGCCGTGGTTCTGCCGCTGGCCCCTGGGGGGGGGGGGCATCCTGGGGGGGAGGCGCTCTGTTCCCTCTGGTTCCCCTGGACCTGCGCTCCTTGATTGGTGGGGCGCTGTCCGGGGTCTCTCTCTCCCGCCTGCGGGGGCGGGCGGGTGAGGGTTTCTGGGAAGTGCGGCTCTGGTACTCCACCGCTCTGTGGGGGGCCGTGGGCGGGTGGGATTCCCGGGTCTCTCTCCACCCGCCTCTGGCCTCTGGGGGAGTGCTGTCGCAGCTACCCACCCTTGCTGGTAAGTACATTCCATACATCTATCCTATGTTGCACTTCTAGGTTGCACATAAACACACACTCACACACACCCATACATCGCACTCATCTGCACTATATGTATTTGGTTTACTTTCTGTACTTCTTTGCAGTGGTCATTTGAGCTGGTTGCGTGTTTTATTTTATTAATATTATTATTATTATTATTATTATTATTTTATTATTATTAATTTTTTTTTATTTTATTATTATTATTATTATTTTTTCTTCTCTTCTTTTTCTTCTCCTTTCTTCTCCTACCTCTGTCTTTTCCCTTTTTATTATTTCTCTCCCCCTCTTTTCTTGGTCCACCTAACCCCAATAATTATCACTTTGCATATTGTTATCACTATATATTGTTATCACTACACTATATATTATACAGAATTGTTATAATTGCCATTTAAATCTGTACATAAAAACAAAGTTGTCCTCCAAAGATGGGGGGGTGGAGGTGGGCCAAAAAAAAAAAAAAAAAAAAAAAAAAAAAAAAAAAAAAAAAAAAAAGAAAAAACGTTTTGTAGCGGAAGAAAACATTAATTTACTGGAAGACAATCCAGTGATCGCTCTTAATATCAAAGTAAAACATGTACTCTGTCCTGATAAAATTTTGAGCATGTGCATTTCACCTTGGGATTTAAAGTGTTTCCCTTTAGTCTGAGTACATCAGCTGAAGGCAGCTTAACTTCTTTTTTGGTTCTTGAAGTCTTTTTTTATTCTCATCCGAAAGGCATAGCCTATTCTGTTCCAGAAAACATTGGGGATTCCAATGTATCAATGACCTAGTTGGGAAAATAATTGCTGAACTCTGTAATGATCCTGATCTCAGCAGTACCAAGTGCCACAAAGGTCCACAAATCAGTTTACTCATGTATTTTATTGCCTATGGTTTGGTTTGTAAATGTGTGTTGGTGATATGGATGCATTCATGATAGCACATTTTCTGGACAAAATGCGTCTTGGAGCAGCTCCTGCAGTGCTTCCATCAAATCTGTTTTGAATAGGTTTTGGGTGCATTTTCACAAATAATTTCAAAAGCGTCTTATCTAAGACGACATAACCCTGCAACTGAAGGCAAGGGAGCTACACTGTGTAAACTGGTGAAAATCATACACATTCCGATGACTGGTGGACAAAAGGATCAAAACTTTGACAGGAAAAGGGTCTACAAACTGACCTTTTGTTTGAAGACCTGGAGGTCTTGACAAGTGAGAAATTGAAGGAAGGGCGAATTTTAGACAAGCTAGCAGAAAAGTGTGAGTGACATTGATGTTGCATCCTTTATGCATTGGCTCATTTCATCAAAAGCCAGCAAACAGGAGGAATGTGCTTGTTGGGTTTTTCTTTTGAGGAAGAACTATGTAAGCACAGCAGCATCTGGTCTCTGTGGCGCAATCGGTTAGCGCGTTCGGCTGTTAACCGAAAGGATGGTGGTTCGAGCCCACCCAGGGACGATGTATGTTCCTTTCTCTTCTTTTTTAGACGTATTTTGTGCAAACAGATTAACTAAATTTCAACATTTCACTCAAACAAATCAGCCTCTCGCCCAACGTGGGGCTCGAACCCACGACCCTGAGATTAAGAGTCTCATGCTCTACCGACTGAGCTAGCCGGGCGATTTTTGTAGGACCCCAAAGGCACTTGCTGTCGCCACATGTTGACATGTTGAGCAGGACCTGAGCTATGTTTGTGGAATTTGTGCAGAAATTAAAGACCTTCACCCTTAAACATTCACTAAACCTGGTGCATGATCTCACATCCCAGAGATTGAGAATCTGGCAAACTAACAATCGAACTGGTCAGGTAACAGCAGCATTTGAAGTGGGGTCAAAAAGGTACCATTAAAGGCACTTGACATCCCAGCTCAGTTTCGTTGCATAGCCTCTTTATAGTTGTTGAAAAAACGTTTTGTAGCGGAAGAAAACATTAATTTACTGGAAGACAATCCAGTGATCGCTCTTAATATCAAAGTAAAACATGTACTCTGTCCTGATAAAATTTTGAGCATGTGCATTTCACCTTGGGATTTAAAGTGTTTCCCTTTAGTCTGAGTACATCAGCTGAAGGCAGCTTAACTTCTTTTTTGGTTCTTGAAGTCTTTTTTTATTCTCATCCGAAAGGCATAGCCTATTCTGTTCCAGAAAACATTGGGGATTCCAATGTATCAATGACCTAGTTGGGAAAATAATTGCTGAACTCTGTAATGATCCTGATCTCAGCAGTACCAAGTGCCACAAAGGTCCACAAATCAGTTTACTCATGTATTTTATTGCCTATGGTTTGGTTTGTAAATGTGTGTTGGTGATATGTATGCATTCATGATAGCACATTTTCTGGACAAAATGCGTCTTGGAGCAGCTCCTGCAGTGCTTCCATCAAATCTGTTTTGAATAGGTTTTGGGTGCATTTTCACAAATAATTTGAAAAGCGTCTTATCTAAGAGGACATAACCCTGCAACTGAATGCAAGGGAGCTACACTGTGTAAACTGGTGAAAATCATACACATTCCGATGACTGGTGGACAAAAGGATCAAAACTTTGACAGGAAAAGGGTCTACAAACTGACCTTTTGTTTGAAGACCTGCAGGTCTTGACAAGTGAGAAATTGAAGGAAGGGCGAATTTTAGACAAGCTAGCAGAAAAGTGTGAGTGACATTGATGTTGCATCCTTTATGCATTGGCTCATTTCATCAAAAGACAGCAAACAGGAGGAATGTGCTTGTTGGGTTTTTCTTTTGAGGAAGAACTATGTAAGCACAGCAGCATCTGGTCTCTGTGGCGCAATCGGTTAGCGCGTTCGGCTGTTAACCGAAAGGATGGTGGTTCGAGCCCACTCAGGGACGATGTATGTTCCTTTCTCTTCTTTTTTAGACGTATTTTGTGCAAACAGATTAACTAAATTTCAACATTTCACTCAAACAAATCAGCCTCTCGCCCAACGTGGGGCTCGAACCCACGACCCTGAGATTAAGAGTCTCATGCTCTACCGACTGAGCTAGCCGGGCGATTTTTGTAGGACCCCAAAGGCACTTGCTGTCGCCACATGTTGACATGTTGAGCAGGACCTGAGCTATGTTTGTGGAATTTGTGCAGAAACTAAAGACCTTCACCCTTAAACATTCACTAAACCTGGTGCATGATCTCACATCCCAGAGATTGAGAATCTGGCAAACTAACAATCGAACTGGTCAGGTAACAGCAGCATTTGAAGTGGGGTCAAAAATGTACCATTAAAGGCACTTGACATCTCAGCTCAGTTTCGTTGCATAGCCTCTTTATAGTTGTTGAAAAAACGTTTTGTAGCGGAAGAAAACATTAATTTACTGGAAGACAATCCAGTGATCGCTCTTAATATCAAAGTAAAACATGTACTCTGTCCTGATAAAATTTTGAGCATGTGCATTTCACCTTGGGATTTAAAGTGTTTCCCTTTAGTCTGAGTGCATCAGCTGAAGGCAGCTTAACTTCTTTTTTGGTTCTTGAAGTCTTTTTTTATTCTCATCCGAAAGGCATAGCCTATTCTGTTCCAGAAAACATTGGGGATTCCAATGTATCAATGACCTAGTTGGGAAAATAATTGCTGAACTCTGTAATGATCCTGATCTCAGCAGTACCAAGTGCCACAAAGGTCCACAAATCAGTTTACTCATGTATTTTATTGCCTATGGTTTGGTTTGTAAATGTGTGTTGGTGATATGGATGCATTCATGATAGCACATTTTCTGGACAAAATGCGTCTTGGAGCAGCTCCTGCAGTGCTTCCATCAAATCTGTTTTGAATAGGTTTTGGGTGCATTTTCACAAATAATTTCAAAAGCGTCTTATCTAAGAGGACATAACCCTGCAACTGAAGGCAAGGGAGCTACACTGTGTAAACTGGTGAAAATCATACACATTCCGATGACTGGTGGACAAAAGGATCAAAACTTTGACAGGAAAAGGGTCTACAAACTGACCTTTTGTTTGAAGACCTGCAGGTCTTGACAAGTGAGAAATTGAAGGAAGGGCGAATTTTAGACAAGCTAGCAGAAAAGTGTGAGTGACATTGATGTTGCATCCTTTATGCATTGGCTCATTTCATCAAAAGCCAGCAAACAGGAGGAATGTGCTTGTTGGGTTTTTCTTTTGAGGAAGAACTATGTAAGCACAGCAGCATCTGGTCTCTGTGGCGCAATCGGTTAGCGCGTTCGGCTGTTAACCGAAAGGATGGTGGTTCGAGCCCACCCAGGGACGATGTATGTTCCTTTCTCTTCTTTTTTAGACGTATTTTGTGCAAACAGATTAACTAAATTTCAACATTTCACTCAAACAAATCAGCCTCTCGCCCAACGTGGGGCTCGAACCCACGACCCTGAGATTAAGAGTCTCATGCTCTACCGACTGAGCTAGCCGGGCGATTTTTGTAGGACCCCAAAGGCACTTGCTGTCGCCACATGTTGACATGTTGAGCAGGACCTGAGCTATGTTTGTGGAATTTGTGCAGAAATTAAAGACCTTCACCCTTAAACATTCACTAAACCTGGTGCATGATCTCACATCCCAGAGATTGAGAATCTGGCAAACTAACAATCGAACTGGTCAGGTAACAGCAGCATTTGAAGTGGGGTCAAAAAGGTACCATTAAAGGCACTTGACATCCCAGCTCAGTTTCGTTGCATAGCCTCTTTATAGTTGTTGAAAAAACGTTTTGTAGCGGAAGAAAACATTAATTTACTGGAAGACAATCCAGTGATCGCTCTTAATATCAAAGTAAAACATGTACTCTGTCCTGATAAAATTTTGAGCATGTGCATTTCACCTTGGGATTTAAAGTGTTTCCCTTTAGTCTGAGTACATCAGCTGAAGGCAGCTTAACTTCTTTTTTGGTTCTTGAAGTCTTTTTTTATTCTCATCCGAAAGGCATAGCCTATTCTGTTCCAGAAAACATTGGGGATTCCAATGTATCAATGACCTAGTTGGGAAAATAATTGCTGAACTCTGTAATGATCCTGATCTCAGCAGTACCAAGTGCCACAAAGGTCCACAAATCAGTTTACTCATGTATTTTATTGCCTATGGTTTGGTTTGTAAATGTGTGTTGGTGATATGGATGCATTCATGATAGCACATTTTCTGGACAAAATGCGTCTTGGAGCAGCTCCTGCAGTGCTTCCATCAAATCTGTTTTGAATAGGTTTTGGGTGCATTTTCACAAATAATTTCAAAAGCGTCTTATCTAAGAGGACATAACCCTGCAACTGAAGGCAAGGGAGCTACACTGTGTAAACTGGTGAAAATCATACACATTCCGATGACTGGTGGACAAAAGGATCAAAACTTTGACAGGAAAAGGGTCTACAAACTGACCTTTTGTTTGAAGACCTGCAGGTCTTGACAAGTGAGAAATTAAAGGAAGGGCGAATTTTAGACAAGCTAGCAGAAAAGTGTGAGTGACATTGATGTTGCATCCTTTATGCATTGGCTCATTTCATCAAAAGCCAGCAAACAGGAGGAATGTGCTTGTTGGGTTTTTCTTTTGAGGAAGAACTATGTAAGCACAGCAGCATCTGGTCTCTGTGGCGCAATCGGTTAGCGCGTTCGGCTGTTAACCGAAAGGATGGTGGTTCGAGCCCACCCAGGGACGATGTATGTTCCTTTCTCTTCTTTTTTAGACGTATTTTGTGCAAACAGATTAACTAAATTTCAACATTTCACTCAAACAAATCAGCCTCTCGCCCAACGTGGGGCTCGAACCCACGACCCTGAGATTAAGAGTCTCATGCTCTACCGACTGAGCTAGCCGGGCGATTTTTGTAGGACCCCAAAGGCACTTGCTGTCGCCACATGTTGACATGTTGAGCAGGACCTGAGCTATGTTTGTGGAATTTGTGCAGAAATTAAAGACCTTCACCCTTAAACATTCACTAAACCTGGTGCATGATCTCACATCCCAGAGATTGAGAATCTGGCAAACTAACAATCGAACTGGTCAGGTAACAGCAGCATTTGAAGTGGGGTCAAAAAGGTACCATTAAAGGCACTTGACATCCCAGCTCAGTTTCGTTGCATAGCCTCTTTATAGTTGTTGAAAAAACGTTTTGTAGCGGAAGAAAACATTAATTTACTGGAAGACAATCCAGTGATCGCTCTTAATATCAAAGTAAAACATGTACTCTGTCCTGATAAAATTTTGAGCATGTGCATTTCACCTTGGGATTTAAAGTGTTTCCCTTTAGTCTGAGTACATCAGCTGAAGGCAGCTTAACTTCTTTTTTGGTTCTTGAAGTCTTTTTTTATTCTCATCCGAAAGGCATAGCCTATTCTGTTCCAGAAAACATTGGGGATTCCAATGTATCAATGACCTAGTTGGGAAAATAATTGCTGAACTCTGTAATGATCCTGATCTCAGCAGTACCAAGTGCCACAAAGGTCCACAAATCAGTTTACTCATGTATTTTATTGCCTATGGTTTGGTTTGTAAATGTGTGTTGGTGATATGTATGCATTCATGATAGCACATTTTCTGGACAAAATGCGTCTTGGAGCAGCTCCTGCAGTGCTTCCATCAAATCTGTTTTGAATAGGTTTTGGGTGCATTTTCACAAATAATTTGAAAAGCGTCTTATCTAAGAGGACATAACCCTGCAACTGAATGCAAGGGAGCTACACTGTGTAAACTGGTGAAAATCATACACATTCCGATGACTGGTGGACAAAAGGATCAAAACTTTGACAGGAAAAGGGTCTACAAACTGACCTTTTGTTTGAAGACCTGCAGGTCTTGACAAGTGAGAAATTGAAGGAAGGGCGAATTTTAGACAAGCTAGCAGAAAAGTGTGAGTGACATTGATGTTGCATCCTTTATGCATTGGCTCATTTCATCAAAAGACAGCAAACAGGAGGAATGTGCTTGTTGGGTTTTTCTTTTGAGGAAGAACTATGTAAGCACAGCAGCATCTGGTCTCTGTGGCGCAATCGGTTAGCGCGTTCGGCTGTTAACCGAAAGGATGGTGGTTCGAGCCCACTCAGGGACGATGTATGTTCCTTTCTCTTCTTTTTTAGACGTATTTTGTGCAAACAGATTAACTAAATTTCAACATTTCACTCAAACAAATCAGCCTCTCGCCCAACGTGGGGCTCGAACCCACGACCCTGAGATTAAGAGACTCATGCTCTACCGACTGAGCTAGCCGGGCGATTTTTGTAGGACCCCAAAGGCACTTGCTGTCGCCACATGTTGACATGTTGAGCAGGACCTGAGCTATGTTTGTGGAATTTGTGCAGAAACTAAAGACCTTCACCCTTAAACATTCACTAAACCTGGTGCATGATCTCACATCCCAGAGATTGAGAATCTGGCAAACTAACAATCGAACTGGTCAGGTAACAGCAGCATTTGAAGTGGGGTCAAAAATGTACCATTAAAGGCACTTGACATCCCAGCTCAGTTTCGTTGCATAGCCTCTTTATAGTTGTTGAAAAAACGTTTTGTAGCGGAAGAAAACATTAATTTACTGGAAGACAATCCAGTGATCGCTCTTAATATCAAAGTAAAACATGTACTCTGTCCTGATAAAATTTTGAGCATGTGCATTTCACCTTGGGATTTAAAGTGTTTCCCTTTAGTCTGAGTGCATCAGCTGAAGGCAGCTTAACTTCTTTTTTGGTTCTTGAAGTCTTTTTTTATTCTCATCCGAAAGGCATAGCCTATTCTGTTCCAGAAAACATTGGGGATTCCAATGTATCAATGACCTAGTTGGGAAAATAATTGCTGAACTCTGTAATGATCCTGATCTCAGCAGTACCAAGTGCCACAAAGGTCCACAAATCAGTTTACTCATGTATTTTATTGCCTATGGTTTGGTTTGTAAATGTGTGTTGGTGATATGGATGCATTCATGATAGCACATTTTCTGGACAAAATGCGTCTTGGAGCAGCTCCTGCAGTGCTTCCATCAAATCTGTTTTGAATAGGTTTTGGGTGCATTTTCACAAATAATTTCAAAAGCGTCTTATCTAAGAGGACATAACCCTGCAACTGAAGGCAAGGGAGCTACACTGTGTAAACTGGTGAAAATCATACACATTCCGATGACTGGTGGACAAAAGGATCAAAACTTTGACAGGAAAAGGGTCTACAAACTGACCTTTTGTTTGAAGACCTGCAGGTCTTGACAAGTGAGAAATTGAAGGAAGGGCGAATTTTAGACAAGCTAGCAGAAAAGTGTGAGTGACATTGATGTTGCATCCTTTATGCATTGGCTCATTTCATCAAAAGCCAGCAAACAGGAGGAATGTGCTTGTTGGGTTTTTCTTTTGAGGAAGAACTATGTAAGCACAGCAGCATCTGGTCTCTGTGGCGCAATCGGTTAGCGCGTTCGGCTGTTAACCGAAAGGATGCTGGTTCGAGCCCACCCAGGGACGATGTATGTTCCTTTCTCTTCTTTTTTAGACGTATTTTGTGCAAACAGATTAACTAAATTTCAACATTTCACTCAAACAAATCAGCCTCTCGCCCAACGTGGGGCTCGAACCCACGACCCTGAGATTAAGAGTCTCATGCTCTACCGACTGAGCTAGCCGGGCGATTTTTGTAGGACCCCAAAGGCACTTGCTGTCGCCACATGTTGACATGTTGAGCAGGACCTGAGCTATGTTTGTGGAATTTGTGCAGAAACTAAAGACCTTCACCCTTAAACATTCACTAAACCTGGTGCATGATCTCACATCCCAGAGATTGAGAATCTGGCAAACTAACAATCGAACTGGTCAGGTAACAGCAGCATTTGAAGTGGGGTCAAAAATGTACCATTAAAGGCACTTGACATCTCAGCTCAGTTTCGTTGCATAGCCTCTTTATAGTTGTTGAAAAAACGTTTTGTAGCGGAAGAAAACATTAATTTACTGGAAGACAATCCAGTGATCGCTCTTAATATCAAAGTAAAACATGTACTCTGTCCTGATAAAATTTTGAGCATGTGCATTTCACCTTGGGATTTAAAGTGTTTCCCTTTAGTCTGAGTGCATCAGCTGAAGGCAGCTTAACTTCTTTTTTGGTTCTTGAAGTCTTTTTTTATTCTCATCCGAAAGGCATAGCCTATTCTGTTCCAGAAAACATTGGGGATTCCAATGTATCAATGACCTAGTTGGGAAAATAATTGCTGAACTCTGTAATGATCCTGATCTCAGCAGTACCAAGTGCCACAAAGGTCCACAAATCAGTTTACTCATGTATTTTATTGCCTATGGTTTGGTTTGTAAATGTGTGTTGGTGATATGGATGCATTCATGATAGCACATTTTCTGGACAAAATGCGTCTTGGAGCAGCTCCTGCAGTGCTTCCATCAAATCTGTTTTGAATAGGTTTTGGGTGCATTTTCACAAATAATTTCAAAAGCGTCTTATCTAAGAGGACATAACCCTGCAACTGAAGGCAAGGGAGCTACACTGTGTAAACTGGTGAAAATCATACACATTCCGATGACTGGTGGACAAAAGGATCAAAACTTTGACAGGAAAAGGGTCTACAAACTGACCTTTTGTTTGAAGACCTGCAGGTCTTGACAAGTGAGAAATTGAAGGAAGGGCGAATTTTAGACAAGCTAGCAGAAAAGTGTGAGTGACATTGATGTTGCATCCTTTATGCATTGGCTCATTTCATCAAAAGCCAGCAAACAGGAGGAATGTGCTTGTTGGGTTTTTCTTTTGAGGAAGAACTATGTAAGCACAGCAGCATCTGGTCTCTGTGGCGCAATCGGTTAGCGCGTTCGGCTGTTAACCGAAAGGATGCTGGTTCGAGCCCACCCAGGGACGATGTATGTTCCTTTCTCTTCTTTTTTAGACGTATTTTGTGCAAACAGATTAACTAAATTTCAACATTTCACTCAAACAAATCAGCCTCTCGCCCAACGTGGGGCTCGAACCCACGACCCTGAGATTAAGAGTCTCATGCTCTACCGACTGAGCTAGCCGGGCGATTTTTGTAGGACCCCAAAGGCACTTGCTGTCGCCACATGTTGACATGTTGAGCAGGACCTGAGCTATGTTTGTGGAATTTGTGCAGAAATTAAAGACCTTCACCCTTAAACATTCACTAAACCTGGTGCATGATCTCACATCCCAGAGATTGAGAATCTGGCAAACTAACAATCGAACTGGTCAGGTAACAGCAGCATTTGAAGTGGGGTCAAAAAGGTACCATTAAAGGCACTTGACATCCCAGCTCAGTTTCGTTGCATAGCCTCTTTATAGTTGTTGAAAAAACGTTTTGTAGCGGAAGAAAACATTAATTTACTGGAAGACAATCCAGTGATCGCTCTTAATATCAAAGTAAAACATGTACTCTGTCCTGATAAAATTTTGAGCATGTGCATTTCACCTTGGGATTTAAAGTGTTTCCCTTTAGTCTGAGTACATCAGCTGAAGGCAGCTTAACTTCTTTTTTGGTTCTTGAAGTCTTTTTTTATTCTCATCCGAAAGGCATAGCCTATTCTGTTCCAGAAAACATTGGGGATTCCAATGTATCAATGACCTAGTTGGGAAAATAATTGCTGAACTCTGTAATGATCCTGATCTCAGCAGTACCAAGTGCCACAAAGGTCCACAAATCAGTTTACTCATGTATTTTATTGCCTATGGTTTGGTTTGTAAATGTGTGTTGGTGATATGGATGCATTCATGATAGCACATTTTCTGGACAAAATGCGTCTTGGAGCAGCTCCTGCAGTGCTTCCATCAAATCTGTTTTGAATAGGTTTTGGGTGCATTTTCACAAATAATTTCAAAAGCGTCTTATCTAAGACGACATAACCCTGCAACTGAAGGCAAGGGAGCTACACTGTGTAAACTGGTGAAAATCATACACATTCCGATGACTGGTGGACAAAAGGATCAAAACTTTGACAGGAAAAGGGTCTACAAACTGACCTTTTGTTTGAAGACCTGCAGGTCTTGACAAGTGAGAAATTGAAGGAAGGGCGAATTTTAGACAAGCTAGCAGAAAAGTGTGAGTGACATTGATGTTGCATCCTTTATGCATTGGCTCATTTCATCAAAAGCCAGCAAACAGGAGGAATGTGCTTGTTGGGTTTTTCTTTTGAGGAAGAACTATGTAAGCACAGCAGCATCTGGTCTCTGTGGCGCAATCGGTTAGCGCGTTCGGCTGTTAACCGAAAGGATGCTGGTTCGAGCCCACCCAGGGACGATGTATGTTCCTTTCTTTTCTTTTTTAGACGTATTTTGTGCAAACAGATTAACTAAATTTCAACATTTCACTCAAACAAATCAGCCTCTCGCCCAACGTGGGGCTCGAACCCACGACCCTGAGATTAAGAGTCTCATGCTCTACCGACTGAGCTAGCCGGGCGATTTTTGTAGGACCCCAAAGGCACTTGCTGTCGCCACATGTTGACATGTTGAGCAGGACCTGAGCTATGTTTGTGGAATTTGTGCAGAAATTAAAGACCTTCACCCTTAAACATTCACTAAACCTGGTGCATGATCTCACATCCCAGAGATTGAGAATCTGGCAAACTAACAATCGAACTGGTCAGGTAACAGCAGCATTTGAAGTGGGGTCAAAAAGGTACCATTAAAGGCACTTGACATCCCAGCTCAGTTTCGTTGCATAGCCTCTTTATAGTTGTTGAAAAAACGTTTTGTAGCGGAAGAAAACATTAATTTACTGGAAGACAATCCAGTGATCGCTCTTAATATCAAAGTAAAACATGTACTCTGTCCTGATAAAATTTTGAGCATGTGCATTTCACCTTGGGATTTAAAGTGTTTCCCTTTAGTCTGAGTACATCAGCTGAAGGCAGCTTAACTTCTTTTTTGGTTCTTGAAGTCTTTTTTTATTCTCATCCGAAAGGCATAGCCTATTCTGTTCCAGAAAACATTGGGGATTCCAATGTATCAATGACCTAGTTGGGAAAATAATTGCTGAACTCTGTAATGATCCTGATCTCAGCAGTACCAAGTGCCACAAAGGTCCACAAATCAGTTTACTCATGTATTTTATTGCCTATGGTTTGGTTTGTAAATGTGTGTTGGTGATATGGATGCATTCATGATAGCACATTTTCTGGACAAAATGCGTCTTGGAGCAGCTCCTGCAGTGCTTCCATCAAATCTGTTTTGAATAGGTTTTGGGTGCATTTTCACAAATAATTTCAAAAGCGTCTTATCTAAGACGACATAACCCTGCAACTGAAGGCAAGGGAGCTACACTGTGTAAACTGGTGAAAATCATACACATTCCGATGACTGGTGGACAAAAGGATCAAAACTTTGACAGGAAAAGGGTCTACAAACTGACCTTTTGTTTGAAGACCTGCAGGTCTTGACAAGTGAGAAATTGAAGGAAGGGCGAATTTTAGACAAGCTAGCAGAAAAGTGTGAGTGACATTGATGTTGCATCCTTTATGCATTGGCTCATTTCATCAAAAGCCAGCAAACAGGAGGAATGTGCTTGTTGGGTTTTTCTTTTGAGGAAGAACTATGTAAGCACAGCAGCATCTGGTCTCTGTGGCGCAATCGGTTAGCGCGTTCGGCTGTTAACCGAAAGGATGGTGGTTCGAGCCCACCCAGGGACGATGTATGTTCCTTTCTCTTCTTTTTTAGACGTATTTTGTGCAAACAGATTAACTAAATTTCAACAATTCACTCAAACAAATCAGCCTCTCGCCCAACGTGGGGCTCGAACCCACGACCCTGAGATTAAGAGTCTCATGCTCTACCGACTGAGCTAGCCGGGCGATTTTTGTAGGACCCCAAAGGCACTTGCTGTCGCCACATGTTGACATGTTGAGCAGGACCTGAGCTATGTTTGTGGAATTTGTGCAGAAATTAAAGACCTTCACCCTTAAACATTCACTAAACCTGGTGCATGATCTCACATCCCAGAGATTGAGAATCTGGCAAACTAACAATCGAACTGGTCAGGTAACAGCAGCATTTGAAGTGGGGTCAAAAAGGTACCATTAAAGGCACTTGACATCCCAGCTCAGTTTCGTTGCATAGCCTCTTTATAGTTGTTGAAAAAACGTTTTGTAGCGGAAGAAAACATTAATTTACTGGAAGACAATCCAGTGATCGCTCTTAATATCAAAGTAAAACATGTACTCTGTCCTGATAAAATTTTGAGCATGTGCATTTCACCTTGGGATTTAAAGTGTTTCCCTTTAGTCTGAGTACATCAGCTGAAGGCAGCTTAACTTCTTTTTTGGTTCTTGAAGTCTTTTTTTATTCTCATCCGAAAGGCATAGCCTATTCTGTTCCAGAAAACATTGGGGATTCCAATGTATCAATGACCTAGTTGGGAAAATAATTGCTGAACTCTGTAATGATCCTGATCTCAGCAGTACCAAGTGCCACAAAGGTCCACAAATCAGTTTACTCATGTATTTTATTGCCTATGGTTTGGTTTGTAAATGTGTGTTGGTGATATGTATGCATTCATGATAGCACATTTTCTGGACAAAATGCGTCTTGGAGCAGCTCCTGCAGTGCTTCCATCAAATCTGTTTTGAATAGGTTTTGGGTGCATTTTCACAAATAATTTGAAAAGCGTCTTATCTAAGAGGACATAACCCTGCAACTGAATGCAAGGGAGCTACACTGTGTAAACTGGTGAAAATCATACACATTCCGATGACTGGTGGACAAAAGGATCAAAACTTTGACAGGAAAAGGGTCTACAAACTGACCTTTTGTTTGAAGACCTGCAGGTCTTGACAAGTGAGAAATTGAAGGAAGGGCGAATTTTAGACAAGCTAGCAGAAAAGTGTGAGTGACATTGATGTTGCATCCTTTATGCATTGGCTCATTTCATCAAAAGACAGCAAACAGGAGGAATGTGCTTGTTGGGTTTTTCTTTTGAGGAAGAACTATGTAAGCACAGCAGCATCTGGTCTCTGTGGCGCAATCGGTTAGCGCGTTCGGCTGTTAACCGAAAGGATGGTGGTTCGAGCCCACTCAGGGACGATGTATGTTCCTTTCTCTTCTTTTTTAGACGTATTTTGTGCAAACAGATTAACTAAATTTCAACATTTCACTCAAACAAATCAGCCTCTCGCCCAACGTGGGGCTCGAACCCACGACCCTGAGATTAAGAGTCTCATGCTCTACCGACTGAGCTAGCCGGGCGATTTTTGTAGGACCCCAAAGGCACTTGCTGTCGCCACATGTTGACATGTTGAGCAGGACCTGAGCTATGTTTGTGGAATTTGTGCAGAAACTAAAGACCTTCACCCTTAAACATTCACTAAACCTGGTGCATGATCTCACATCCCAGAGATTGAGAATCTGGCAAACTAACAATCGAACTGGTCAGGTAACAGCAGCATTTGAAGTGGGGTCAAAAATGTACCATTAAAGGCACTTGACATCTCAGCTCAGTTTCGTTGCATAGCCTCTTTATAGTTGTTGAAAAAACGTTTTGTAGCGGAAGAAAACATTAATTTACTGGAAGACAATCCAGTGATCGCTCTTAATATCAAAGTAAAACATGTACTCTGTCCTGATAAAATTTTGAGCATGTGCATTTCACCTTGGGATTTAAAGTGTTTCCCTTTAGTCTGAGTGCATCAGCTGAAGGCAGCTTAACTTCTTTTTTGGTTCTTGAAGTCTTTTTTTATTCTCATCCGAAAGGCATAGCCTATTCTGTTCCAGAAAACATTGGGGATTCCAATGTATCAATGACCTAGTTGGGAAAATAATTGCTGAACTCTGTAATGATCCTGATCTCAGCAGTACCAAGTGCCACAAAGGTCCACAAATCAGTTTACTCATGTATTTTATTGCCTATGGTTTGGTTTGTAAATGTGTGTTGGTGATATGGATGCATTCATGATAGCACATTTTCTGGACAAAATGCGTCTTGGAGCAGCTCCTGCAGTGCTTCCATCAAATCTGTTTTGAATAGGTTTTGGGTGCATTTTCACAAATAATTTCAAAAGCGTCTTATCTAAGAGGACATAACCCTGCAACTGAAGGCAAGGGAGCTACACTGTGTAAACTGGTGAAAATCATACACATTCCGATGACTGGTGGACAAAAGGATCAAAACTTTGACAGGAAAAGGGTCTACAAACTGACCTTTTGTTTGAAGACCTGCAGGTCTTGACAAGTGAGAAATTGAAGGAAGGGCGAATTTTAGACAAGCTAGCAGAAAAGTGTGAGTGACATTGATGTTGCATCCTTTATGCATTGGCTCATTTCATCAAAAGCCAGCAAACAGGAGGAATGTGCTTGTTGGGTTTTTCTTTTGAGGAAGAACTATGTAAGCACAGCAGCATCTGGTCTCTGTGGCGCAATCGGTTAGCGCGTTCGGCTGTTAACCGAAAGGATGCTGGTTCGAGCCCACCCAGGGACGATGTATGTTCCTTTCTCTTCTTTTTTAGACGTATTTTGTGCAAACAGATTAACTAAATTTCAACATTTCACTCAAACAAATCAGCCTCTCGCCCAACGTGGGGCTCGAACCCACGACCCTGAGATTAAGAGTCTCATGCTCTACCGACTGAGCTAGCCGGGCGATTTTTGTAGGACCCCAAAGGCACTTGCTGTCGCCACATGTTGACATGTTGAGCAGGACCTGAGCTATGTTTGTGGAATTTGTGCAGAAATTAAAGACCTTCACCCTTAAACATTCACTAAACCTGGTGCATGATCTCACATCCCAGAGATTGAGAATCTGGCAAACTAACAATCGAACTGGTCAGGTAACAGCAGCATTTGAAGTGGGGTCAAAAAGGTACCATTAAAGGCACTTGACATCCCAGCTCAGTTTCGTTGCATAGCCTCTTTATAGTTGTTGAAAAAACGTTTTGTAGCGGAAGAAAACATTAATTTACTGGAAGACAATCCAGTGATCGCTCTTAATATCAAAGTAAAACATGTACTCTGTCCTGATAAAATTTTGAGCATGTGCATTTCACCTTGGGATTTAAAGTGTTTCCCTTTAGTCTGAGTACATCAGCTGAAGGCAGCTTAACTTCTTTTTTGGTTCTTGAAGTCTTTTTTTATTCTCATCCGAAAGGCATAGCCTATTCTGTTCCAGAAAACATTGGGGATTCCAATGTATCAATGACCTAGTTGGGAAAATAATTGCTGAACTCTGTAATGATCCTGATCTCAGCAGTACCAAGTGCCACAAAGGTCCACAAATCAGTTTACTCATGTATTTTATTGCCTATGGTTTGGTTTGTAAATGTGTGTTGGTGATATGGATGCATTCATGATAGCACATTTTCTGGACAAAATGCGTCTTGGAGCAGCTCCTGCAGTGCTTCCATCAAATCTGTTTTGAATAGGTTTTGGGTGCATTTTCACAAATAATTTCAAAAGCGTCTTATCTAAGAGGACATAACCCTGCAACTGAAGGCAAGGGAGCTACACTGTGTAAACTGGTGAAAATCATACACATTCCGATGACTGGTGGACAAAAGGATCAAAACTTTGACAGGAAAAGGGTCTACAAACTGACCTTTTGTTTGAAGACCTGCAGGTCTTGACAAGTGAGAAATTAAAGGAAGGGCGAATTTTAGACAAGCTAGCAGAAAAGTGTGAGTGACATTGATGTTGCATCCTTTATGCATTGGCTCATTTAATCAAAAGCCAGCAAACAGGAGGAATGTGCTTGTTGGGTTTTTCTTTTGAGGAAGAACTATGTAAGCACAGCAGCATCTGGTCTCTGTGGCGCAATCGGTTAGCGCGTTCGGCTGTTAACCGAAAGGATGGTGGTTCGAGCCCACCCAGGGACGATGTATGTTCCTTTCTCTTCTTTTTTAGACGTATTTTGTGCAAACAGATTAACTAAATTTCAACATTTCACTCAAACAAATCAGCCTCTCGCCCAACGTGGGGCTCCAACCCACGACCCTGAGATTAAGAGTGTCATGCTCTACCGACTGAGCTAGCCGGGCGATTTTTGTAGGACCCCAAAGGCACTTGCTGTCACCACATGTTGACATGTTGAGCAGGACCTGAGCTATGTTTGTGGAATTTGTGCAGAAATTAAAGACCTTCACCCTTAAACATTCACTAAACCTGGTGCATGATCTCACATCCCAGAGATTGAGAATCTGGCAAACTAACAATCGAACTGGTCAGGTAACAGCAGCATTTGAAGTGGGGTCAAAAAGGTACCATTAAAGGCACTTGACATCCCAGCTCAGTTTCGTTGCATAGCCTCTTTATAGTTGTTGAAAAAACGTTTTGTCAACACCGACACCAACTCCTTACTACACATTACTTTTCGCCTAGAACAACAAGACATGTTTAATTTAAATAAATAATGCCGGTCTAATTAGCACCGTACTGTATGTTTTCCGTCATTAGTCCTAGTTGTTTATACTTTTTTTGTTGTATATGCACTTTCAGTGTACGTCTCCTTTTCCCTTCCCCTCTCTTTTTCTCTTTCTACACTCACCCAGCGATTTGTTCACCCACTTTCAAGACTGCAATGTATTGTATGCACACACACACGCACATGCAGGCAGATAGGCAAAACAGACACACACGTAGACATATAGCACATTCTCACACTAACACACAGGAGATACACACACATGACCGATTCATGCAGGCACAGACACATAGGCATGTAGTGCAGACGCAGACACATACACGAAACATTCAACACAGGCATACTACACAGAAGTGCAACACACACACCTTTAGCAACCGTCCAACACTCAAACAAGTAGTTTTAACATTAGTTCACTGAAGTTCGTCACATGGAATGTACGTGGAACTGGTTCGAGGGAAAAGAGATTGAAAATTTTTAATCGGCTAAACGACTTACAAGCAGATATTGTCTTTCTACAGGAAACACATATGTCTAAAACACCTACATACACACTGACCTCTCCTCAGTTCCCACACTTGTACTCAGCCTGTTACAACTCAAAACAAAGGGGGGTGGCCATATTAATTAATAAAAGGATAAGCTTTTCCATTAGCAACAATATAACTGATCCAGATGGTAGATACATAATACTCAACCTATCCATTCTAAATATGCGTTTATGTTTTGCTAACATATATGGGCCGAATGTTGACGACCCCTCCTTTTTCCACAATATTTTCACTGCACTCTCTGATCACTCTGACACCAAACTAATAATAGGAGGAGACTTCAACTTGGTACTTGATCCAGATATCGACAGGCTCAGTACAGCAGTGAGTCAAAGGAACTGGCAGTCTATAGACACCCTAAAACAATATATGAACGATTTTGGGCTCTCTGATGCGTGGCGTTCACAACACCCCACTCTCCGGGACTACTCTTTCTTTTCGGCAGTACACCACTCACATTCTCGTTTAGACAACTTCTTAGTTAGCAATTCCATTATGACAGATGTCACAGACACTTGTATTCACCCTATCACTATCAGTGACCATGCACCGGTCTCTCTCTCTTTGACACAGAAAAGAACCACACCAGCAACGAGGAACTGGAGATTAAATACATCATTACTTAAGGAACAAGATTTCATTAATTACTTCAAAAAAGAATGGGCAACATATTTAGAATATAACGATCTACCAGGTACCTCTCCGTGTGTTCTTTGGGAAGCAGGGAAGGCAGTAATGCGGGGGAAAATAATATCCTACTGCACACATAAGAAAAAGACAGAAAAAACACAGGTATTAGAATTGGAAAAAAAAATAAAATCTTTAGAAGCTGCCCATGCTGCTTCACCACAAGAACACACACTGAACAAGCTGAGGAAACTCAAACTGGAATTGAATGAAATAATAGATAAAAAGACACAATTTTTACTGCAAAGACTGCGCTGGCAGAATTTTGAACATGGCAATAAATCTGGAAAATTCCTTGCTAATCAGTTAAAGCTTAATAAGGAAAAAACAACTATCTCCTCTATTAAGAACTCAACAGGCAGCATTATTCACGACCCACAACAAATAAATAAAGCTTTTAAAGAGTTTTATAAAGCTTTATACGCATCACAGATTAATCCATCAGATTCAGCTATTGAAGAATTTATTAATAATATAAATCTCCCAAAGCTAGAAAACGAACAAATTGTTGCACTGGATTCACCACTTGCTCTGCCCGAATTACATGAAGCCTTACAGCAGCTACCAAATAACAAAGCTCCAGGACCAGATGGATTTCCTGTAGAATTCTACAAAGAATTATGGTCTGTGCTAGAACCAACCTTTTTTAGAATGGTAAATCAAATTCAAAAAGATCATGTCCTGTCTCCAGACATGAATTCTGCTAACATCAGTGTACTTCTAAAGCCAGGCAAAGACCCTACACTTCCTTCCAGCTATCGCCCCATTTCACTCATAAACGTAGATCTTAAAATTATTTGCAAAGCACTTGCCAGAAGATTAGAGGAAATCACCCCACTTATAATACATCCAGACCAGACAGGTTTTATCAAGGGTAGACAATCTGCCAACAATACACGCAGACTAATAAACATAATAGATTACTGCACAATTAACAAATTAGAGACTACCATTGTATCTTTAGATGCAGAAAAAGCATTTGACCGAGTAAACTGGAAATATTTATTAGCAGTTCTACACAAATTTGGATTTGGCCCATCCTTCATTAACTGGATCAAAGCCTTACATAGTTCTCCTAATGCACGGGTTAGGACAAACGACATCACCTCACAAAGCTTCACTCTGCAAAGGGGCACCAGGCAGGGCTGTCCACTATCACCCTCACTTTTCGTTCTCTTCATTGAGCCATTAGCAGCAGCAATTCGACAAAATGCAAATATTACAGGAATTAACACAGGAACCACAAACCATAGGATAAGTCTCTACGCAGATGATGTATTACTTTTCCTACAGAACACACAAGCTTCCCTTCCGAATACAATCAAACTTATAGACAGCTTCTCTTCTATAACAGAATATTCCATCAACTGGGGCAAATCAACAGTTTTGCCTATAAACTGTAGTTTCCAGAACACGACCACCACTCCACTACAATCAGGTAATATTAGATATTTAGGCATACATGTCTCTGCTAAACTGTTAGACTTGGTGCAGTTAAATCATATCCCTCTATTAAAAACAATAGAAGATGATCTCACACGTTGGAACGCTTTACCTATATCACTCATGGGGAGAGTGGCTACCATTAAAATGATGGTTCTACCCAAAGTTAACTATTTATTCTCATTAATCCCAAATAAACCCTCTGCTGCTTGGTTTAAATCCCTAGATTCAAACATCTCAAAATTTCTATGGAAAAACAAGCCATCAAGAATAAGTATGAAAACCTTGCAAAAGCCAAAACGCAATGGTGGCTTAGAATTACCAAATTTTTATCAATATTTCTTAGCCAATAGATTACAGTACATTTTAAAATGGGTCAAATACGACTTAATAGACAGGCCATGGTTGGACCTAGAACAAGCATTTTGCGGTAAAATAAAACTCTCAGACCTACCTTACATTAGCTCTAATATTAAGCGTCAGGACTGCTTTAAAAGCCTTAATATAAATACTTCACTGACAGCCTGGTGGGAATTCCTTAAATTAACTCGGTCCCCACTCATCCCATGCAAACTAACACCCATTTGGAACAATCCAGACATCTGTCAGAACAAGAAAGTACTACATTTTTCATCATGGCATGACAGGGGAATAAAAAATTTAGAACATGTTATTAAAGATGGAAACTTTGTCACATTCCAGGAACTTGTATCAGAATATGGAATAAACAACAGTAGATTTCTGGAATATCAACAATTAAAATCCATCATTCAACAGAGATTCAACCGCAATCAACTGAACTTAGAAATATCAGCATGGATAACTGAATTTTTTAATCTATATACTCCTAAATTATTATCAAAATTGTATAAATTATTGTTAAAATTTGATGACTCAATATCCCTTCCGATAGCCAAATGGGAACGAGATCTATTTATTAATCCAGATCAACATTTCTGGACAGACATATGTACAAATATCTTCAAAATAAGTAAAAGCCCCAACTTACAACTTATACAATACAAAGTCCTTCATAGAACACACTATACAGGACAAAGGATGTTCCAAATGGGCCTAGCACAATCAAACATATGCACCCACTGTACAGGCAATATAATTGATAACTATATGCATGCTATATGGGATTGTAGGCCTGTTAAGGAATTCTGGAAGAAGGTATGTGTAGAATTGTCCACGGGGCTTAAAAGCTGCATCCCAACTTCCCCCAGACTGTGCATCTTAGGAGACGTCAGTGAATTAGATACAGAGGCAGACATATCACACATAGTTCTCACTGCCCTATGCATCGCCAAGAAAACCATTCTTATCAATTGGAAAACGAAAAAGGACCTGCATATTACTCATTACAAAAATTTATTACTTGATCACATCTGTCTGGAGAGAATGTCTGCTTCCTCTAAAGACCAGTTGGAGGAATTTAATTCTCTTTGGTCCCCACTGATCAGTTCCATTAGCTAGTCGGGGTGGTTGGCGGGGGCCTCGGCCCCCGGAGGGCCGGTTGGTGGCTGGGGGTCGACCCCGGGGAGACTGCTCGTGCCGGCCACTTTCTGGGCGGGGGGGCCGGGGCTGCCGACCTGGGATGGCATGTGCTTGCCCTGGCGGGCGGTGGTTGGGGGGGCTTGGGTGGCGCTCCCTCTGGGCTCTGGGGTGTGGGGCCGGGGCGTGGGGGGGGGCAGGTGCTGGCCCTCGGCGGGGTGGCTGGCCTCCCCTGTGGGGCCGGGTGGCGGGACCCGGGGCCTGGTGCCTGGGGCCCCCCGACCCCGAGCTGGGGCCCTGCCCGTGCGGGGGGACCTGCGCCGCTGCGGTTGCGCCGCTGGGGGGGGTGGGTCGATCGGCTTGGGTCGGGGGGTCGGGCCTGGGCCTTGGGGCTCCGAGGTGCCTGGGTGGTGGGGGTGGGGTGGTGGATGATGGGGATGTCTGGGGTGGGCCGGGAGGTAGGGTTCCGGACTCCGACCAGCATGTCCTCAATACTGTTGATGTCTGTCATCGTTTGTTCACTGTGCGATTGGTATGGTTGTGGGTGCATACACAGGGGTGTGGTGTATATGGGACTAGAGTGTGTGGGTGTATATGTATGTGTAGATATATATGTATATATGTATGTATGTGTATGTATATATTTATATACATGGATGGATGTATGTATGTATATGTGTATATATGTATATATTTATGGGTTAAATGTGTGTGAGTGCATACGTGTATGAAAGAAATGCGTGTCTAGGTGTATGTGGATGTGCGGACCGGCTGCTCTCTGTGGTGGGGGTGGTGTGGATCCGGGCTTGGATGTGGTGGTGGGGGGGGGTTGCCGCCCTGGTCTCCCCGGGTCGACCGCTCCCTGCCTTGAGCTGGGGGGGCAGTGAAGTTCGGTGCTCAATGAGCCAGCTAGCAAGCTGGCTCTCCTCTTCCAGAGGACCCTTTCCTCTGGACCTAAGCATTCCCACCCACCCACCCACCCACACACACACACACACACACACACACACACACACACACACACACACACACACACACACATCCTTGCTCATTTAGGATTCTGGGGACAGGCAGGTACCCAGAGGTTGACGAGGTGGGCCTGCTGCCATGGTTCACCCGTCTCCTCACCACTGTCTGTCCCTCAGTTTTTACTGCACTTTAGACACTGAGGGCCTTTGAGGGGACGGTGTGGACATGCACTCACGTTTGTCCTAGCACCTGTCCCCTCAATTTTAACTGCACCATAGTATCACACACTACGACACATGCATATACACCAACACCTACACACAACACTGGGGGTGGAGGGGTGGGAAGGCCTTCCTTCACCCACTTCCTGCTCCCTGCCGGGGCGGGGGGGGTTGCTGGCACGGGACTGGGCTGGTGGCTTCCTAGGACCGCTACTGGTCCTTGCTGGTCCAGCCATTTGCCCCTGCCGCAGAGGGTGTGCTAGTCTGGATAAGTGTGTGTCTCTGTCCTTGTTTTCTTCTTGTTTCTGAATGGGTGGATGAATGAGTGCGTGTTGGAGGGAGGGGACATATGGCCAGGTTTGGAGGTGTGAGGGTGAATTTGAGTGTATGTGTGTGTGTGTGTGGGGGTGGGTGTGTACATGGTGGGGGTGTATAGGGGCGAATGTAGGGTGGGTTTGGTTAGGTGGGTGAGGACAGCTGGCTCTGGGTCGGGGCTGGTCGTGCCCTGTTCACTCATGGACACTCCCCTGAGACTACTGCACCACTCCAGAGGGGGGGCGCCTTGGAGCTCCGGAGTCCGGCTTGGCCCCCCGGCGTAGGGGCGGTTGGCCCGCTCCCCTGGGCGGTGGTGGTATGGGGCGGCCGGGTGCTCCTCGGCGGGAGGTGGGCCCTGCCGGGTGGTGGGTGGCTTTCCGGGCGCGTGGGGCCGTGGTTCTGCCGCTGGCCCCTGGGGGGGGGGGGCATCCTGGGGGGGAGGCGCTCTGTTCCCTCTGGTTCCCCTGGACCTGCGCTCCTTGATTGGTGGGGCGCTGTCCGGGGTCTCTCTCTCCCGCCTGCGGGGGCGGGCGGGTGAGGGTTTCTGGGAAGTGCGGCTCTGGTACTCCACCGCTCTGTGGGGGGCCGTGGGCGGGTGGGATTCCCGGGTCTCTCTCCACCCGCCTCTGGCCTCTGGGGGAGTGCTGTCGCAGCTACCCACCCTTGCTGGTAAGTACATTCCATACATCTATCCTATGTTGCACTTCTAGGTTGCACATAAACACACACTCACACACACCCATACATCGCACTCATCTGCACTATATGTATTTGGTTTACTTTCTGTACTTCTTTGCAGTGGTCATTTGAGCTGGTTGCGTGTTTTATTTTATTAATATTATTATTATTATTATTATTATTATTTTATTATTATTAATTTTTTTTTATTTTATTATTATTATTATTATTTTTTCTTCTCTTCTTTTTCTTCTCCTTTCTTCTCCTACCTCTGTCTTTTCCCTTTTTATTATTTCTCTCCCCCTCTTTTCTTGGTCCACCTAACCCCAATAATTATCACTTTGCATATTGTTATCACTATATATTGTTATCACTACACTATATATTATACAGAATTGTTATAATTGCCATTTAAATCTGTACATAAAAACAAAGTTGTCCTCCAAAGATGGGGGGGTGGAGGTGGGCCAAAAAAAAAAAAAAAAAAAAAAAAAAAAAAAAAAAAAAAAAAAAAGAAAAAACGTTTTGTAGCGGAAGAAAACATTAATTTACTGGAAGACAATCCAGTGATCGCTCTTAATATCAAAGTAAAACATGTACTCTGTCCTGATAAAATTTTGAGCATGTGCATTTCACCTTGGGATTTAAAGTGTTTCCCTTTAGTCTGAGTACATCAGCTGAAGGCAGCTTAACTTCTTTTTTGGTTCTTGAAGTCTTTTTTTATTCTCATCCGAAAGGCATAGCCTATTCTGTTCCAGAAAACATTGGGGATTCCAATGTATCAATGACCTAGTTGGGAAAATAATTGCTGAACTCTGTAATGATCCTGATCTCAGCAGTACCAAGTGCCACAAAGGTCCACAAATCAGTTTACTCATGTATTTTATTGCCTATGGTTTGGTTTGTAAATGTGTGTTGGTGATATGGATGCATTCATGATAGCACATTTTCTGGACAAAATGCGTCTTGGAGCAGCTCCTGCAGTGCTTCCATCAAATCTGTTTTGAATAGGTTTTGGGTGCATTTTCACAAATAATTTCAAAAGCGTCTTATCTAAGACGACATAACCCTGCAACTGAAGGCAAGGGAGCTACACTGTGTAAACTGGTGAAAATCATACACATTCCGATGACTGGTGGACAAAAGGATCAAAACTTTGACAGGAAAAGGGTCTACAAACTGACCTTTTGTTTGAAGACCTGGAGGTCTTGACAAGTGAGAAATTGAAGGAAGGGCGAATTTTAGACAAGCTAGCAGAAAAGTGTGAGTGACATTGATGTTGCATCCTTTATGCATTGGCTCATTTCATCAAAAGCCAGCAAACAGGAGGAATGTGCTTGTTGGGTTTTTCTTTTGAGGAAGAACTATGTAAGCACAGCAGCATCTGGTCTCTGTGGCGCAATCGGTTAGCGCGTTCGGCTGTTAACCGAAAGGATGGTGGTTCGAGCCCACCCAGGGACGATGTATGTTCCTTTCTCTTCTTTTTTAGACGTATTTTGTGCAAACAGATTAACTAAATTTCAACATTTCACTCAAACAAATCAGCCTCTCGCCCAACGTGGGGCTCGAACCCACGACCCTGAGATTAAGAGTCTCATGCTCTACCGACTGAGCTAGCCGGGCGATTTTTGTAGGACCCCAAAGGCACTTGCTGTCGCCACATGTTGACATGTTGAGCAGGACCTGAGCTATGTTTGTGGAATTTGTGCAGAAATTAAAGACCTTCACCCTTAAACATTCACTAAACCTGGTGCATGATCTCACATCCCAGAGATTGAGAATCTGGCAAACTAACAATCGAACTGGTCAGGTAACAGCAGCATTTGAAGTGGGGTCAAAAAGGTACCATTAAAGGCACTTGACATCCCAGCTCAGTTTCGTTGCATAGCCTCTTTATAGTTGTTGAAAAAACGTTTTGTAGCGGAAGAAAACATTAATTTACTGGAAGACAATCCAGTGATCGCTCTTAATATCAAAGTAAAACATGTACTCTGTCCTGATAAAATTTTGAGCATGTGCATTTCACCTTGGGATTTAAAGTGTTTCCCTTTAGTCTGAGTACATCAGCTGAAGGCAGCTTAACTTCTTTTTTGGTTCTTGAAGTCTTTTTTTATTCTCATCCGAAAGGCATAGCCTATTCTGTTCCAGAAAACATTGGGGATTCCAATGTATCAATGACCTAGTTGGGAAAATAATTGCTGAACTCTGTAATGATCCTGATCTCAGCAGTACCAAGTGCCACAAAGGTCCACAAATCAGTTTACTCATGTATTTTATTGCCTATGGTTTGGTTTGTAAATGTGTGTTGGTGATATGTATGCATTCATGATAGCACATTTTCTGGACAAAATGCGTCTTGGAGCAGCTCCTGCAGTGCTTCCATCAAATCTGTTTTGAATAGGTTTTGGGTGCATTTTCACAAATAATTTGAAAAGCGTCTTATCTAAGAGGACATAACCCTGCAACTGAATGCAAGGGAGCTACACTGTGTAAACTGGTGAAAATCATACACATTCCGATGACTGGTGGACAAAAGGATCAAAACTTTGACAGGAAAAGGGTCTACAAACTGACCTTTTGTTTGAAGACCTGCAGGTCTTGACAAGTGAGAAATTGAAGGAAGGGCGAATTTTAGACAAGCTAGCAGAAAAGTGTGAGTGACATTGATGTTGCATCCTTTATGCATTGGCTCATTTCATCAAAAGACAGCAAACAGGAGGAATGTGCTTGTTGGGTTTTTCTTTTGAGGAAGAACTATGTAAGCACAGCAGCATCTGGTCTCTGTGGCGCAATCGGTTAGCGCGTTCGGCTGTTAACCGAAAGGATGGTGGTTCGAGCCCACTCAGGGACGATGTATGTTCCTTTCTCTTCTTTTTTAGACGTATTTTGTGCAAACAGATTAACTAAATTTCAACATTTCACTCAAACAAATCAGCCTCTCGCCCAACGTGGGGCTCGAACCCACGACCCTGAGATTAAGAGTCTCATGCTCTACCGACTGAGCTAGCCGGGCGATTTTTGTAGGACCCCAAAGGCACTTGCTGTCGCCACATGTTGACATGTTGAGCAGGACCTGAGCTATGTTTGTGGAATTTGTGCAGAAACTAAAGACCTTCACCCTTAAACATTCACTAAACCTGGTGCATGATCTCACATCCCAGAGATTGAGAATCTGGCAAACTAACAATCGAACTGGTCAGGTAACAGCAGCATTTGAAGTGGGGTCAAAAATGTACCATTAAAGGCACTTGACATCTCAGCTCAGTTTCGTTGCATAGCCTCTTTATAGTTGTTGAAAAAACGTTTTGTAGCGGAAGAAAACATTAATTTACTGGAAGACAATCCAGTGATCGCTCTTAATATCAAAGTAAAACATGTACTCTGTCCTGATAAAATTTTGAGCATGTGCATTTCACCTTGGGATTTAAAGTGTTTCCCTTTAGTCTGAGTGCATCAGCTGAAGGCAGCTTAACTTCTTTTTTGGTTCTTGAAGTCTTTTTTTATTCTCATCCGAAAGGCATAGCCTATTCTGTTCCAGAAAACATTGGGGATTCCAATGTATCAATGACCTAGTTGGGAAAATAATTGCTGAACTCTGTAATGATCCTGATCTCAGCAGTACCAAGTGCCACAAAGGTCCACAAATCAGTTTACTCATGTATTTTATTGCCTATGGTTTGGTTTGTAAATGTGTGTTGGTGATATGGATGCATTCATGATAGCACATTTTCTGGACAAAATGCGTCTTGGAGCAGCTCCTGCAGTGCTTCCATCAAATCTGTTTTGAATAGGTTTTGGGTGCATTTTCACAAATAATTTCAAAAGCGTCTTATCTAAGAGGACATAACCCTGCAACTGAAGGCAAGGGAGCTACACTGTGTAAACTGGTGAAAATCATACACATTCCGATGACTGGTGGACAAAAGGATCAAAACTTTGACAGGAAAAGGGTCTACAAACTGACCTTTTGTTTGAAGACCTGCAGGTCTTGACAAGTGAGAAATTGAAGGAAGGGCGAATTTTAGACAAGCTAGCAGAAAAGTGTGAGTGACATTGATGTTGCATCCTTTATGCATTGGCTCATTTCATCAAAAGCCAGCAAACAGGAGGAATGTGCTTGTTGGGTTTTTCTTTTGAGGAAGAACTATGTAAGCACAGCAGCATCTGGTCTCTGTGGCGCAATCGGTTAGCGCGTTCGGCTGTTAACCGAAAGGATGGTGGTTCGAGCCCACCCAGGGACGATGTATGTTCCTTTCTCTTCTTTTTTAGACGTATTTTGTGCAAACAGATTAACTAAATTTCAACATTTCACTCAAACAAATCAGCCTCTCGCCCAACGTGGGGCTCGAACCCACGACCCTGAGATTAAGAGTCTCATGCTCTACCGACTGAGCTAGCCGGGCGATTTTTGTAGGACCCCAAAGGCACTTGCTGTCGCCACATGTTGACATGTTGAGCAGGACCTGAGCTATGTTTGTGGAATTTGTGCAGAAATTAAAGACCTTCACCCTTAAACATTCACTAAACCTGGTGCATGATCTCACATCCCAGAGATTGAGAATCTGGCAAACTAACAATCGAACTGGTCAGGTAACAGCAGCATTTGAAGTGGGGTCAAAAAGGTACCATTAAAGGCACTTGACATCCCAGCTCAGTTTCGTTGCATAGCCTCTTTATAGTTGTTGAAAAAACGTTTTGTAGCGGAAGAAAACATTAATTTACTGGAAGACAATCCAGTGATCGCTCTTAATATCAAAGTAAAACATGTACTCTGTCCTGATAAAATTTTGAGCATGTGCATTTCACCTTGGGATTTAAAGTGTTTCCCTTTAGTCTGAGTACATCAGCTGAAGGCAGCTTAACTTCTTTTTTGGTTCTTGAAGTCTTTTTTTATTCTCATCCGAAAGGCATAGCCTATTCTGTTCCAGAAAACATTGGGGATTCCAATGTATCAATGACCTAGTTGGGAAAATAATTGCTGAACTCTGTAATGATCCTGATCTCAGCAGTACCAAGTGCCACAAAGGTCCACAAATCAGTTTACTCATGTATTTTATTGCCTATGGTTTGGTTTGTAAATGTGTGTTGGTGATATGGATGCATTCATGATAGCACATTTTCTGGACAAAATGCGTCTTGGAGCAGCTCCTGCAGTGCTTCCATCAAATCTGTTTTGAATAGGTTTTGGGTGCATTTTCACAAATAATTTCAAAAGCGTCTTATCTAAGAGGACATAACCCTGCAACTGAAGGCAAGGGAGCTACACTGTGTAAACTGGTGAAAATCATACACATTCCGATGACTGGTGGACAAAAGGATCAAAACTTTGACAGGAAAAGGGTCTACAAACTGACCTTTTGTTTGAAGACCTGCAGGTCTTGACAAGTGAGAAATTAAAGGAAGGGCGAATTTTAGACAAGCTAGCAGAAAAGTGTGAGTGACATTGATGTTGCATCCTTTATGCATTGGCTCATTTCATCAAAAGCCAGCAAACAGGAGGAATGTGCTTGTTGGGTTTTTCTTTTGAGGAAGAACTATGTAAGCACAGCAGCATCTGGTCTCTGTGGCGCAATCGGTTAGCGCGTTCGGCTGTTAACCGAAAGGATGGTGGTTCGAGCCCACCCAGGGACGATGTATGTTCCTTTCTCTTCTTTTTTAGACGTATTTTGTGCAAACAGATTAACTAAATTTCAACATTTCACTCAAACAAATCAGCCTCTCGCCCAACGTGGGGCTCGAACCCACGACCCTGAGATTAAGAGTCTCATGCTCTACCGACTGAGCTAGCCGGGCGATTTTTGTAGGACCCCAAAGGCACTTGCTGTCGCCACATGTTGACATGTTGAGCAGGACCTGAGCTATGTTTGTGGAATTTGTGCAGAAATTAAAGACCTTCACCCTTAAACATTCACTAAACCTGGTGCATGATCTCACATCCCAGAGATTGAGAATCTGGCAAACTAACAATCGAACTGGTCAGGTAACAGCAGCATTTGAAGTGGGGTCAAAAAGGTACCATTAAAGGCACTTGACATCCCAGCTCAGTTTCGTTGCATAGCCTCTTTATAGTTGTTGAAAAAACGTTTTGTAGCGGAAGAAAACATTAATTTACTGGAAGACAATCCAGTGATCGCTCTTAATATCAAAGTAAAACATGTACTCTGTCCTGATAAAATTTTGAGCATGTGCATTTCACCTTGGGATTTAAAGTGTTTCCCTTTAGTCTGAGTACATCAGCTGAAGGCAGCTTAACTTCTTTTTTGGTTCTTGAAGTCTTTTTTTATTCTCATCCGAAAGGCATAGCCTATTCTGTTCCAGAAAACATTGGGGATTCCAATGTATCAATGACCTAGTTGGGAAAATAATTGCTGAACTCTGTAATGATCCTGATCTCAGCAGTACCAAGTGCCACAAAGGTCCACAAATCAGTTTACTCATGTATTTTATTGCCTATGGTTTGGTTTGTAAATGTGTGTTGGTGATATGTATGCATTCATGATAGCACATTTTCTGGACAAAATGCGTCTTGGAGCAGCTCCTGCAGTGCTTCCATCAAATCTGTTTTGAATAGGTTTTGGGTGCATTTTCACAAATAATTTGAAAAGCGTCTTATCTAAGAGGACATAACCCTGCAACTGAATGCAAGGGAGCTACACTGTGTAAACTGGTGAAAATCATACACATTCCGATGACTGGTGGACAAAAGGATCAAAACTTTGACAGGAAAAGGGTCTACAAACTGACCTTTTGTTTGAAGACCTGCAGGTCTTGACAAGTGAGAAATTGAAGGAAGGGCGAATTTTAGACAAGCTAGCAGAAAAGTGTGAGTGACATTGATGTTGCATCCTTTATGCATTGGCTCATTTCATCAAAAGACAGCAAACAGGAGGAATGTGCTTGTTGGGTTTTTCTTTTGAGGAAGAACTATGTAAGCACAGCAGCATCTGGTCTCTGTGGCGCAATCGGTTAGCGCGTTCGGCTGTTAACCGAAAGGATGGTGGTTCGAGCCCACTCAGGGACGATGTATGTTCCTTTCTCTTCTTTTTTAGACGTATTTTGTGCAAACAGATTAACTAAATTTCAACATTTCACTCAAACAAATCAGCCTCTCGCCCAACGTGGGGCTCGAACCCACGACCCTGAGATTAAGAGACTCATGCTCTACCGACTGAGCTAGCCGGGCGATTTTTGTAGGACCCCAAAGGCACTTGCTGTCGCCACATGTTGACATGTTGAGCAGGACCTGAGCTATGTTTGTGGAATTTGTGCAGAAACTAAAGACCTTCACCCTTAAACATTCACTAAACCTGGTGCATGATCTCACATCCCAGAGATTGAGAATCTGGCAAACTAACAATCGAACTGGTCAGGTAACAGCAGCATTTGAAGTGGGGTCAAAAATGTACCATTAAAGGCACTTGACATCCCAGCTCAGTTTCGTTGCATAGCCTCTTTATAGTTGTTGAAAAAACGTTTTGTAGCGGAAGAAAACATTAATTTACTGGAAGACAATCCAGTGATCGCTCTTAATATCAAAGTAAAACATGTACTCTGTCCTGATAAAATTTTGAGCATGTGCATTTCACCTTGGGATTTAAAGTGTTTCCCTTTAGTCTGAGTGCATCAGCTGAAGGCAGCTTAACTTCTTTTTTGGTTCTTGAAGTCTTTTTTTATTCTCATCCGAAAGGCATAGCCTATTCTGTTCCAGAAAACATTGGGGATTCCAATGTATCAATGACCTAGTTGGGAAAATAATTGCTGAACTCTGTAATGATCCTGATCTCAGCAGTACCAAGTGCCACAAAGGTCCACAAATCAGTTTACTCATGTATTTTATTGCCTATGGTTTGGTTTGTAAATGTGTGTTGGTGATATGGATGCATTCATGATAGCACATTTTCTGGACAAAATGCGTCTTGGAGCAGCTCCTGCAGTGCTTCCATCAAATCTGTTTTGAATAGGTTTTGGGTGCATTTTCACAAATAATTTCAAAAGCGTCTTATCTAAGAGGACATAACCCTGCAACTGAAGGCAAGGGAGCTACACTGTGTAAACTGGTGAAAATCATACACATTCCGATGACTGGTGGACAAAAGGATCAAAACTTTGACAGGAAAAGGGTCTACAAACTGACCTTTTGTTTGAAGACCTGCAGGTCTTGACAAGTGAGAAATTGAAGGAAGGGCGAATTTTAGACAAGCTAGCAGAAAAGTGTGAGTGACATTGATGTTGCATCCTTTATGCATTGGCTCATTTCATCAAAAGCCAGCAAACAGGAGGAATGTGCTTGTTGGGTTTTTCTTTTGAGGAAGAACTATGTAAGCACAGCAGCATCTGGTCTCTGTGGCGCAATCGGTTAGCGCGTTCGGCTGTTAACCGAAAGGATGCTGGTTCGAGCCCACCCAGGGACGATGTATGTTCCTTTCTCTTCTTTTTTAGACGTATTTTGTGCAAACAGATTAACTAAATTTCAACATTTCACTCAAACAAATCAGCCTCTCGCCCAACGTGGGGCTCGAACCCACGACCCTGAGATTAAGAGTCTCATGCTCTACCGACTGAGCTAGCCGGGCGATTTTTGTAGGACCCCAAAGGCACTTGCTGTCGCCACATGTTGACATGTTGAGCAGGACCTGAGCTATGTTTGTGGAATTTGTGCAGAAACTAAAGACCTTCACCCTTAAACATTCACTAAACCTGGTGCATGATCTCACATCCCAGAGATTGAGAATCTGGCAAACTAACAATCGAACTGGTCAGGTAACAGCAGCATTTGAAGTGGGGTCAAAAATGTACCATTAAAGGCACTTGACATCTCAGCTCAGTTTCGTTGCATAGCCTCTTTATAGTTGTTGAAAAAACGTTTTGTAGCGGAAGAAAACATTAATTTACTGGAAGACAATCCAGTGATCGCTCTTAATATCAAAGTAAAACATGTACTCTGTCCTGATAAAATTTTGAGCATGTGCATTTCACCTTGGGATTTAAAGTGTTTCCCTTTAGTCTGAGTGCATCAGCTGAAGGCAGCTTAACTTCTTTTTTGGTTCTTGAAGTCTTTTTTTATTCTCATCCGAAAGGCATAGCCTATTCTGTTCCAGAAAACATTGGGGATTCCAATGTATCAATGACCTAGTTGGGAAAATAATTGCTGAACTCTGTAATGATCCTGATCTCAGCAGTACCAAGTGCCACAAAGGTCCACAAATCAGTTTACTCATGTATTTTATTGCCTATGGTTTGGTTTGTAAATGTGTGTTGGTGATATGGATGCATTCATGATAGCACATTTTCTGGACAAAATGCGTCTTGGAGCAGCTCCTGCAGTGCTTCCATCAAATCTGTTTTGAATAGGTTTTGGGTGCATTTTCACAAATAATTTCAAAAGCGTCTTATCTAAGAGGACATAACCCTGCAACTGAAGGCAAGGGAGCTACACTGTGTAAACTGGTGAAAATCATACACATTCCGATGACTGGTGGACAAAAGGATCAAAACTTTGACAGGAAAAGGGTCTACAAACTGACCTTTTGTTTGAAGACCTGCAGGTCTTGACAAGTGAGAAATTGAAGGAAGGGCGAATTTTAGACAAGCTAGCAGAAAAGTGTGAGTGACATTGATGTTGCATCCTTTATGCATTGGCTCATTTCATCAAAAGCCAGCAAACAGGAGGAATGTGCTTGTTGGGTTTTTCTTTTGAGGAAGAACTATGTAAGCACAGCAGCATCTGGTCTCTGTGGCGCAATCGGTTAGCGCGTTCGGCTGTTAACCGAAAGGATGCTGGTTCGAGCCCACCCAGGGACGATGTATGTTCCTTTCTCTTCTTTTTTAGACGTATTTTGTGCAAACAGATTAACTAAATTTCAACATTTCACTCAAACAAATCAGCCTCTCGCCCAACGTGGGGCTCGAACCCACGACCCTGAGATTAAGAGTCTCATGCTCTACCGACTGAGCTAGCCGGGCGATTTTTGTAGGACCCCAAAGGCACTTGCTGTCGCCACATGTTGACATGTTGAGCAGGACCTGAGCTATGTTTGTGGAATTTGTGCAGAAATTAAAGACCTTCACCCTTAAACATTCACTAAACCTGGTGCATGATCTCACATCCCAGAGATTGAGAATCTGGCAAACTAACAATCGAACTGGTCAGGTAACAGCAGCATTTGAAGTGGGGTCAAAAAGGTACCATTAAAGGCACTTGACATCCCAGCTCAGTTTCGTTGCATAGCCTCTTTATAGTTGTTGAAAAAACGTTTTGTAGCGGAAGAAAACATTAATTTACTGGAAGACAATCCAGTGATCGCTCTTAATATCAAAGTAAAACATGTACTCTGTCCTGATAAAATTTTGAGCATGTGCATTTCACCTTGGGATTTAAAGTGTTTCCCTTTAGTCTGAGTACATCAGCTGAAGGCAGCTTAACTTCTTTTTTGGTTCTTGAAGTCTTTTTTTATTCTCATCCGAAAGGCATAGCCTATTCTGTTCCAGAAAACATTGGGGATTCCAATGTATCAATGACCTAGTTGGGAAAATAATTGCTGAACTCTGTAATGATCCTGATCTCAGCAGTACCAAGTGCCACAAAGGTCCACAAATCAGTTTACTCATGTATTTTATTGCCTATGGTTTGGTTTGTAAATGTGTGTTGGTGATATGGATGCATTCATGATAGCACATTTTCTGGACAAAATGCGTCTTGGAGCAGCTCCTGCAGTGCTTCCATCAAATCTGTTTTGAATAGGTTTTGGGTGCATTTTCACAAATAATTTCAAAAGCGTCTTATCTAAGACGACATAACCCTGCAACTGAAGGCAAGGGAGCTACACTGTGTAAACTGGTGAAAATCATACACATTCCGATGACTGGTGGACAAAAGGATCAAAACTTTGACAGGAAAAGGGTCTACAAACTGACCTTTTGTTTGAAGACCTGCAGGTCTTGACAAGTGAGAAATTGAAGGAAGGGCGAATTTTAGACAAGCTAGCAGAAAAGTGTGAGTGACATTGATGTTGCATCCTTTATGCATTGGCTCATTTCATCAAAAGCCAGCAAACAGGAGGAATGTGCTTGTTGGGTTTTTCTTTTGAGGAAGAACTATGTAAGCACAGCAGCATCTGGTCTCTGTGGCGCAATCGGTTAGCGCGTTCGGCTGTTAACCGAAAGGATGCTGGTTCGAGCCCACCCAGGGACGATGTATGTTCCTTTCTTTTCTTTTTTAGACGTATTTTGTGCAAACAGATTAACTAAATTTCAACATTTCACTCAAACAAATCAGCCTCTCGCCCAACGTGGGGCTCGAACCCACGACCCTGAGATTAAGAGTCTCATGCTCTACCGACTGAGCTAGCCGGGCGATTTTTGTAGGACCCCAAAGGCACTTGCTGTCGCCACATGTTGACATGTTGAGCAGGACCTGAGCTATGTTTGTGGAATTTGTGCAGAAATTAAAGACCTTCACCCTTAAACATTCACTAAACCTGGTGCATGATCTCACATCCCAGAGATTGAGAATCTGGCAAACTAACAATCGAACTGGTCAGGTAACAGCAGCATTTGAAGTGGGGTCAAAAAGGTACCATTAAAGGCACTTGACATCCCAGCTCAGTTTCGTTGCATAGCCTCTTTATAGTTGTTGAAAAAACGTTTTGTAGCGGAAGAAAACATTAATTTACTGGAAGACAATCCAGTGATCGCTCTTAATATCAAAGTAAAACATGTACTCTGTCCTGATAAAATTTTGAGCATGTGCATTTCACCTTGGGATTTAAAGTGTTTCCCTTTAGTCTGAGTACATCAGCTGAAGGCAGCTTAACTTCTTTTTTGGTTCTTGAAGTCTTTTTTTATTCTCATCCGAAAGGCATAGCCTATTCTGTTCCAGAAAACATTGGGGATTCCAATGTATCAATGACCTAGTTGGGAAAATAATTGCTGAACTCTGTAATGATCCTGATCTCAGCAGTACCAAGTGCCACAAAGGTCCACAAATCAGTTTACTCATGTATTTTATTGCCTATGGTTTGGTTTGTAAATGTGTGTTGGTGATATGGATGCATTCATGATAGCACATTTTCTGGACAAAATGCGTCTTGGAGCAGCTCCTGCAGTGCTTCCATCAAATCTGTTTTGAATAGGTTTTGGGTGCATTTTCACAAATAATTTCAAAAGCGTCTTATCTAAGACGACATAACCCTGCAACTGAAGGCAAGGGAGCTACACTGTGTAAACTGGTGAAAATCATACACATTCCGATGACTGGTGGACAAAAGGATCAAAACTTTGACAGGAAAAGGGTCTACAAACTGACCTTTTGTTTGAAGACCTGCAGGTCTTGACAAGTGAGAAATTGAAGGAAGGGCGAATTTTAGACAAGCTAGCAGAAAAGTGTGAGTGACATTGATGTTGCATCCTTTATGCATTGGCTCATTTCATCAAAAGCCAGCAAACAGGAGGAATGTGCTTGTTGGGTTTTTCTTTTGAGGAAGAACTATGTAAGCACAGCAGCATCTGGTCTCTGTGGCGCAATCGGTTAGCGCGTTCGGCTGTTAACCGAAAGGATGGTGGTTCGAGCCCACCCAGGGACGATGTATGTTCCTTTCTCTTCTTTTTTAGACGTATTTTGTGCAAACAGATTAACTAAATTTCAACATTTCACTCAAACAAATCAGCCTCTCGCCCAACATGGGGCTCGAACCCATGACCCTGAGATTAAGAGTCTCATGCTCTACTGACTGAGCTAGCCGGGCGATTTTTGTAGGACCCCAAAGGCACTTGCTGTCGCCACATGTTGACATGTTGAGCAGGACCTGAGCTATGTTTGTGGAATTTGTGCAGAAATTAAAGACCTTCACCCTTAAACATTCACTAAACCTGGTGCATGATCTCACATCCCAGAGATTGAGAATCTGGCAAATCAACAATCGAACTGGTCAGGTAACAGCAGCATTTGAAGTGGGGTCAAAAAGGTACCATTAAAGGCACTTGACATCCCAGCTCAGTTTCGTTGCATAGCCTCTTTATAGTTGTTGAAAAAACGTTTTGTAGCGGAAGAAAACATTAATTTACTGGAAGACAATCCAGTGATCGCTCTTAATATCAAAGTAAAACATGTACTCTGTCCTGATAAAATTTTGACCATGTGCATTTCACCTTGGGATTTAAAGTGTTTCCCTTTAGTCTGAGTACATCAGCTGAAGGCAGCTTAACTTCTTTTTTGGTTCTTGAAGTCTTTTTTTATTCTCATCCGAAAGGCATAGCCTATTCTGTTCCAGAAAACATTGGGGATTCCAATGTATCAATGACCTAGTTGGGAAAATAATTGCTGAACTCTGTAATGATCCTGATCTCAGCAGTACCAAGTGCCACAAAGGTCCACAAATCAGTTTACTCATGTATTTTATTGCCTATGGTTTGGTTTGTAAATGTGTGTTGGTGATATGGATGCATTCATGATAGCACATTTTCTGGACAAAATGCGTCTTGGAGCAGCTCCTGCAGTGCTTCCATCAAATCTGTTTTGAATAGGTTTTGGGTGCATTTTCACAAATAATTTCAAAAGCGTCTTATCTAAGAGGACATAACCCTGCAACTGAAGGCAAGGGAGCTACACTGTGTAAACTGGTGAAAATCATACACATTCCGATGACTGGTGGACAAAAGGATCAAAACTTTGACAGGAAAAGGGTCTACAAACTGACCTTTTGTTTGAAGACCTGCAGGTCTTGACAAGTGAGAAATTAAAGGAAGGGCGAATTTTAGACAAGCTAGCAGAAAAGTGTGAGTGACATTGATGTTGCATCCTTTATGCATTGGCTCATTTAATCAAAAGCCAGCAAACAGGAGGAATGTGCTTGTTGGGTTTTTCTTTTGAGGAAGAACTATGTAAGCACAGCAGCATCTGGTCTCTGTGGCGCAATCGGTTAGCGCGTTCGGCTGTTAACCGAAAGGATGGTGGTTCGAGCCCACCCAGGGACGATGTATGTTCCTTTCTCTTCTTTTTTAGACGTATTTTGTGCAAACAGATTAACTAAATTTCAACATTTCACTCAAACAAACCAGCCTCTCGCCCAACGTGGGGCTCCAACCCACGACCCTGAGATTAAGAGTGTCATGCTCTACCGACTGAGCTAGCCGGGCGATTTTTGTAGGACCCCAAAGGCACTTGCTGTCACCACATGTTGACATGTTGAGCAGGACCTGAGCTATGTTTGTGGAATTTGTGCAGAAATTAAAGACCTTCACCCTTAAACATTCACTAAACCTGGTGCATGATCTCACATCCCAGAGATTGAGAATCTGGCAAACTAACAATCGAACTGGTCAGGTAACAGCAGCATTTGAAGTGGGGTCAAAAAGGTACCATTAAAGGCACTTGACATCCCAGCTCAGTTTCGTTGCATAGCCTCTTTATAGTTGTTGAAAAAACGTTTTGTAGCGGAAGAAAACATTAATTTACTGGAAGACAATCCAGTGATCGCTCTTAATATCAAAGTAAAACATGTACTCTGTCCTGATAAAATTTTGAGCATGTGCATTTCACCTTGGGATTTAAAGTGTTTCCCTTTAGTCTGAGTACATCAGCTGAAGGCAGCTTAACTTCTTTTTTGGTTCTTGAAGTCTTTTTTTATTCTCATCCGAAAGGCATAGCCTATTCTGTTCCAGAAAACATTGGGGATTCCAATGTATCAATGACCTAGTTGGGAAAATAATTGCTGAACTCTGTAATGATCCTGATCTCAGCAGTACCAAGTGCCACAAAGGTCCACAAATCAGTTTACTCATGTATTTTATTGCCTATGGTTTGGTTTGTAAATGTGTGTTGGTGATATGGATGCATTCATGATAGCACATTTTCTGGACAAAATGCGTCTTGGAGCAGCTCCTGCAGTGCTTCCATCAAATCTGTTTTGAATAGGTTTTGGGTGCATTTTCACAAATAATTTCAAAAGCGTCTTATCTAAGACGACATAACCCTGCAACTGAAGGCAAGGGAGCTACACTGTGTAAACTGGTGAAAATCATACACATTCCGATGACTGGTGGACAAAAGGATCAAAACTTTGACAGGAAAAGGGTCTACAAACTGACCTTTTGTTTGAAGACCTGCAGGTCTTGACAAGTGAGAAATTGAAGGAAGGGCGAATTTTAGACAAGCTAGCAGAAAAGTGTGAGTGACATTGATGTTGCATCCTTTATGCATTGGCTCATTTCATCAAAAGCCAGCAAACAGGAGGAATGTGCTTGTTGGGTTTTTCTTTTGAGGAAGAACTATGTAAGCACAGCAGCATCTGGTCTCTGTGGCGCAATCGGTTAGCGCGTTCGGCTGTTAACCGAAAGGATGGTGGTTCGAGCCCACCCAGGGACGATGTATGTTCCTTTCTCTTCTTTTTTAGACGTATTTTGTGCAAACAGATTAACTAAATTTCAACATTTCACTCAAACAAATCAGCCTCTCGCCCAACGTGGGGCTCCAACCCACGACCCTGAGATTAAGAGTGTCATGCTCTACCGACTGAGCTAGCCGGGCGATTTTTGTAGGACCCCAAAGGCACTTGCTGTCACCACATGTTGACATGTTGAGCAGGACCTGAGCTATGTTTGTGGAATTTGTGCAGAAATTAAAGACCTTCACCCTTAAACATTCACTAAACCTGGTGCATGATCTCACATCCCAGAGATTGAGAATCTGGCAAACTAACAATCGAACTGGTCAGGTAACAGCAGCATTTGAAGTGGGGTCAAAAAGGTACCATTAAAGGCACTTGACATCCCAGCTCAGTTTCGTTGCATAGCCTCTTTATAGTTGTTGAAAAAACGTTTTGTAGCGGAAGAAAACATTAATTTACTGGAAGACAATCCAGTGATCGCTCTTAATATCAAAGTAAAACATGTACTCTGTCCTGATAAAATTTTGAGCATGTGCATTTCACCTTGGGATTTAAAGTGTTTCCCTTTAGTCTGAGTACATCAGCTGAAGGCAGCTTAACTTCTTTTTTGGTTCTTGAAGTCTTTTTTTATTCTCATCCGAAAGGCATAGCCTATTCTGTTCCAGAAAACATTGGGGATTCCAATGTATCAATGACCTAGTTGGGAAAATAATTGCTGAACTCTGTAATGATCCTGATCTCAGCAGTACCAAGTGCCACAAAGGTCCACAAATCAGTTTACTCATGTATTTTATTGCCTATGGTTTGGTTTGTAAATGTGTGTTGGTGATATGGATGCATTCATGATAGCACATTTTCTGGACAAAATGCGTCTTGGAGCAGCTCCTGCAGTGCTTCCATCAAATCTGTTTTGAATAGGTTTTGGGTGCATTTTCACAAATAATTTCAAAAGCGTCTTATCTAAGACGACATAACCCTGCAACTGAAGGCAAGGGAGCTACACTGTGTAAACTGGTGAAAATCATACACATTCCGATGACTGGTGGACAAAAGGATCAAAACTTTGACAGGAAAAGGGTCTACAAACTGACCTTTTGTTTGAAGACCTGGAGGTCTTGACAAGTGAGAAATTGAAGGAAGGGCGAATTTTAGACAAGCTAGCAGAAAAGTGTGAGTGACATTGATGTTGCATCCTTTATGCATTGGCTCATTTCATCAAAAGCCAGCAAACAGGAGGAATGTGCTTGTTGGGTTTTTCTTTTGAGGAAGAACTATGTAAGCACAGCAGCATCTGGTCTCTGTGGCGCAATCGGTTAGCGCGTTCGGCTGTTAACCGAAAGGATGGTGGTTCGAGCCCACCCAGGGACGATGTATGTTCCTTTCTCTTCTTTTTTAGACGTATTTTGTGCAAACAGATTAACTAAATTTCAACATTTCACTCAAACAAATCAGCCTCTCGCCCAACGTGGGGCTCGAACCCACGACCCTGAGATTAAGAGTCTCATGCTCTACCGACTGAGCTAGCCGGGCGATTTTTGTAGGACCCCAAAGGCACTTGCTGTCGCCACATGTTGACATGTTGAGCAGGACCTGAGCTATGTTTGTGGAATTTGTGCAGAAATTAAAGACCTTCACCCTTAAACATTCACTAAACCTGGTGCATGATCTCACATCCCAGAGATTGAGAATCTGGCAAACTAACAATCGAACTGGTCAGGTAACAGCAGCATTTGAAGTGGGGTCAAAAAGGTACCATTAAAGGCACTTGACATCCCAGCTCAGTTTCGTTGCATAGCCTCTTTATAGTTGTTGAAAAAACGTTTTGTAGCGGAAGAAAACATTAATTTACTGGAAGACAATCCAGTGATCGCTCTTAATATCAAAGTAAAACATGTACTCTGTCCTGATAAAATTTTGAGCATGTGCATTTCACCTTGGGATTTAAAGTGTTTCCCTTTAGTCTGAGTACATCAGCTGAAGGCAGCTTAACTTCTTTTTTGGTTCTTGAAGTCTTTTTTTATTCTCATCCGAAAGGCATAGCCTATTCTGTTCCAGAAAACATTGGGGATTCCAATGTATCAATGACCTAGTTGGGAAAATAATTGCTGAACTCTGTTATGATCCTGATCTCAGCAGTACCAAGTGCCACAAAGGTCCACAAATCAGTTTACTCATGTATTTTATTGCCTATGGTTTGGTTTGTAAATGTGTGTTGGTGATATGGATGCATTCATGATAGCACATTTTCTGGACAAAATGCGTCTTGGAGCAGCTCCTGCAGTGCTTCCATCAAATCTGTTTTGAATAGGTTTTGGGTGCATTTTCACAAATAATTTCAAAAGCGTCTTATCTAAGACGACATAACCCTGCAACTGAAGGCAAGGGAGCTACACTGTGTAAACTGGTGAAAATCATACACATTCCGATGACTGGTGGACAAAAGGATCAAAACTTTGACAGGAAAAGGGTCTACAAACTGACCTTTTGTTTGAAGACCTGGAGGTCTTGACAAGTGAGAAATTGAAGGAAGGGCGAATTTTAGACAAGCTAGCAGAAAAGTGTGAGTGACATTGATGTTGCATCCTTTATGCATTGGCTCATTTCATCAAAAGCCAGCAAACAGGAGGAATGTGCTTGTTGGGTTTTTCTTTTGAGGAAGAACTATGTAAGCACAGCAGCATCTGGTCTCTGTGGCGCAATCGGTTAGCGCGTTCGGCTGTTAACCGAAAGGATGGTGGTTCGAGCCCACCCAGGGACGATGTATGTTCCTTTCTCTTCTTTTTTAGACGTATTTTGTGCAAACAGATTAACTAAATTTCAACATTTCACTCAAACAAATCAGCCTCTCGCCCAACGTGGGGCTCGAACCCACGACCCTGAGATTAAGAGTCTCATGCTCTACCGACTGAGCTAGCCGGGCGATTTTTGTAGGACCCCAAAGGCACTTGCTGTCGCCACATGTTGACATGTTGAGCAGGACCTGAGCTATGTTTGTGGAATTTGTGCAGAAATTAAAGACCTTCACCCTTAAACATTCACTAAACCTGGTGCATGATCTCACATCCCAGAGATTGAGAATCTGGCAAACTAACAATCGAACTGGTCAGGTAACAGCAGCATTTGAAGTGGGGTCAAAAAGGTACCATTAAAGGCACTTGACATCCCAGCTCAGTTTCGTTGCATAGCCTCTTTATAGTTGTTGAAAAAACGTTTTGTAGCGGAAGAAAACATTAATTTACTGGAAGACAATCCAGTGATCGCTCTTAATATCAAAGTAAAACATGTACTCTGTCCTGATAAAATTTTGAGCATGTGCATTTCACCTTGGGATTTAAAGTGTTTCCCTTTAGTCTGAGTACATCAGCTGAAGGCAGCTTAACTTCTTTTTTGGTTCTTGAAGTCTTTTTTTATTCTCATCCGAAAGGCATAGCCTATTCTGTTCCAGAAAACATTGGGGATTCCAATGTATCAATGACCTAGTTGGGAAAATAATTGCTGAACTCTGTAATGATCCTGATCTCAGCAGTACCAAGTGCCACAAAGGTCCACAAATCAGTTTACTCATGTATTTTATTGCCTATGGTTTGGTTTGTAAATGTGTGTTGGTGATATGGATGCATTCATGATAGCACATTTTCTGGACAAAATGCGTCTTGGAGCAGCTCCTGCAGTGCTTCCATCAAATCTGTTTTGAATAGGTTTTGGGTGCATTTTCACAAATAATTTCAAAAGCGTCTTATCTAAGACGACATAACCCTGCAACTGAAGGCAAGGGAGCTACACTGTGTAAACTGGTGAAAATCATACACATTCCGATGACTGGTGGACAAAAGGATCAAAACTTTGACAGGAAAAGGGTCTACAAACTGACCTTTTGTTTGAAGACCTGGAGGTCTTGACAAGTGAGAAATTGAAGGAAGGGCGAATTTTAGACAAGCTAGCAGAAAAGTGTGAGTGACATTGATGTTGCATCCTTTATGCATTGGCTCATTTCATCAAAAGCCAGCAAACAGGAGGAATGTGCTTGTTGGGTTTTTCTTTTGAGGAAGAACTATGTAAGCACAGCAGCATCTGGTCTCTGTGGCGCAATCGGTTAGCGCGTTCGGCTGTTAACCGAAAGGATGGTGGTTCGAGCCCACCCAGGGACGATGTATGTTCCTTTCTCTTCTTTTTTAGACGTATTTTGTGCAAACAGATTAACTAAATTTCAACATTTCACTCAAACAAATCAGCCTCTCGCCCAACGTGGGGCTCGAACCCACGACCCTGAGATTAAGAGTCTCATGCTCTACCGACTGAGCTAGCCGGGCGATTTTTGTAGGACCCCAAAGGCACTTGCTGTCGCCACATGTTGACATGTTGAGCAGGACCTGAGCTATGTTTGTGGAATTTGTGCAGAAATTAAAGACCTTCACCCTTAAACATTCACTAAACCTGGTGCATGATCTCACATCCCAGAGATTGAGAATCTGGCAAACTAACAATCGAACTGGTCAGGTAACAGCAGCATTTGAAGTGGGGTCAAAAAGGTACCATTAAAGGCACTTGACATCCCAGCTCAGTTTCGTTGCATAGCCTCTTTATAGTTGTTGAAAAAACGTTTTGTAGCGGAAGAAAACATTAATTTACTGGAAGACAATCCAGTGATCGCTCTTAATATCAAAGTAAAACATGTACTCTGTCCTGATAAAATTTTGAGCATGTGCATTTCACCTTGGGATTTAAAGTGTTTCCCTTTAGTCTGAGTACATCAGCTGAAGGCAGCTTAACTTCTTTTTTGGTTCTTGAAGTCTTTTTTTATTCTCATCCGAAAGGCATAGCCTATTCTGTTCCAGAAAACATTGGGGATTCCAATGTATCAATGACCTAGTTGGGAAAATAATTGCTGAACTCTGTTATGATCCTGATCTCAGCAGTACCAAGTGCCACAAAGGTCCACAAATCAGTTTACTCATGTATTTTATTGCCTATGGTTTGGTTTGTAAATGTGTGTTGGTGATATGGATGCATTCATGATAGCACATTTTCTGGACAAAATGCGTCTTGGAGCAGCTCCTGCAGTGCTTCCATCAAATCTGTTTTGAATAGGTTTTGGGTGCATTTTCACAAATAATTTCAAAAGCGTCTTATCTAAGACGACATAACCCTGCAACTGAAGGCAAGGGAGCTACACTGTGTAAACTGGTGAAAATCATACACATTCCGATGACTGGTGGACAAAAGGATCAAAACTTTGACAGGAAAAGGGTCTACAAACTGACCTTTTGTTTGAAGACCTGGAGGTCTTGACAAGTGAGAAATTGAAGGAAGGGCGAATTTTAGACAAGCTAGCAGAAAAGTGTGAGTGACATTGATGTTGCATCCTTTATGCATTGGCTCATTTCATCAAAAGCCAGCAAACAGGAGGAATGTGCTTGTTGGGTTTTTCTTTTGAGGAAGAACTATGTAAGCACAGCAGCATCTGGTCTCTGTGGCGCAATCGGTTAGCGCGTTCGGCTGTTAACCGAAAGGATGGTGGTTCGAGCCCACCCAGGGACGATGTATGTTCCTTTCTCTTCTTTTTTAGACGTATTTTGTGCAAACAGATTAACTAAATTTCAACATTTCACTCAAACAAATCAGCCTCTCGCCCAACGTGGGGCTCGAACCCACGACCCTGAGATTAAGAGTCTCATGCTCTACCGACTGAGCTAGCCGGGCGATTTTTGTAGGACCCCAAAGGCACTTGCTGTCGCCACATGTTGACATGTTGAGCAGGACCTGAGCTATGTTTGTGGAATTTGTGCAGAAATTAAAGACCTTCACCCTTAAACATTCACTAAACCTGGTGCATGATCTCACATCCCAGAGATTGAGAATCTGGCAAACTAACAATCGAACTGGTCAGGTAACAGCAGCATTTGAAGTGGGGTCAAAAAGGTACCATTAAAGGCACTTGACATCCCAGCTCAGTTTCGTTGCATAGCCTCTTTATAGTTGTTGAAAAAACGTTTTGTAGCGGAAGAAAACATTAATTTACTGGAAGACAATCCAGTGATCGCTCTTAATATCAAAGTAAAACATGTACTCTGTCCTGATAAAATTTTGAGCATGTGCATTTCACCTTGGGATTTAAAGTGTTTCCCTTTAGTCTGAGTACATCAGCTGAAGGCAGCTTAACTTCTTTTTTGGTTCTTGAAGTCTTTTTTTATTCTCATCCGAAAGGCATAGCCTATTCTGTTCCAGAAAACATTGGGGATTCCAATGTATCAATGACCTAGTTGGGAAAATAATTGCTGAACTCTGTAATGATCCTGATCTCAGCAGTACCAAGTGCCACAAAGGTCCACAAATCAGTTTACTCATGTATTTTATTGCCTATGGTTTGGTTTGTAAATGTGTGTTGGTGATATGTATGCATTCATGATAGCACATTTTCTGGACAAAATGCGTCTTGGAGCAGCTCCTGCAGTGCTTCCATCAAATCTGTTTTGAATAGGTTTTGGGTGCATTTTCACAAATAATTTGAAAAGCGTCTTATCTAAGAGGACATAACCCTGCAACTGAATGCAAGGGAGCTACACTGTGTAAACTGGTGAAAATCATACACATTCCGATGACTGGTGGACAAAAGGATCAAAACTTTGACAGGAAAAGGGTCTACAAACTGACCTTTTGTTTGAAGACCTGCAGGTCTTGACAAGTGAGAAATTGAAGGAAGGGCGAATTTTAGACAAGCTAGCAGAAAAGTGTGAGTGACATTGATGTTGCATCCTTTATGCATTGGCTCATTTCATCAAAAGACAGCAAACAGGAGGAATGTGCTTGTTGGGTTTTTCTTTTGAGGAAGAACTATGTAAGCACAGCAGCATCTGGTCTCTGTGGCGCAATCGGTTAGCGCGTTCGGCTGTTAACCGAAAGGATGGTGGTTCGAGCCCACCCAGGGACGATGTATGTTCCTTTCTCTTCTTTTTTAGACGTATTTTGTGCAAACAGATTAACTAAATTTCAACATTTCACTCAAACAAATCAGCCTCTCGCCCAACGTGGGGCTCGAACCCACGACCCTGAGATTAAGAGTCTCATGCTCTACCGACTGAGCTAGCCGGGCGATTTTTGTAGGACCCCAAAGGCACTTGCTGTCGCCACATGTTGACATGTTGAGCAGGACCTGAGCTATGTTTGTGGAATTTGTGCAGAAATTAAAGACCTTCACCCTTAAACATTCACTAAACCTGGTGCATGATCTCACATCCCAGAGATTGAGAATCTGGCAAACTAACAATCGAACTGGTCAGGTAACAGCAGCATTTGAAGTGGGGTCAAAAAGGTACCATTAAAGGCACTTGACATCCCAGCTCAGTTTCGTTGCATAGCCTCTTTATAGTTGTTGAAAAAACGTTTTGTAGCGGAAGAAAACATTAATTTACTGGAAGACAATCCAGTGATCGCTCTTAATATCAAAGTAAAACATGTACTCTGTCCTGATAAAATTTTGAGCATGTGCATTTCACCTTGGGATTTAAAGTGTTTCCCTTTAGTCTGAGTACATCAGCTGAAGGCAGCTTAACTTCTTTTTTGGTTCTTGAAGTCTTTTTTTATTCTCATCCGAAAGGCATAGCCTATTCTGTTCCAGAAAACATTGGGGATTCCAATGTATCAATGACCTAGTTGGGAAAATAATTGCTGAACTCTGTAATGATCCTGATCTCAGCAGTACCAAGTGCCACAAAGGTCCACAAATCAGTTTACTCATGTATTTTATTGCCTATGGTTTGGTTTGTAAATGTGTGTTGGTGATATGGATGCATTCATGATAGCACATTTTCTGGACAAAATGCGTCTTGGAGCAGCTCCTGCAGTGCTTCCATCAAATCTGTTTTGAATAGGTTTTGGGTGCATTTTCACAAATAATTTCAAAAGCGTCTTATCTAAGAGGACATAACCCTGCAACTGAAGGCAAGGGAGCTACACTGTGTAAACTGGTGAAAATCATACACATTCCGATGACTGGTGGACAAAAGGATCAAAACTTTGACAGGAAAAGGGTCTACAAACTGACCTTTTGTTTGAAGACCTGCAGGTCTTGACAAGTGAGAAATTAAAGGAAGGGCGAATTTTAGACAAGCTAGCAGAAAAGTGTGAGTGACATTGATGTTGCATCCTTTATGCATTGGCTCATTTCATCAAAAGCCAGCAAACAGGAGGAATGTGCTTGTTGGGTTTTTCTTTTGAGGAAGAACTATGTAAGCACAGCAGCATCTGGTCTCTGTGGCGCAATCGGTTAGCGCGTTCGGCTGTTAACCGAAAGGATGGTGGTTCGAGCCCACCCAGGGACGATGTATGTTCCTTTCTCTTCTTTTTTAGACGTATTTTGTGCAAACAGATTAACTAAATTTCAACATTTCACTCAAACAAATCAGCCTCTCGCCCAACGTGGGGCTCGAACCCACGACCCTGAGATTAAGAGTCTCATGCTCTACCGACTGAGCTAGCCGGGCGATTTTTGTAGGACCCCAAAGGCACTTGCTGTCGCCACATGTTGACATGTTGAGCAGGACCTGAGCTATGTTTGTGGAATTTGTGCAGAAATTAAAGACCTTCACCCTTAAACATTCACTAAACCTGGTGCATGATCTCACATCCCAGAGATTGAGAATCTGGCAAACTAACAATCGAACTGGTCAGGTAACAGCAGCATTTGAAGTGGGGTCAAAAAGGTACCATTAAAGGCACTTGACATCCCAGCTCAGTTTCGTTGCATAGCCTCTTTATAGTTGTTGAAAAAACGTTTTGTAGCGGAAGAAAACATTAATTTACTGGAAGACAATCCAGTGATCGCTCTTAATATCAAAGTAAAACATGTACTCTGTCCTGATAAAATTTTGAGCATGTGCATTTCACCTTGGGATTTAAAGTGTTTCCCTTTAGTCTGAGTACATCAGCTGAAGGCAGCTTAACTTCTTTTTTGGTTCTTGAAGTCTTTTTTTATTCTCATCCGAAAGGCATAGCCTATTCTGTTCCAGAAAACATTGGGGATTCCAATGTATCAATGACCTAGTTGGGAAAATAATTGCTGAACTCTGTAATGATCCTGATCTCAGCAGTACCAAGTGCCACAAAGGTCCACAAATCAGTTTACTCATGTATTTTATTGCCTATGGTTTGGTTTGTAAATGTGTGTTGGTGATATGTATGCATTCATGATAGCACATTTTCTGGACAAAATGCGTCTTGGAGCAGCTCCTGCAGTGCTTCCATCAAATCTGTTTTGAATAGGTTTTGGGTGCATTTTCACAAATAATTTGAAAAGCGTCTTATCTAAGAGGACATAACCCTGCAACTGAATGCAAGGGAGCTACACTGTGTAAACTGGTGAAAATCATACACATTCCGATGACTGGTGGACAAAAGGATCAAAACTTTGACAGGAAAAGGGTCTACAAACTGACCTTTTGTTTGAAGACCTGCAGGTCTTGACAAGTGAGAAATTGAAGGAAGGGCGAATTTTAGACAAGCTAGCAGAAAAGTGTGAGTGACATTGATGTTGCATCCTTTATGCATTGGCTCATTTCATCAAAAGACAGCAAACAGGAGGAATGTGCTTGTTGGGTTTTTCTTTTGAGGAAGAACTATGTAAGCACAGCAGCATCTGGTCTCTGTGGCGCAATCGGTTAGCGCGTTCGGCTGTTAACCGAAAGGATGGTGGTTCGAGCCCACTCAGGGACGATGTATGTTCCTTTCTCTTCTTTTTTAGACGTATTTTGTGCAAACAGATTAACTAAATTTCAACATTTCACTCAAACAAATCAGCCTCTCGCCCAACGTGGGGCTCGAACCCACGACCCTGAGATTAAGAGACTCATGCTCTACCGACTGAGCTAGCCGGGCGATTTTTGTAGGACCCCAAAGGCACTTGCTGTCGCCACATGTTGACATGTTGAGCAGGACCTGAGCTATGTTTGTGGAATTTGTGCAGAAACTAAAGACCTTCACCCTTAAACATTCACTAAACCTGGTGCATGATCTCACATCCCAGAGATTGAGAATCTGGCAAACTAACAATCGAACTGGTCAGGTAACAGCAGCATTTGAAGTGGGGTCAAAAATGTACCATTAAAGGCACTTGACATCTCAGCTCAGTTTCGTTGCATAGCCTCTTTATAGTTGTTGAAAAAACGTTTTGTAGCGGAAGAAAACATTAATTTACTGGAAGACAATCCAGTGATCGCTCTTAATATCAAAGTAAAACATGTACTCTGTCCTGATAAAATTTTGAGCATGTGCATTTCACCTTGGGATTTAAAGTGTTTCCCTTTAGTCTGAGTGCATCAGCTGAAGGCAGCTTAACTTCTTTTTTGGTTCTTGAAGTCTTTTTTTATTCTCATCCGAAAGGCATAGCCTATTCTGTTCCAGAAAACATTGGGGATTCCAATGTATCAATGACCTAGTTGGGAAAATAATTGCTGAACTCTGTAATGATCCTGATCTCAGCAGTACCAAGTGCCACAAAGGTCCACAAATCAGTTTACTCATGTATTTTATTGCCTATGGTTTGGTTTGTAAATGTGTGTTGGTGATATGGATGCATTCATGATAGCACATTTTCTGGACAAAATGCGTCTTGGAGCAGCTCCTGCAGTGCTTCCATCAAATCTGTTTTGAATAGGTTTTGGGTGCATTTTCACAAATAATTTCAAAAGCGTCTTATCTAAGAGGACATAACCCTGCAACTGAAGGCAAGGGAGCTACACTGTGTAAACTGGTGAAAATCATACACATTCCGATGACTGGTGGACAAAAGGATCAAAACTTTGACAGGAAAAGGGTCTACAAACTGACCTTTTGTTTGAAGACCTGCAGGTCTTGACAAGTGAGAAATTGAAGGAAGGGCGAATTTTAGACAAGCTAGCAGAAAAGTGTGAGTGACATTGATGTTGCATCCTTTATGCATTGGCTCATTTCATCAAAAGCCAGCAAACAGGAGGAATGTGCTTGTTGGGTTTTTCTTTTGAGGAAGAACTATGTAAGCACAGCAGCATCTGGTCTCTGTGGCGCAATCGGTTAGCGCGTTCGGCTGTTAACCGAAAGGATGCTGGTTCGAGCCCACCCAGGGACGATGTATGTTCCTTTCTCTTCTTTTTTAGACGTATTTTGTGCAAACAGATTAACTAAATTTCAACATTTCACTCAAACAAATCAGCCTCTCGCCCAACGTGGGGCTCGAACCCACGACCCTGAGATTAAGAGTCTCATGCTCTACCGACTGAGCTAGCCGGGCGATTTTTGTAGGACCCCAAAGGCACTTGCTGTCGCCACATGTTGACATGTTGAGCAGGACCTGAGCTATGTTTGTGGAATTTGTGCAGAAATTAAAGACCTTCACCCTTAAACATTCACTAAACCTGGTGCATGATCTCACATCCCAGAGATTGAGAATCTGGCAAACTAACAATCGAACTGGTCAGGTAACAGCAGCATTTGAAGTGGGGTCAAAAAGGTACCATTAAAGGCACTTGACATCCCAGCTCAGTTTCGTTGCATAGCCTCTTTATAGTTGTTGAAAAAACGTTTTGTAGCGGAAGAAAACATTAATTTACTGGAAGACAATCCAGTGATCGCTCTTAATATCAAAGTAAAACATGTACTCTGTCCTGATAAAATTTTGAGCATGTGCATTTCACCTTGGGATTTAAAGTGTTTCCCTTTAGTCTGAGTACATCAGCTGAAGGCAGCTTAACTTCTTTTTTGGTTCTTGAAGTCTTTTTTTATTCTCATCCGAAAGGCATAGCCTATTCTGTTCCAGAAAACATTGGGGATTCCAATGTATCAATGACCTAGTTGGGAAAATAATTGCTGAACTCTGTAATGATCCTGATCTCAGCAGTACCAAGTGCCACAAAGGTCCACAAATCAGTTTACTCATGTATTTTATTGCCTATGGTTTGGTTTGTAAATGTGTGTTGGTGATATGGATGCATTCATGATAGCACATTTTCTGGACAAAATGCGTCTTGGAGCAGCTCCTGCAGTGCTTCCATCAAATCTGTTTTGAATAGGTTTTGGGTGCATTTTCACAAATAATTTCAAAAGCGTCTTATCTAAGAGGACATAACCCTGCAACTGAAGGCAAGGGAGCTACACTGTGTAAACTGGTGAAAATCATACACATTCCGATGACTGGTGGACAAAAGGATCAAAACTTTGACAGGAAAAGGGTCTACAAACTGACCTTTTGTTTGAAGACCTGCAGGTCTTGACAAGTGAGAAATTAAAGGAAGGGCGAATTTTAGACAAGCTAGCAGAAAAGTGTGAGTGACATTGATGTTGCATCCTTTATGCATTGGCTCATTTCATCAAAAGCCAGCAAACAGGAGGAATGTGCTTGTTGGGTTTTTCTTTTGAGGAAGAACTATGTAAGCACAGCAGCATCTGGTCTCTGTGGCGCAATCGGTTAGCGCGTTCGGCTGTTAACCGAAAGGATGGTGGTTCGAGCCCACCCAGGGACGATGTATGTTCCTTTCTCTTCTTTTTTAGACGTATTTTGTGCAAACAGATTAACTAAATTTCAACATTTCACTCAAACAAATCAGCCTCTCGCCCAACGTGGGGCTCGAACCCACGACCCTGAGATTAAGAGTCTCATGCTCTACCGACTGAGCTAGCCGGGCGATTTTTGTAGGACCCCAAAGGCACTTGCTGTCGCCACATGTTGACATGTTGAGCAGGACCTGAGCTATGTTTGTGGAATTTGTGCAGAAACTAAAGACCTTCACCCTTAAACATTCACTAAACCTGGTGCATGATCTCACATCCCAGAGATTGAGAATCTGGCAAACTAACAATCGAACTGGTCAGGTAACAGCAGCATTTGAAGTGGGGTCAAAAATGTACCATTAAAGGCACTTGACATCTCAGCTCAGTTTCGTTGCATAGCCTCTTTATAGTTGTTGAAAAAACGTTTTGTAGCGGAAGAAAACATTAATTTACTGGAAGACAATCCAGTGATCGCTCTTAATATCAAAGTAAAACATGTACTCTGTCCTGATAAAATTTTGAGCATGTGCATTTCACCTTGGGATTTAAAGTGTTTCCCTTTAGTCTGAGTGCATCAGCTGAAGGCAGCTTAACTTCTTTTTTGGTTCTTGAAGTCTTTTTTTATTCTCATCCGAAAGGCATAGCCTATTCTGTTCCAGAAAACATTGGGGATTCCAATGTATCAATGACCTAGTTGGGAAAATAATTGCTGAACTCTGTAATGATCCTGATCTCAGCAGTACCAAGTGCCACAAAGGTCCACAAATCAGTTTACTCATGTATTTTATTGCCTATGGTTTGGTTTGTAAATGTGTGTTGGTGATATGGATGCATTCATGATAGCACATTTTCTGGACAAAATGCGTCTTGGAGCAGCTCCTGCAGTGCTTCCATCAAATCTGTTTTGAATAGGTTTTGGGTGCATTTTCACAAATAATTTCAAAAGCGTCTTATCTAAGAGGACATAACCCTGCAACTGAAGGCAAGGGAGCTACACTGTGTAAACTGGTGAAAATCATACACATTCCGATGACTGGTGGACAAAAGGATCAAAACTTTGACAGGAAAAGGGTCTACAAACTGACCTTTTGTTTGAAGACCTGCAGGTCTTGACAAGTGAGAAATTGAAGGAAGGGCGAATTTTAGACAAGCTAGCAGAAAAGTGTGAGTGACATTGATGTTGCATCCTTTATGCATTGGCTCATTTCATCAAAAGCCAGCAAACAGGAGGAATGTGCTTGTTGGGTTTTTCTTTTGAGGAAGAACTATGTAAGCACAGCAGCATCTGGTCTCTGTGGCGCAATCGGTTAGCGCGTTCGGCTGTTAACCGAAAGGATGCTGGTTCGAGCCCACCCAGGGACGATGTATGTTCCTTTCTCTTCTTTTTTAGACGTATTTTGTGCAAACAGATTAACTAAATTTCAACATTTCACTCAAACAAATCAGCCTCTCGCCCAACGTGGGGCTCGAACCCACGACCCTGAGATTAAGAGTCTCATGCTCTACCGACTGAGCTAGCCGGGCGATTTTTGTAGGACCCCAAAGGCACTTGCTGTCGCCACATGTTGACATGTTGAGCAGGACCTGAGCTATGTTTGTGGAATTTGTGCAGAAATTAAAGACCTTCACCCTTAAACATTCACTAAACCTGGTGCATGATCTCACATCCCAGAGATTGAGAATCTGGCAAACTAACAATCGAACTGGTCAGGTAACAGCAGCATTTGAAGTGGGGTCAAAAAGGTACCATTAAAGGCACTTGACATCCCAGCTCAGTTTCGTTGCATAGCCTCTTTATAGTTGTTGAAAAAATGTTTTGTAGCGGAAGAAAACATTAATTTACTGGAAGACAATCCAGTGATCGCTCTTAATATCAAAGTAAAACATGTACTCTGTCCTGATAAAATTTTGAGCATGTGCATTTCACCTTGGGATTTAAAGTGTTTCCCTTTAGTCTGAGTACATCAGCTGAAGGCAGCTTAACTTCTTTTTTGGTTCTTGAAGTCTTTTTTTATTCTCATCCGAAAGGCATAGCCTATTCTGTTCCAGAAAACATTGGGGATTCCAATGTATCAATGACCTAGTTGGGAAAATAATTGCTGAACTCTGTAATGATCCTGATCTCAGCAGTACCAAGTGCCACAAAGGTCCACAAATCAGTTTACTCATGTATTTTATTGCCTATGGTTTGGTTTGTAAATGTGTGTTGGTGATATGGATGCATTCATGATAGCACATTTTCTGGACAAAATGCGTCTTGGAGCAGCTCCTGCAGTGCTTCCATCAAATCTGTTTTGAATAGGTTTTGGGTGCATTTTCACAAATAATTTCAAAAGCGTCTTATCTAAGACGACATAACCCTGCAACTGAAGGCAAGGGAGCTACACTGTGTAAACTGGTGAAAATCATACACATTCCGATGACTGGTGGACAAAAGGATCAAAACTTTGACAGGAAAAGGGTCTACAAACTGACCTTTTGTTTGAAGACCTGCAGGTCTTGACAAGTGAGAAATTGAAGGAAGGGCGAATTTTAGACAAGCTAGCAGAAAAGTGTGAGTGACATTGATGTTGCATCCTTTATGCATTGGCTCATTTCATCAAAAGCCAGCAAACAGGAGGAATGTGCTTGTTGGGTTTTTCTTTTGAGGAAGAACTATGTAAGCACAGCAGCATCTGGTCTCTGTGGCGCAATCGGTTAGCGCGTTCGGCTGTTAACCGAAAGGATGCTGGTTCGAGCCCACCCAGGGACGATGTATGTTCCTTTCTTTTCTTTTTTAGACGTATTTTGTGCAAACAGATTAACTAAATTTCAACATTTCACTCAAACAAATCAGCCTCTCGCCCAACGTGGGGCTCGAACCCACGACCCTGAGATTAAGAGTCTCATGCTCTACCGACTGAGCTAGCCGGGCGATTTTTGTAGGACCCCAAAGGCACTTGCTGTCGCCACATGTTGACATGTTGAGCAGGACCTGAGCTATGTTTGTGGAATTTGTGCAGAAATTAAAGACCTTCACCCTTAAACATTCACTAAACCTGGTGCATGATCTCACATCCCAGAGATTGAGAATCTGGCAAACTAACAATCGAACTGGTCAGGTAACAGCAGCATTTGAAGTGGGGTCAAAAAGGTACCATTAAAGGCACTTGACATCCCAGCTCAGTTTCGTTGCATAGCCTCTTTATAGTTGTTGAAAAAACGTTTTGTAGCGGAAGAAAACATTAATTTACTGGAAGACAATCCAGTGATCGCTCTTAATATCAAAGTAAAACATGTACTCTGTCCTGATAAAATTTTGAGCATGTGCATTTCACCTTGGGATTTAAAGTGTTTCCCTTTAGTCTGAGTACATCAGCTGAAGGCAGCTTAACTTCTTTTTTGGTTCTTGAAGTCTTTTTTTATTCTCATCCGAAAGGCATAGCCTATTCTGTTCCAGAAAACATTGGGGATTCCAATGTATCAATGACCTAGTTGGGAAAATAATTGCTGAACTCTGTAATGATCCTGATCTCAGCAGTACCAAGTGCCACAAAGCTCCACAAATCAGTTTACTCATGTATTTTATTGCCTATGGTTTGGTTTGTAAATGTGTGTTGGTGATATGGATGCATTCATGATAGCACATTTTCTGGACAAAATGCGTCTTGGAGCAGCTCCTGCAGTGCTTCCATCAAATCTGTTTTGAATAGGTTTTGGGTGCATTTTCACAAATAATTTCAAAAGCGTCTTATCTAAGACGACATAACCCTGCAACTGAAGGCAAGGGAGCTACACTGTGTAAACTGGTGAAAATCATACACATTCCGATGACTGGTGGACAAAAGGATCAAAACTTTGACAGGAAAAGGGTCTACAAACTGACCTTTTGTTTGAAGACCTGCAGGTCTTGACAAGTGAGAAATTGAAGGAAGGGCGAATTTTAGACAAGCTAGCAGAAAAGTGTGAGTGACATTGATGTTGCATCCTTTATGCATTGGCTCATTTCATCAAAAGCCAGCAAACAGGAGGAATGTGCTTGTTGGGTTTTTCTTTTGAGGAAGAACTATGTAAGCACAGCAGCATCTGGTCTCTGTGGCGCAATCGGTTAGCGCGTTCGGCTGTTAACCGAAAGGATGGTGGTTCGAGCCCACCCAGGGACGATGTATGTTCCTTTCTCTTCTTTTTTAGACGTATTTTGTGCAAACAGATTAACTAAATTTCAACATTTCACTCAAACAAATCAGCCTCTCGCCCAACATGGGGCTCGAACCCATGACCCTGAGATTAAGAGTCTCATGCTCTACTGACTGAGCTAGCCGGGCGATTTTTGTAGGACCCCAAAGGCACTTGCTGTCGCCACATGTTGACATGTTGAGCAGGACCTGAGCTATGTTTGTGGAATTTGTGCAGAAATTAAAGACCTTCACCCTTAAACATTCACTAAACCTGGTGCATGATCTCACATCCCAGAGATTGAGAATCTGGCAAATCAACAATCGAACTGGTCAGGTAACAGCAGCATTTGAAGTGGGGTCAAAAAGGTACCATTAAAGGCACTTGACATCCCAGCTCAGTTTCGTTGCATAGCCTCTTTATAGTTGTTGAAAAAACGTTTTGTAGCGGAAGAAAACATTAATTTACTGGAAGACAATCCAGTGATCGCTCTTAATATCAAAGTAAAACATGTACTCTGTCCTGATAAAATTTTGACCATGTGCATTTCACCTTGGGATTTAAAGTGTTTCCCTTTAGTCTGAGTACATCAGCTGAAGGCAGCTTAACTTCTTTTTTGGTTCTTGAAGTCTTTTTTTATTCTCATCCGAAAGGCATAGCCTATTCTGTTCCAGAAAACATTGGGGATTCCAATGTATCAATGACCTAGTTGGGAAAATAATTGCTGAACTCTGTAATGATCCTGATCTCAGCAGTACCAAGTGCCACAAAGGTCCACAAATCAGTTTACTCATGTATTTTATTGCCTATGGTTTGGTTTGTAAATGTGTGTTGGTGATATGGATGCATTCATGATAGCACATTTTCTGGACAAAATGCGTCTTGGAGCAGCTCCTGCAGTGCTTCCATCAAATCTGTTTTGAATAGGTTTTGGGTGCATTTTCACAAATAATTTCAAAAGCGTCTTATCTAAGACGACATAACCCTGCAACTGAAGGCAAGGGAGCTACACTGTGTAAACTGGTGAAAATCATACACATTCCGATGACTGGTGGACAAAAGGATCAAAACTTTGACAGGAAAAGGGTCTACAAACTGACCTTTTGTTTGAAGACCTGGAGGTCTTGACAAGTGAGAAATTGAAGGAAGGGCGAATTTTAGACAAGCTAGCAGAAAAGTGTGAGTGACATTGATGTTGCATCCTTTATGCATTGGCTCATTTCATCAAAAGCCAGCAAACAGGAGGAATGTGCTTGTTGGGTTTTTCTTTTGAGGAAGAACTATGTAAGCACAGCAGCATCTGGTCTCTGTGGCGCAATCGGTTAGCGCGTTCGGCTGTTAACCGAAAGGATGGTGGTTCGAGCCCACCCAGGGACGATGTATGTTCCTTTCTCTTCTTTTTTAGACGTATTTTGTGCAAACAGATTAACTAAATTTCAACATTTCACTCAAACAAATCAGCCTCTCGCCCAACGTGGGGCTCGAACCCACGACCCTGAGATTAAGAGTCTCATGCTCTACCGACTGAGCTAGCCGGGCGATTTTTGTAGGACCCCAAAGGCACTTGCTGTCGCCACATGTTGACATGTTGAGCAGGACCTGAGCTATGTTTGTGGAATTTGTGCAGAAATTAAAGACCTTCACCCTTAAACATTCACTAAACCTGGTGCATGATCTCACATCCCAGAGATTGAGAATCTGGCAAACTAACAATCGAACTGGTCAGGTAACAGCAGCATTTGAAGTGGGGTCAAAAAGGTACCATTAAAGGCACTTGACATCCCAGCTCAGTTTCGTTGCATAGCCTCTTTATAGTTGTTGAAAAAACGTTTTGTAGCGGAAGAAAACATTAATTTACTGGAAGACAATCCAGTGATCGCTCTTAATATCAAAGTAAAACATGTACTCTGTCCTGATAAAATTTTGAGCATGTGCATTTCACCTTGGGATTTAAAGTGTTTCCCTTTAGTCTGAGTACATCAGCTGAAGGCAGCTTAACTTCTTTTTTGGTTCTTGAAGTCTTTTTTTATTCTCATCCGAAAGGCATAGCCTATTCTGTTCCAGAAAACATTGGGGATTCCAATGTATCAATGACCTAGTTGGGAAAATAATTGCTGAACTCTGTTATGATCCTGATCTCAGCAGTACCAAGTGCCACAAAGGTCCACAAATCAGTTTACTCATGTATTTTATTGCCTATGGTTTGGTTTGTAAATGTGTGTTGGTGATATGGATGCATTCATGATAGCACATTTTCTGGACAAAATGCGTCTTGGAGCAGCTCCTGCAGTGCTTCCATCAAATCTGTTTTGAATAGGTTTTGGGTGCATTTTCACAAATAATTTCAAAAGCGTCTTATCTAAGACGACATAACCCTGCAACTGAAGGCAAGGGAGCTACACTGTGTAAACTGGTGAAAATCATACACATTCCGATGACTGGTGGACAAAAGGATCAAAACTTTGACAGGAAAAGGGTCTACAAACTGACCTTTTGTTTGAAGACCTGGAGGTCTTGACAAGTGAGAAATTGAAGGAAGGGCGAATTTTAGACAAGCTAGCAGAAAAGTGTGAGTGACATTGATGTTGCATCCTTTATGCATTGGCTCATTTCATCAAAAGCCAGCAAACAGGAGGAATGTGCTTGTTGGGTTTTTCTTTTGAGGAAGAACTATGTAAGCACAGCAGCATCTGGTCTCTGTGGCGCAATCGGTTAGCGCGTTCGGCTGTTAACCGAAAGGATGGTGGTTCGAGCCCACCCAGGGACGATGTATGTTCCTTTCTCTTCTTTTTTAGACGTATTTTGTGCAAACAGATTAACTAAATTTCAACATTTCACTCAAACAAATCAGCCTCTCGCCCAACGTGGGGCTCGAACCCACGACCCTGAGATTAAGAGTCTCATGCTCTACCGACTGAGCTAGCCGGGCGATTTTTGTAGGACCCCAAAGGCACTTGCTGTCGCCACATGTTGACATGTTGAGCAGGACCTGAGCTATGTTTGTGGAATTTGTGCAGAAATTAAAGACCTTCACCCTTAAACATTCACTAAACCTGGTGCATGATCTCACATCCCAGAGATTGAGAATCTGGCAAACTAACAATCGAACTGGTCAGGTAACAGCAGCATTTGAAGTGGGGTCAAAAAGGTACCATTAAAGGCACTTGACATCCCAGCTCAGTTTCGTTGCATAGCCTCTTTATAGTTGTTGAAAAAACGTTTTGTAGCGGAAGAAAACATTAATTTACTGGAAGACAATCCAGTGATCGCTCTTAATATCAAAGTAAAACATGTACTCTGTCCTGATAAAATTTTGAGCATGTGCATTTCACCTTGGGATTTAAAGTGTTTCCCTTTAGTCTGAGTACATCAGCTGAAGGCAGCTTAACTTCTTTTTTGGTTCTTGAAGTCTTTTTTTATTCTCATCCGAAAGGCATAGCCTATTCTGTTCCAGAAAACATTGGGGATTCCAATGTATCAATGACCTAGTTGGGAAAATAATTGCTGAACTCTGTAATGATCCTGATCTCAGCAGTACCAAGTGCCACAAAGGTCCACAAATCAGTTTACTCATGTATTTTATTGCCTATGGTTTGGTTTGTAAATGTGTGTTGGTGATATGTATGCATTCATGATAGCACATTTTCTGGACAAAATGCGTCTTGGAGCAGCTCCTGCAGTGCTTCCATCAAATCTGTTTTGAATAGGTTTTGGGTGCATTTTCACAAATAATTTGAAAAGCGTCTTATCTAAGAGGACATAACCCTGCAACTGAATGCAAGGGAGCTACACTGTGTAAACTGGTGAAAATCATACACATTCCGATGACTGGTGGACAAAAGGATCAAAACTTTGACAGGAAAAGGGTCTACAAACTGACCTTTTGTTTGAAGACCTGCAGGTCTTGACAAGTGAGAAATTGAAGGAAGGGCGAATTTTAGACAAGCTAGCAGAAAAGTGTGAGTGACATTGATGTTGCATCCTTTATGCATTGGCTCATTTCATCAAAAGACAGCAAACAGGAGGAATGTGCTTGTTGGGTTTTTCTTTTGAGGAAGAACTATGTAAGCACAGCAGCATCTGGTCTCTGTGGCGCAATCGGTTAGCGCGTTCGGCTGTTAACCGAAAGGATGGTGGTTCGAGCCCACCCAGGGACGATGTATGTTCCTTTCTCTTCTTTTTTAGACGTATTTTGTGCAAACAGATTAACTAAATTTCAACATTTCACTCAAACAAATCAGCCTCTCGCCCAACGTGGGGCTCGAACCCACGACCCTGAGATTAAGAGTCTCATGCTCTACCGACTGAGCTAGCCGGGCGATTTTTGTAGGACCCCAAAGGCACTTGCTGTCGCCACATGTTGACATGTTGAGCAGGACCTGAGCTATGTTTGTGGAATTTGTGCAGAAATTAAAGACCTTCACCCTTAAACATTCACTAAACCTGGTGCATGATCTCACATCCCAGAGATTGAGAATCTGGCAAACTAACAATCGAACTGGTCAGGTAACAGCAGCATTTGAAGTGGGGTCAAAAAGGTACCATTAAAGGCACTTGACATCCCAGCTCAGTTTCGTTGCATAGCCTCTTTATAGTTGTTGAAAAAACGTTTTGTAGCGGAAGAAAACATTAATTTACTGGAAGACAATCCAGTGATCGCTCTTAATATCAAAGTAAAACATGTACTCTGTCCTGATAAAATTTTGAGCATGTGCATTTCACCTTGGGATTTAAAGTGTTTCCCTTTAGTCTGAGTACATCAGCTGAAGGCAGCTTAACTTCTTTTTTGGTTCTTGAAGTCTTTTTTTATTCTCATCCGAAAGGCATAGCCTATTCTGTTCCAGAAAACATTGGGGATTCCAATGTATCAATGACCTAGTTGGGAAAATAATTGCTGAACTCTGTAATGATCCTGATCTCAGCAGTACCAAGTGCCACAAAGGTCCACAAATCAGTTTACTCATGTATTTTATTGCCTATGGTTTGGTTTGTAAATGTGTGTTGGTGATATGGATGCATTCATGATAGCACATTTTCTGGACAAAATGCGTCTTGGAGCAGCTCCTGCAGTGCTTCCATCAAATCTGTTTTGAATAGGTTTTGGGTGCATTTTCACAAATAATTTCAAAAGCGTCTTATCTAAGAGGACATAACCCTGCAACTGAAGGCAAGGGAGCTACACTGTGTAAACTGGTGAAAATCATACACATTCCGATGACTGGTGGACAAAAGGATCAAAACTTTGACAGGAAAAGGGTCTACAAACTGACCTTTTGTTTGAAGACCTGCAGGTCTTGACAAGTGAGAAATTAAAGGAAGGGCGAATTTTAGACAAGCTAGCAGAAAAGTGTGAGTGACATTGATGTTGCATCCTTTATGCATTGGCTCATTTCATCAAAAGCCAGCAAACAGGAGGAATGTGCTTGTTGGGTTTTTCTTTTGAGGAAGAACTATGTAAGCACAGCAGCATCTGGTCTCTGTGGCGCAATCGGTTAGCGCGTTCGGCTGTTAACCGAAAGGATGGTGGTTCGAGCCCACCCAGGGACGATGTATGTTCCTTTCTCTTCTTTTTTAGACGTATTTTGTGCAAACAGATTAACTAAATTTCAACATTTCACTCAAACAAATCAGCCTCTCGCCCAACGTGGGGCTCGAACCCACGACCCTGAGATTAAGAGTCTCATGCTCTACCGACTGAGCTAGCCGGGCGATTTTTGTAGGACCCCAAAGGCACTTGCTGTCGCCACATGTTGACATGTTGAGCAGGACCTGAGCTATGTTTGTGGAATTTGTGCAGAAATTAAAGACCTTCACCCTTAAACATTCACTAAACCTGGTGCATGATCTCACATCCCAGAGATTGAGAATCTGGCAAACTAACAATCGAACTGGTCAGGTAACAGCAGCATTTGAAGTGGGGTCAAAAAGGTACCATTAAAGGCACTTGACATCCCAGCTCAGTTTCGTTGCATAGCCTCTTTATAGTTGTTGAAAAAACGTTTTGTAGCGGAAGAAAACATTAATTTACTGGAAGACAATCCAGTGATCGCTCTTAATATCAAAGTAAAACATGTACTCTGTCCTGATAAAATTTTGAGCATGTGCATTTCACCTTGGGATTTAAAGTGTTTCCCTTTAGTCTGAGTACATCAGCTGAAGGCAGCTTAACTTCTTTTTTGGTTCTTGAAGTCTTTTTTTATTCTCATCCGAAAGGCATAGCCTATTCTGTTCCAGAAAACATTGGGGATTCCAATGTATCAATGACCTAGTTGGGAAAATAATTGCTGAACTCTGTAATGATCCTGATCTCAGCAGTACCAAGTGCCACAAAGGTCCACAAATCAGTTTACTCATGTATTTTATTGCCTATGGTTTGGTTTGTAAATGTGTGTTGGTGATATGTATGCATTCATGATAGCACATTTTCTGGACAAAATGCGTCTTGGAGCAGCTCCTGCAGTGCTTCCATCAAATCTGTTTTGAATAGGTTTTGGGTGCATTTTCACAAATAATTTGAAAAGCGTCTTATCTAAGAGGACATAACCCTGCAACTGAATGCAAGGGAGCTACACTGTGTAAACTGGTGAAAATCATACACATTCCGATGACTGGTGGACAAAAGGATCAAAACTTTGACAGGAAAAGGGTCTACAAACTGACCTTTTGTTTGAAGACCTGCAGGTCTTGACAAGTGAGAAATTGAAGGAAGGGCGAATTTTAGACAAGCTAGCAGAAAAGTGTGAGTGACATTGATGTTGCATCCTTTATGCATTGGCTCATTTCATCAAAAGACAGCAAACAGGAGGAATGTGCTTGTTGGGTTTTTCTTTTGAGGAAGAACTATGTAAGCACAGCAGCATCTGGTCTCTGTGGCGCAATCGGTTAGCGCGTTCGGCTGTTAACCGAAAGGATGGTGGTTCGAGCCCACTCAGGGACGATGTATGTTCCTTTCTCTTCTTTTTTAGACGTATTTTGTGCAAACAGATTAACTAAATTTCAACATTTCACTCAAACAAATCAGCCTCTCGCCCAACGTGGGGCTCGAACCCACGACCCTGAGATTAAGAGACTCATGCTCTACCGACTGAGCTAGCCGGGCGATTTTTGTAGGACCCCAAAGGCACTTGCTGTCGCCACATGTTGACATGTTGAGCAGGACCTGAGCTATGTTTGTGGAATTTGTGCAGAAACTAAAGACCTTCACCCTTAAACATTCACTAAACCTGGTGCATGATCTCACATCCCAGAGATTGAGAATCTGGCAAACTAACAATCGAACTGGTCAGGTAACAGCAGCATTTGAAGTGGGGTCAAAAATGTACCATTAAAGGCACTTGACATCTCAGCTCAGTTTCGTTGCATAGCCTCTTTATAGTTGTTGAAAAAACGTTTTGTAGCGGAAGAAAACATTAATTTACTGGAAGACAATCCAGTGATCGCTCTTAATATCAAAGTAAAACATGTACTCTGTCCTGATAAAATTTTGAGCATGTGCATTTCACCTTGGGATTTAAAGTGTTTCCCTTTAGTCTGAGTGCATCAGCTGAAGGCAGCTTAACTTCTTTTTTGGTTCTTGAAGTCTTTTTTTATTCTCATCCGAAAGGCATAGCCTATTCTGTTCCAGAAAACATTGGGGATTCCAATGTATCAATGACCTAGTTGGGAAAATAATTGCTGAACTCTGTAATGATCCTGATCTCAGCAGTACCAAGTGCCACAAAGGTCCACAAATCAGTTTACTCATGTATTTTATTGCCTATGGTTTGGTTTGTAAATGTGTGTTGGTGATATGGATGCATTCATGATAGCACATTTTCTGGACAAAATGCGTCTTGGAGCAGCTCCTGCAGTGCTTCCATCAAATCTGTTTTGAATAGGTTTTGGGTGCATTTTCACAAATAATTTCAAAAGCGTCTTATCTAAGAGGACATAACCCTGCAACTGAAGGCAAGGGAGCTACACTGTGTAAACTGGTGAAAATCATACACATTCCGATGACTGGTGGACAAAAGGATCAAAACTTTGACAGGAAAAGGGTCTACAAACTGACCTTTTGTTTGAAGACCTGCAGGTCTTGACAAGTGAGAAATTGAAGGAAGGGCGAATTTTAGACAAGCTAGCAGAAAAGTGTGAGTGACATTGATGTTGCATCCTTTATGCATTGGCTCATTTCATCAAAAGCCAGCAAACAGGAGGAATGTGCTTGTTGGGTTTTTCTTTTGAGGAAGAACTATGTAAGCACAGCAGCATCTGGTCTCTGTGGCGCAATCGGTTAGCGCGTTCGGCTGTTAACCGAAAGGATGGTGGTTCGAGCCCACCCAGGGACGATGTATGTTCCTTTCTCTTCTTTTTTAGACGTATTTTGTGCAAACAGATTAACTAAATTTCAACATTTCACTCAAACAAATCAGCCTCTCGCCCAACGTGGGGCTCGAACCCACGACCCTGAGATTAAGAGTCTCATGCTCTACCGACTGAGCTAGCCGGGCGATTTTTGTAGGACCCCAAAGGCACTTGCTGTCGCCACATGTTGACATGTTGAGCAGGACCTGAGCTATGTTTGTGGAATTTGTGCAGAAATTAAAGACCTTCACCCTTAAACATTCACTAAACCTGGTGCATGATCTCACATCCCAGAGATTGAGAATCTGGCAAACTAACAATCGAACTGGTCAGGTAACAGCAGCATTTGAAGTGGGGTCAAAAAGGTACCATTAAAGGCACTTGACATCCCAGCTCAGTTTCGTTGCATAGCCTCTTTATAGTTGTTGAAAAAACGTTTTGTAGCGGAAGAAAACATTAATTTACTGGAAGACAATCCAGTGATCGCTCTTAATATCAAAGTAAAACATGTACTCTGTCCTGATAAAATTTTGAGCATGTGCATTTCACCTTGGGATTTAAAGTGTTTCCCTTTAGTCTGAGTACATCAGCTGAAGGCAGCTTAACTTCTTTTTTGGTTCTTGAAGTCTTTTTTTATTCTCATCCGAAAGGCATAGCCTATTCTGTTCCAGAAAACATTGGGGATTCCAATGTATCAATGACCTAGTTGGGAAAATAATTGCTGAACTCTGTAATGATCCTGATCTCAGCAGTACCAAGTGCCACAAAGGTCCACAAATCAGTTTACTCATGTATTTTATTGCCTATGGTTTGGTTTGTAAATGTGTGTTGGTGATATGGATGCATTCATGATAGCACATTTTCTGGACAAAATGCGTCTTGGAGCAGCTCCTGCAGTGCTTCCATCAAATCTGTTTTGAATAGGTTTTGGGTGCATTTTCACAAATAATTTCAAAAGCGTCTTATCTAAGAGGACATAACCCTGCAACTGAAGGCAAGGGAGCTACACTGTGTAAACTGGTGAAAATCATACACATTCCGATGACTGGTGGACAAAAGGATCAAAACTTTGACAGGAAAAGGGTCTACAAACTGACCTTTTGTTTGAAGACCTGCAGGTCTTGACAAGTGAGAAATTAAAGGAAGGGCGAATTTTAGACAAGCTAGCAGAAAAGTGTGAGTGACATTGATGTTGCATCCTTTATGCATTGGCTCATTTCATCAAAAGCCAGCAAACAGGAGGAATGTGCTTGTTGGGTTTTTCTTTTGAGGAAGAACTATGTAAGCACAGCAGCATCTGGTCTCTGTGGCGCAATCGGTTAGCGCGTTCGGCTGTTAACCGAAAGGATGGTGGTTCGAGCCCACCCAGGGACGATGTATGTTCCTTTCTCTTCTTTTTTAGACGTATTTTGTGCAAACAGATTAACTAAATTTCAACATTTCACTCAAACAAATCAGCCTCTCGCCCAACGTGGGGCTCGAACCCACGACCCTGAGATTAAGAGTCTCATGCTCTACCGACTGAGCTAGCCGGGCGATTTTTGTAGGACCCCAAAGGCACTTGCTGTCGCCACATGTTGACATGTTGAGCAGGACCTGAGCTATGTTTGTGGAATTTGTGCAGAAACTAAAGACCTTCACCCTTAAACATTCACTAAACCTGGTGCATGATCTCACATCCCAGAGATTGAGAATCTGGCAAACTAACAATCGAACTGGTCAGGTAACAGCAGCATTTGAAGTGGGGTCAAAAATGTACCATTAAAGGCACTTGACATCTCAGCTCAGTTTCGTTGCATAGCCTCTTTATAGTTGTTGAAAAAACGTTTTGTAGCGGAAGAAAACATTAATTTACTGGAAGACAATCCAGTGATCGCTCTTAATATCAAAGTAAAACATGTACTCTGTCCTGATAAAATTTTGAGCATGTGCATTTCACCTTGGGATTTAAAGTGTTTCCCTTTAGTCTGAGTGCATCAGCTGAAGGCAGCTTAACTTCTTTTTTGGTTCTTGAAGTCTTTTTTTATTCTCATCCGAAAGGCATAGCCTATTCTGTTCCAGAAAACATTGGGGATTCCAATGTATCAATGACCTAGTTGGGAAAATAATTGCTGAACTCTGTAATGATCCTGATCTCAGCAGTACCAAGTGCCACAAAGGTCCACAAATCAGTTTACTCATGTATTTTATTGCCTATGGTTTGGTTTGTAAATGTGTGTTGGTGATATGGATGCATTCATGATAGCACATTTTCTGGACAAAATGCGTCTTGGAGCAGCTCCTGCAGTGCTTCCATCAAATCTGTTTTGAATAGGTTTTGGGTGCATTTTCACAAATAATTTCAAAAGCGTCTTATCTAAGAGGACATAACCCTGCAACTGAAGGCAAGGGAGCTACACTGTGTAAACTGGTGAAAATCATACACATTCCGATGACTGGTGGACAAAAGGATCAAAACTTTGACAGGAAAAGGGTCTACAAACTGACCTTTTGTTTGAAGACCTGCAGGTCTTGACAAGTGAGAAATTGAAGGAAGGGCGAATTTTAGACAAGCTAGCAGAAAAGTGTGAGTGACATTGATGTTGCATCCTTTATGCATTGGCTCATTTCATCAAAAGCCAGCAAACAGGAGGAATGTGCTTGTTGGGTTTTTCTTTTGAGGAAGAACTATGTAAGCACAGCAGCATCTGGTCTCTGTGGCGCAATCGGTTAGCGCGTTCGGCTGTTAACCGAAAGGATGCTGGTTCGAGCCCACCCAGGGACGATGTATGTTCCTTTCTCTTCTTTTTTAGACGTATTTTGTGCAAACAGATTAACTAAATTTCAACATTTCACTCAAACAAATCAGCCTCTCGCCCAACGTGGGGCTCGAACCCACGACCCTGAGATTAAGAGTCTCATGCTCTACCGACTGAGCTAGCCGGGCGATTTTTGTAGGACCCCAAAGGCACTTGCTGTCGCCACATGTTGACATGTTGAGCAGGACCTGAGCTATGTTTGTGGAATTTGTGCAGAAATTAAAGACCTTCACCCTTAAACATTCACTAAACCTGGTGCATGATCTCACATCCCAGAGATTGAGAATCTGGCAAACTAACAATCGAACTGGTCAGGTAACAGCAGCATTTGAAGTGGGGTCAAAAAGGTACCATTAAAGGCACTTGACATCCCAGCTCAGTTTCGTTGCATAGCCTCTTTATAGTTGTTGAAAAAACGTTTTGTAGCGGAAGAAAACATTAATTTACTGGAAGACAATCCAGTGATCGCTCTTAATATCAAAGTAAAACATGTACTCTGTCCTGATAAAATTTTGAGCATGTGCATTTCACCTTGGGATTTAAAGTGTTTCCCTTTAGTCTGAGTACATCAGCTGAAGGCAGCTTAACTTCTTTTTTGGTTCTTGAAGTCTTTTTTTATTCTCATCCGAAAGGCATAGCCTATTCTGTTCCAGAAAACATTGGGGATTCCAATGTATCAATGACCTAGTTGGGAAAATAATTGCTGAACTCTGTAATGATCCTGATCTCAGCAGTACCAAGTGCCACAAAGGTCCACAAATCAGTTTACTCATGTATTTTATTGCCTATGGTTTGGTTTGTAAATGTGTGTTGGTGATATGGATGCATTCATGATAGCACATTTTCTGGACAAAATGCGTCTTGGAGCAGCTCCTGCAGTGCTTCCATCAAATCTGTTTTGAATAGGTTTTGGGTGCATTTTCACAAATAATTTCAAAAGCGTCTTATCTAAGACGACATAACCCTGCAACTGAAGGCAAGGGAGCTACACTGTGTAAACTGGTGAAAATCATACACATTCCGATGACTGGTGGACAAAAGGATCAAAACTTTGACAGGAAAAGGGTCTACAAACTGACCTTTTGTTTGAAGACCTGCAGGTCTTGACAAGTGAGAAATTGAAGGAAGGGCGAATTTTAGACAAGCTAGCAGAAAAGTGTGAGTGACATTGATGTTGCATCCTTTATGCATTGGCTCATTTCATCAAAAGCCAGCAAACAGGAGGAATGTGCTTGTTGGGTTTTTCTTTTGAGGAAGAACTATGTAAGCACAGCAGCATCTGGTCTCTGTGGCGCAATCGGTTAGCGCGTTCGGCTGTTAACCGAAAGGATGCTGGTTCGAGCCCACCCAGGGACGATGTATGTTCCTTTCTTTTCTTTTTTAGACGTATTTTGTGCAAACAGATTAACTAAATTTCAACATTTCACTCAAACAAATCAGCCTCTCGCCCAACGTGGGGCTCGAACCCACGACCCTGAGATTAAGAGTCTCATGCTCTACCGACTGAGCTAGCCGGGCGATTTTTGTAGGACCCCAAAGGCACTTGCTGTCGCCACATGTTGACATGTTGAGCAGGACCTGAGCTATGTTTGTGGAATTTGTGCAGAAATTAAAGACCTTCACCCTTAAACATTCACTAAACCTGGTGCATGATCTCACATCCCAGAGATTGAGAATCTGGCAAACTAACAATCGAACTGGTCAGGTAACAGCAGCATTTGAAGTGGGGTCAAAAAGGTACCATTAAAGGCACTTGACATCCCAGCTCAGTTTCGTTGCATAGCCTCTTTATAGTTGTTGAAAAAACGTTTTGTAGCGGAAGAAAACATTAATTTACTGGAAGACAATCCAGTGATCGCTCTTAATATCAAAGTAAAACATGTACTCTGTCCTGATAAAATTTTGAGCATGTGCATTTCACCTTGGGATTTAAAGTGTTTCCCTTTAGTCTGAGTACATCAGCTGAAGGCAGCTTAACTTCTTTTTTGGTTCTTGAAGTCTTTTTTTATTCTCATCCGAAAGGCATAGCCTATTCTGTTCCAGAAAACATTGGGGATTCCAATGTATCAATGACCTAGTTGGGAAAATAATTGCTGAACTCTGTAATGATCCTGATCTCAGCAGTACCAAGTGCCACAAAGGTCCACAAATCAGTTTACTCATGTATTTTATTGCCTATGGTTTGGTTTGTAAATGTGTGTTGGTGATATGGATGCATTCATGATAGCACATTTTCTGGACAAAATGCGTCTTGGAGCAGCTCCTGCAGTGCTTCCATCAAATCTGTTTTGAATAGGTTTTGGGTGCATTTTCACAAATAATTTCAAAAGCGTCTTATCTAAGACGACATAACCCTGCAACTGAAGGCAAGGGAGCTACACTGTGTAAACTGGTGAAAATCATACACATTCCGATGACTGGTGGACAAAAGGATCAAAACTTTGACAGGAAAAGGGTCTACAAACTGACCTTTTGTTTGAAGACCTGCAGGTCTTGACAAGTGAGAAATTGAAGGAAGGGCGAATTTTAGACAAGCTAGCAGAAAAGTGTGAGTGACATTGATGTTGCATCCTTTATGCATTGGCTCATTTCATCAAAAGCCAGCAAACAGGAGGAATGTGCTTGTTGGGTTTTTCTTTTGAGGAAGAACTATGTAAGCACAGCAGCATCTGGTCTCTGTGGCGCAATCGGTTAGCGCGTTCGGCTGTTAACCGAAAGGATGGTGGTTCGAGCCCACCCAGGGACGATGTATGTTCCTTTCTCTTCTTTTTTAGACGTATTTTGTGCAAACAGATTAACTAAATTTCAACATTTCACTCAAACAAATCAGCCTCTCGCCCAACATGGGGCTCGAACCCATGACCCTGAGATTAAGAGTCTCATGCTCTACTGACTGAGCTAGCCGGGCGATTTTTGTAGGACCCCAAAGGCACTTGCTGTCGCCACATGTTGACATGTTGAGCAGGACCTGAGCTATGTTTGTGGAATTTGTGCAGAAATTAAAGACCTTCACCCTTAAACATTCACTAAACCTGGTGCATGATCTCACATCCCAGAGATTGAGAATCTGGCAAATCAACAATCGAACTGGTCAGGTAACAGCAGCATTTGAAGTGGGGTCAAAAAGGTACCATTAAAGGCACTTGACATCCCAGCTCAGTTTCGTTGCATAGCCTCTTTATAGTTGTTGAAAAAACGTTTTGTAGCGGAAGAAAACATTAATTTACTGGAAGACAATCCAGTGATCGCTCTTAATATCAAAGTAAAACATGTACTCTGTCCTGATAAAATTTTGACCATGTGCATTTCACCTTGGGATTTAAAGTGTTTCCCTTTAGTCTGAGTACATCAGCTGAAGGCAGCTTAACTTCTTTTTTGGTTCTTGAAGTCTTTTTTTATTCTCATCCGAAAGGCATAGCCTATTCTGTTCCAGAAAACATTGGGGATTCCAATGTATCAATGACCTAGTTGGGAAAATAATTGCTGAACTCTGTAATGATCCTGATCTCAGCAGTACCAAGTGCCACAAAGGTCCACAAATCAGTTTACTCATGTATTTTATTGCCTATGGTTTGGTTTGTAAATGTGTGTTGGTGATATGGATGCATTCATGATAGCACATTTTCTGGACAAAATGCGTCTTGGAGCAGCTCCTGCAGTGCTTCCATCAAATCTGTTTTGAATAGGTTTTGGGTGCATTTTCACAAATAATTTCAAAAGCGTCTTATCTAAGAGGACATAACCCTGCAACTGAAGGCAAGGGAGCTACACTGTGTAAACTGGTGAAAATCATACACATTCCGATGACTGGTGGACAAAAGGATCAAAACTTTGACAGGAAAAGGGTCTACAAACTGACCTTTTGTTTGAAGACCTGCAGGTCTTGACAAGTGAGAAATTAAAGGAAGGGCGAATTTTAGACAAGCTAGCAGAAAAGTGTGAGTGACATTGATGTTGCATCCTTTATGCATTGGCTCATTTAATCAAAAGCCAGCAAACAGGAGGAATGTGCTTGTTGGGTTTTTCTTTTGAGGAAGAACTATGTAAGCACAGCAGCATCTGGTCTCTGTGGCGCAATCGGTTAGCGCGTTCGGCTGTTAACCGAAAGGATGGTGGTTCGAGCCCACCCAGGGACGATGTATGTTCCTTTCTCTTCTTTTTTAGACGTATTTTGTGCAAACAGATTAACTAAATTTCAACATTTCACTCAAACAAACCAGCCTCTCGCCCAACGTGGGGCTCCAACCCACGACCCTGAGATTAAGAGTGTCATGCTCTACCGACTGAGCTAGCCGGGCGATTTTTGTAGGACCCCAAAGGCACTTGCTGTCACCACATGTTGACATGTTGAGCAGGACCTGAGCTATGTTTGTGGAATTTGTGCAGAAATTAAAGACCTTCACCCTTAAACATTCACTAAACCTGGTGCATGATCTCACATCCCAGAGATTGAGAATCTGGCAAACTAACAATCGAACTGGTCAGGTAACAGCAGCATTTGAAGTGGGGTCAAAAAGGTACCATTAAAGGCACTTGACATCCCAGCTCAGTTTCGTTGCATAGCCTCTTTATAGTTGTTGAAAAAACGTTTTGTAGCGGAAGAAAACATTAATTTACTGGAAGACAATCCAGTGATCGCTCTTAATATCAAAGTAAAACATGTACTCTGTCCTGATAAAATTTTGAGCATGTGCATTTCACCTTGGGATTTAAAGTGTTTCCCTTTAGTCTGAGTACATCAGCTGAAGGCAGCTTAACTTCTTTTTTGGTTCTTGAAGTCTTTTTTTATTCTCATCCGAAAGGCATAGCCTATTCTGTTCCAGAAAACATTGGGGATTCCAATGTATCAATGACCTAGTTGGGAAAATAATTGCTGAACTCTGTAATGATCCTGATCTCAGCAGTACCAAGTGCCACAAAGGTCCACAAATCAGTTTACTCATGTATTTTATTGCCTATGGTTTGGTTTGTAAATGTGTGTTGGTGATATGGATGCATTCATGATAGCACATTTTCTGGACAAAATGCGTCTTGGAGCAGCTCCTGCAGTGCTTCCATCAAATCTGTTTTGAATAGGTTTTGGGTGCATTTTCACAAATAATTTCAAAAGCGTCTTATCTAAGACGACATAACCCTGCAACTGAAGGCAAGGGAGCTACACTGTGTAAACTGGTGAAAATCATACACATTCCGATGACTGGTGGACAAAAGGATCAAAACTTTGACAGGAAAAGGGTCTACAAACTGACCTTTTGTTTGAAGACCTGCAGGTCTTGACAAGTGAGAAATTGAAGGAAGGGCGAATTTTAGACAAGCTAGCAGAAAAGTGTGAGTGACATTGATGTTGCATCCTTTATGCATTGGCTCATTTCATCAAAAGCCAGCAAACAGGAGGAATGTGCTTGTTGGGTTTTTCTTTTGAGGAAGAACTATGTAAGCACAGCAGCATCTGGTCTCTGTGGCGCAATCGGTTAGCGCGTTCGGCTGTTAACCGAAAGGATGGTGGTTCGAGCCCACCCAGGGACGATGTATGTTCCTTTCTCTTCTTTTTTAGACGTATTTTGTGCAAACAGATTAACTAAATTTCAACATTTCACTCAAACAAATCAGCCTCTCGCCCAACGTGGGGCTCCAACCCACGACCCTGAGATTAAGAGTGTCATGCTCTACCGACTGAGCTAGCCGGGCGATTTTTGTAGGACCCCAAAGGCACTTGCTGTCACCACATGTTGACATGTTGAGCAGGACCTGAGCTATGTTTGTGGAATTTGTGCAGAAATTAAAGACCTTCACCCTTAAACATTCACTAAACCTGGTGCATGATCTCACATCCCAGAGATTGAGAATCTGGCAAACTAACAATCGAACTGGTCAGGTAACAGCAGCATTTGAAGTGGGGTCAAAAAGGTACCATTAAAGGCACTTGACATCCCAGCTCAGTTTCGTTGCATAGCCTCTTTATAGTTGTTGAAAAAACGTTTTGTAGCGGAAGAAAACATTAATTTACTGGAAGACAATCCAGTGATCGCTCTTAATATCAAAGTAAAACATGTACTCTGTCCTGATAAAATTTTGAGCATGTGCATTTCACCTTGGGATTTAAAGTGTTTCCCTTTAGTCTGAGTACATCAGCTGAAGGCAGCTTAACTTCTTTTTTGGTTCTTGAAGTCTTTTTTTATTCTCATCCGAAAGGCATAGCCTATTCTGTTCCAGAAAACATTGGGGATTCCAATGTATCAATGACCTAGTTGGGAAAATAATTGCTGAACTCTGTAATGATCCTGATCTCAGCAGTACCAAGTGCCACAAAGGTCCACAAATCAGTTTACTCATGTATTTTATTGCCTATGGTTTGGTTTGTAAATGTGTGTTGGTGATATGGATGCATTCATGATAGCACATTTTCTGGACAAAATGCGTCTTGGAGCAGCTCCTGCAGTGCTTCCATCAAATCTGTTTTGAATAGGTTTTGGGTGCATTTTCACAAATAATTTCAAAAGCGTCTTATCTAAGACGACATAACCCTGCAACTGAAGGCAAGGGAGCTACACTGTGTAAACTGGTGAAAATCATACACATTCCGATGACTGGTGGACAAAAGGATCAAAACTTTGACAGGAAAAGGGTCTACAAACTGACCTTTTGTTTGAAGACCTGGAGGTCTTGACAAGTGAGAAATTGAAGGAAGGGCGAATTTTAGACAAGCTAGCAGAAAAGTGTGAGTGACATTGATGTTGCATCCTTTATGCATTGGCTCATTTCATCAAAAGCCAGCAAACAGGAGGAATGTGCTTGTTGGGTTTTTCTTTTGAGGAAGAACTATGTAAGCACAGCAGCATCTGGTCTCTGTGGCGCAATCGGTTAGCGCGTTCGGCTGTTAACCGAAAGGATGGTGGTTCGAGCCCACCCAGGGACGATGTATGTTCCTTTCTCTTCTTTTTTAGACGTATTTTGTGCAAACAGATTAACTAAATTTCAACATTTCACTCAAACAAATCAGCCTCTCGCCCAACGTGGGGCTCGAACCCACGACCCTGAGATTAAGAGTCTCATGCTCTACCGACTGAGCTAGCCGGGCGATTTTTGTAGGACCCCAAAGGCACTTGCTGTCGCCACATGTTGACATGTTGAGCAGGACCTGAGCTATGTTTGTGGAATTTGTGCAGAAATTAAAGACCTTCACCCTTAAACATTCACTAAACCTGGTGCATGATCTCACATCCCAGAGATTGAGAATCTGGCAAACTAACAATCGAACTGGTCAGGTAACAGCAGCATTTGAAGTGGGGTCAAAAAGGTACCATTAAAGGCACTTGACATCCCAGCTCAGTTTCGTTGCATAGCCTCTTTATAGTTGTTGAAAAAACGTTTTGTAGCGGAAGAAAACATTAATTTACTGGAAGACAATCCAGTGATCGCTCTTAATATCAAAGTAAAACATGTACTCTGTCCTGATAAAATTTTGAGCATGTGCATTTCACCTTGGGATTTAAAGTGTTTCCCTTTAGTCTGAGTACATCAGCTGAAGGCAGCTTAACTTCTTTTTTGGTTCTTGAAGTCTTTTTTTATTCTCATCCGAAAGGCATAGCCTATTCTGTTCCAGAAAACATTGGGGATTCCAATGTATCAATGACCTAGTTGGGAAAATAATTGCTGAACTCTGTAATGATCCTGATCTCAGCAGTACCAAGTGCCACAAAGGTCCACAAATCAGTTTACTCATGTATTTTATTGCCTATGGTTTGGTTTGTAAATGTGTGTTGGTGATATGGATGCATTCATGATAGCACATTTTCTGGACAAAATGCGTCTTGGAGCAGCTCCTGCAGTGCTTCCATCAAATCTGTTTTGAATAGGTTTTGGGTGCATTTTCACAAATAATTTCAAAAGCGTCTTATCTAAGACGACATAACCCTGCAACTGAAGGCAAGGGAGCTACACTGTGTAAACTGGTGAAAATCATACACATTCCGATGACTGGTGGACAAAAGGATCAAAACTTTGACAGGAAAAGGGTCTACAAACTGACCTTTTGTTTGAAGACCTGGAGGTCTTGACAAGTGAGAAATTGAAGGAAGGGCGAATTTTAGACAAGCTAGCAGAAAAGTGTGAGTGACATTGATGTTGCATCCTTTATGCATTGGCTCATTTCATCAAAAGCCAGCAAACAGGAGGAATGTGCTTGTTGGGTTTTTCTTTTGAGGAAGAACTATGTAAGCACAGCAGCATCTGGTCTCTGTGGCGCAATCGGTTAGCGCGTTCGGCTGTTAACCGAAAGGATGGTGGTTCGAGCCCACCCAGGGACGATGTATGTTCCTTTCTCTTCTTTTTTAGACGTATTTTGTGCAAACAGATTAACTAAATTTCAACATTTCACTCAAACAAATCAGCCTCTCGCCCAACGTGGGGCTCGAACCCACGACCCTGAGATTAAGAGTCTCATGCTCTACCGACTGAGCTAGCCGGGCGATTTTTGTAGGACCCCAAAGGCACTTGCTGTCGCCACATGTTGACATGTTGAGCAGGACCTGAGCTATGTTTGTGGAATTTGTGCAGAAATTAAAGACCTTCACCCTTAAACATTCACTAAACCTGGTGCATGATCTCACATCCCAGAGATTGAGAATCTGGCAAACTAACAATCGAACTGGTCAGGTAACAGCAGCATTTGAAGTGGGGTCAAAAAGGTACCATTAAAGGCACTTGACATCCCAGCTCAGTTTCGTTGCATAGCCTCTTTATAGTTGTTGAAAAAACGTTTTGTAGCGGAAGAAAACATTAATTTACTGGAAGACAATCCAGTGATCGCTCTTAATATCAAAGTAAAACATGTACTCTGTCCTGATAAAATTTTGAGCATGTGCATTTCACCTTGGGATTTAAAGTGTTTCCCTTTAGTCTGAGTACATCAGCTGAAGGCAGCTTAACTTCTTTTTTGGTTCTTGAAGTCTTTTTTTATTCTCATCCGAAAGGCATAGCCTATTCTGTTCCAGAAAACATTGGGGATTCCAATGTATCAATGACCTAGTTGGGAAAATAATTGCTGAACTCTGTAATGATCCTGATCTCAGCAGTACCAAGTGCCACAAAGGTCCACAAATCAGTTTACTCATGTATTTTATTGCCTATGGTTTGGTTTGTAAATGTGTGTTGGTGATATGGATGCATTCATGATAGCACATTTTCTGGACAAAATGCGTCTTGGAGCAGCTCCTGCAGTGCTTCCATCAAATCTGTTTTGAATAGGTTTTGGGTGCATTTTCACAAATAATTTCAAAAGCGTCTTATCTAAGACGACATAACCCTGCAACTGAAGGCAAGGGAGCTACACTGTGTAAACTGGTGAAAATCATACACATTCCGATGACTGGTGGACAAAAGGATCAAAACTTTGACAGGAAAAGGGTCTACAAACTGACCTTTTGTTTGAAGACCTGGAGGTCTTGACAAGTGAGAAATTGAAGGAAGGGCGAATTTTAGACAAGCTAGCAGAAAAGTGTGAGTGACATTGATGTTGCATCCTTTATGCATTGGCTCATTTCATCAAAAGCCAGCAAACAGGAGGAATGTGCTTGTTGGGTTTTTCTTTTGAGGAAGAACTATGTAAGCACAGCAGCATCTGGTCTCTGTGGCGCAATCGGTTAGCGCGTTCGGCTGTTAACCGAAAGGATGGTGGTTCGAGCCCACCCAGGGACGATGTATGTTCCTTTCTCTTCTTTTTTAGACGTATTTTGTGCAAACAGATTAACTAAATTTCAACATTTCACTCAAACAAATCAGCCTCTCGCCCAACGTGGGGCTCGAACCCACGACCCTGAGATTAAGAGTCTCATGCTCTACCGACTGAGCTAGCCGGGCGATTTTTGTAGGACCCCAAAGGCACTTGCTGTCGCCACATGTTGACATGTTGAGCAGGACCTGAGCTATGTTTGTGGAATTTGTGCAGAAATTAAAGACCTTCACCCTTAAACATTCACTAAACCTGGTGCATGATCTCACATCCCAGAGATTGAGAATCTGGCAAACTAACAATCGAACTGGTCAGGTAACAGCAGCATTTGAAGTGGGGTCAAAAAGGTACCATTAAAGGCACTTGACATCCCAGCTCAGTTTCGTTGCATAGCCTCTTTATAGTTGTTGAAAAAACGTTTTGTAGCGGAAGAAAACATTAATTTACTGGAAGACAATCCAGTGATCGCTCTTAATATCAAAGTAAAACATGTACTCTGTCCTGATAAAATTTTGAGCATGTGCATTTCACCTTGGGATTTAAAGTGTTTCCCTTTAGTCTGAGTACATCAGCTGAAGGCAGCTTAACTTCTTTTTTGGTTCTTGAAGTCTTTTTTTATTCTCATCCGAAAGGCATAGCCTATTCTGTTCCAGAAAACATTGGGGATTCCAATGTATCAATGACCTAGTTGGGAAAATAATTGCTGAACTCTGTTATGATCCTGATCTCAGCAGTACCAAGTGCCACAAAGGTCCACAAATCAGTTTACTCATGTATTTTATTGCCTATGGTTTGGTTTGTAAATGTGTGTTGGTGATATGGATGCATTCATGATAGCACATTTTCTGGACAAAATGCGTCTTGGAGCAGCTCCTGCAGTGCTTCCATCAAATCTGTTTTGAATAGGTTTTGGGTGCATTTTCACAAATAATTTCAAAAGCGTCTTATCTAAGACGACATAACCCTGCAACTGAAGGCAAGGGAGCTACACTGTGTAAACTGGTGAAAATCATACACATTCCGATGACTGGTGGACAAAAGGATCAAAACTTTGACAGGAAAAGGGTCTACAAACTGACCTTTTGTTTGAAGACCTGGAGGTCTTGACAAGTGAGAAATTGAAGGAAGGGCGAATTTTAGACAAGCTAGCAGAAAAGTGTGAGTGACATTGATGTTGCATCCTTTATGCATTGGCTCATTTCATCAAAAGCCAGCAAACAGGAGGAATGTGCTTGTTGGGTTTTTCTTTTGAGGAAGAACTATGTAAGCACAGCAGCATCTGGTCTCTGTGGCGCAATCGGTTAGCGCGTTCGGCTGTTAACCGAAAGGATGGTGGTTCGAGCCCACCCAGGGACGATGTATGTTCCTTTCTCTTCTTTTTTAGACGTATTTTGTGCAAACAGATTAACTAAATTTCAACATTTCACTCAAACAAATCAGCCTCTCGCCCAACGTGGGGCTCGAACCCACGACCCTGAGATTAAGAGTCTCATGCTCTACCGACTGAGCTAGCCGGGCGATTTTTGTAGGACCCCAAAGGCACTTGCTGTCGCCACATGTTGACATGTTGAGCAGGACCTGAGCTATGTTTGTGGAATTTGTGCAGAAATTAAAGACCTTCACCCTTAAACATTCACTAAACCTGGTGCATGATCTCACATCCCAGAGATTGAGAATCTGGCAAACTAACAATCGAACTGGTCAGGTAACAGCAGCATTTGAAGTGGGGTCAAAAAGGTACCATTAAAGGCACTTGACATCCCAGCTCAGTTTCGTTGCATAGCCTCTTTATAGTTGTTGAAAAAACGTTTTGTAGCGGAAGAAAACATTAATTTACTGGAAGACAATCCAGTGATCGCTCTTAATATCAAAGTAAAACATGTACTCTGTCCTGATAAAATTTTGAGCATGTGCATTTCACCTTGGGATTTAAAGTGTTTCCCTTTAGTCTGAGTACATCAGCTGAAGGCAGCTTAACTTCTTTTTTGGTTCTTGAAGTCTTTTTTTATTCTCATCCGAAAGGCATAGCCTATTCTGTTCCAGAAAACATTGGGGATTCCAATGTATCAATGACCTAGTTGGGAAAATAATTGCTGAACTCTGTAATGATCCTGATCTCAGCAGTACCAAGTGCCACAAAGGTCCACAAATCAGTTTACTCATGTATTTTATTGCCTATGGTTTGGTTTGTAAATGTGTGTTGGTGATATGGATGCATTCATGATAGCACATTTTCTGGACAAAATGCGTCTTGGAGCAGCTCCTGCAGTGCTTCCATCAAATCTGTTTTGAATAGGTTTTGGGTGCATTTTCACAAATAATTTGAAAAGCGTCTTATCTAAGAGGACATAACCCTGCAACTGAATGCAAGGGAGCTACACTGTGTAAACTGGTGAAAATCATACACATTCCGATGACTGGTGGACAAAAGGATCAAAACTTTGACAGGAAAAGGGTCTACAAACTGACCTTTTGTTTGAAGACCTGCAGGTCTTGACAAGTGAGAAATTGAAGGAAGGGCGAATTTTAGACAAGCTAGCAGAAAAGTGTGAGTGACATTGATGTTGCATCCTTTATGCATTGGCTCATTTCATCAAAAGACAGCAAACAGGAGGAATGTGCTTGTTGGGTTTTTCTTTTGAGGAAGAACTATGTAAGCACAGCAGCATCTGGTCTCTGTGGCGCAATCGGTTAGCGCGTTCGGCTGTTAACCGAAAGGATGGTGGTTCGAGCCCACTCAGGGACGATGTATGTTCCTTTCTCTTCTTTTTTAGACGTATTTTGTGCAAACAGATTAACTAAATTTCAACATTTCACTCAAACAAATCAGCCTCTCGCCCAACGTGGGGCTCGAACCCACGACCCTGAGATTAAGAGTCTCATGCTCTACCGACTGAGCTAGCCGGGCGATTTTTGTAGGACCCCAAAGGCACTTGCTGTCGCCACATGTTGACATGTTGAGCAGGACCTGAGCTATGTTTGTGGAATTTGTGCAGAAACTAAAGACCTTCACCCTTAAACATTCACTAAACCTGGTGCATGATCTCACATCCCAGAGATTGAGAATCTGGCAAACTAACAATCGAACTGGTCAGGTAACAGCAGCATTTGAAGTGGGGTCAAAAATGTACCATTAAAGGCACTTGACATCTCAGCTCAGTTTCGTTGCATAGCCTCTTTATAGTTGTTGAAAAAACGTTTTGTAGCGGAAGAAAACATTAATTTACTGGAAGACAATCCAGTGATCGCTCTTAATATCAAAGTAAAACATGTACTCTGTCCTGATAAAATTTTGAGCATGTGCATTTCACCTTGGGATTTAAAGTGTTTCCCTTTAGTCTGAGTGCATCAGCTGAAGGCAGCTTAACTTCTTTTTTGGTTCTTGAAGTCTTTTTTTATTCTCATCCGAAAGGCATAGCCTATTCTGTTCCAGAAAACATTGGGGATTCCAATGTATCAATGACCTAGTTGGGAAAATAATTGCTGAACTCTGTAATGATCCTGATCTCAGCAGTACCAAGTGCCACAAAGGTCCACAAATCAGTTTACTCATGTATTTTATTGCCTATGGTTTGGTTTGTAAATGTGTGTTGGTGATATGGATGCATTCATGATAGCACATTTTCTGGACAAAATGCGTCTTGGAGCAGCTCCTGCAGTGCTTCCATCAAATCTGTTTTGAATAGGTTTTGGGTGCATTTTCACAAATAATTTGAAAAGCGTCTTATCTAAGAGGACATAACCCTGCAACTGAATGCAAGGGAGCTACACTGTGTAAACTGGTGAAAATCATACACATTCCGATGACTGGTGGACAAAAGGATCAAAACTTTGACAGGAAAAGGGTCTACAAACTGACCTTTTGTTTGAAGACCTGCAGGTCTTGACAAGTGAGAAATTGAAGGAAGGGCGAATTTTAGACAAGCTAGCAGAAAAGTGTGAGTGACATTGATGTTGCATCCTTTATGCATTGGCTCATTTCATCAAAAGACAGCAAACAGGAGGAATGTGCTTGTTGGGTTTTTCTTTTGAGGAAGAACTATGTAAGCACAGCAGCATCTGGTCTCTGTGGCGCAATCGGTTAGCGCGTTCGGCTGTTAACCGAAAGGATGGTGGTTCGAGCCCACTCAGGGACGATGTATGTTCCTTTCTCTTCTTTTTTAGACGTATTTTGTGCAAACAGATTAACTAAATTTCAACATTTCACTCAAACAAATCAGCCTCTCGCCCAACGTGGGGCTCGAACCCACGACCCTGAGATTAAGAGTCTCATGCTCTACCGACTGAGCTAGCCGGGCGATTTTTGTAGGACCCCAAAGGCACTTGCTGTCGCCACATGTTGACATGTTGAGCAGGACCTGAGCTATGTTTGTGGAATTTGTGCAGAAACTAAAGACCTTCACCCTTAAACATTCACTAAACCTGGTGCATGATCTCACATCCCAGAGATTGAGAATCTGGCAAACTAACAATCGAACTGGTCAGGTAACAGCAGCATTTGAAGTGGGGTCAAAAAGGTACCATTAAAGGCACTTGACATCCCAGCTCAGTTTCGTTGCATAGCCTCTTTATAGTTGTTGAAAAAACGTTTTGTAGCGGAAGAAAACATTAATTTACTGGAAGACAATCCAGTGATCGCTCTTAATATCAAAGTAAAACATGTACTCTGTCCTGATAAAATTTTGAGCATGTGCATTTCACCTTGGGATTTAAAGTGTTTCCCTTTAGTCTGAGTACATCAGCTGAAGGCAGCTTAACTTCTTTTTTGGTTCTTGAAGTCTTTTTTTATTCTCATCCGAAAGGCATAGCCTATTCTGTTCCAGAAAACATTGGGGATTCCAATGTATCAATGACCTAGTTGGGAAAATAATTGCTGAACTCTGTAATGATCCTGATCTCAGCAGTACCAAGTGCCACAAAGGTCCACAAATCAGTTTACTCATGTATTTTATTGCCTATGGTTTGGTTTGTAAATGTGTGTTGGTGATATGGATGCATTCATGATAGCACATTTTCTGGACAAAATGCGTCTTGGAGCAGCTCCTGCAGTGCTTCCATCAAATCTGTTTTGAATAGGTTTTGGGTGCATTTTCACAAATAATTTGAAAAGCGTCTTATCTAAGAGGACATAACCCTGCAACTGAATGCAAGGGAGCTACACTGTGTAAACTGGTGAAAATCATACACATTCCGATGACTGGTGGACAAAAGGATCAAAACTTTGACAGGAAAAGGGTCTACAAACTGACCTTTTGTTTGAAGACCTGCAGGTCTTGACAAGTGAGAAATTGAAGGAAGGGCGAATTTTAGACAAGCTAGCAGAAAAGTGTGAGTGACATTGATGTTGCATCCTTTATGCATTGGCTCATTTCATCAAAAGACAGCAAACAGGAGGAATGTGCTTGTTGGGTTTTTCTTTTGAGGAAGAACTATGTAAGCACAGCAGCATCTGGTCTCTGTGGCGCAATCGGTTAGCGCGTTCGGCTGTTAACCGAAAGGATGGTGGTTCGAGCCCACTCAGGGACGATGTATGTTCCTTTCTCTTCTTTTTTAGACGTATTTTGTGCAAACAGATTAACTAAATTTCAACATTTCACTCAAACAAATCAGCCTCTCGCCCAACGTGGGGCTCGAACCCACGACCCTGAGATTAAGAGTCTCATGCTCTACCGACTGAGCTAGCCGGGCGATTTTTGTAGGACCCCAAAGGCACTTGCTGTCGCCACATGTTGACATGTTGAGCAGGACCTGAGCTATGTTTGTGGAATTTGTGCAGAAACTAAAGACCTTCACCCTTAAACATTCACTAAACCTGGTGCATGATCTCACATCCCAGAGATTGAGAATCTGGCAAACTAACAATCGAACTGGTCAGGTAACAGCAGCATTTGAAGTGGGGTCAAAAATGTACCATTAAAGGCACTTGACATCTCAGCTCAGTTTCGTTGCATAGCCTCTTTATAGTTGTTGAAAAAACGTTTTGTAGCGGAAGAAAACATTAATTTACTGGAAGACAATCCAGTGATCGCTCTTAATATCAAAGTAAAACATGTACTCTGTCCTGATAAAATTTTGAGCATGTGCATTTCACCTTGGGATTTAAAGTGTTTCCCTTTAGTCTGAGTGCATCAGCTGAAGGCAGCTTAACTTCTTTTTTGGTTCTTGAAGTCTTTTTTTATTCTCATCCGAAAGGCATAGCCTATTCTGTTCCAGAAAACATTGGGGATTCCAATGTATCAATGACCTAGTTGGGAAAATAATTGCTGAACTCTGTAATGATCCTGATCTCAGCAGTACCAAGTGCCACAAAGGTCCACAAATCAGTTTACTCATGTATTTTATTGCCTATGGTTTGGTTTGTAAATGTGTGTTGGTGATATGGATGCATTCATGATAGCACATTTTCTGGACAAAATGCGTCTTGGAGCAGCTCCTGCAGTGCTTCCATCAAATCTGTTTTGAATAGGTTTTGGGTGCATTTTCACAAATAATTTGAAAAGCGTCTTATCTAAGAGGACATAACCCTGCAACTGAATGCAAGGGAGCTACACTGTGTAAACTGGTGAAAATCATACACATTCCGATGACTGGTGGACAAAAGGATCAAAACTTTGACAGGAAAAGGGTCTACAAACTGACCTTTTGTTTGAAGACCTGCAGGTCTTGACAAGTGAGAAATTGAAGGAAGGGCGAATTTTAGACAAGCTAGCAGAAAAGTGTGAGTGACATTGATGTTGCATCCTTTATGCATTGGCTCATTTCATCAAAAGACAGCAAACAGGAGGAATGTGCTTGTTGGGTTTTTCTTTTGAGGAAGAACTATGTAAGCACAGCAGCATCTGGTCTCTGTGGCGCAATCGGTTAGCGCGTTCGGCTGTTAACCGAAAGGATGGTGGTTCGAGCCCACTCAGGGACGATGTATGTTCCTTTCTCTTCTTTTTTAGACGTATTTTGTGCAAACAGATTAACTAAATTTCAACATTTCACTCAAACAAATCAGCCTCTCGCCCAACGTGGGGCTCGAACCCACGACCCTGAGATTAAGAGTCTCATGCTCTACCGACTGAGCTAGCCGGGCGATTTTTGTAGGACCCCAAAGGCACTTGCTGTCGCCACATGTTGACATGTTGAGCAGGACCTGAGCTATGTTTGTGGAATTTGTGCAGAAACTAAAGACCTTCACCCTTAAACATTCACTAAACCTGGTGCATGATCTCACATCCCAGAGATTGAGAATCTGGCAAACTAACAATCGAACTGGTCAGGTAACAGCAGCATTTGAAGTGGGGTCAAAAATGTACCATTAAAGGCACTTGACATCTCAGCTCAGTTTCGTTGCATAGCCTCTTTATAGTTGTTGAAAAAACGTTTTGTAGCGGAAGAAAACATTAATTTACTGGAAGACAATCCAGTGATCGCTCTTAATATCAAAGTAAAACATGTACTCTGTCCTGATAAAATTTTGAGCATGTGCATTTCACCTTGGGATTTAAAGTGTTTCCCTTTAGTCTGAGTGCATCAGCTGAAGGCAGCTTAACTTCTTTTTTGGTTCTTGAAGTCTTTTTTTATTCTCATCCGAAAGGCATAGCCTATTCTGTTCCAGAAAACATTGGGGATTCCAATGTATCAATGACCTAGTTGGGAAAATAATTGCTGAACTCTGTAATGATCCTGATCTCAGCAGTACCAAGTGCCACAAAGGTCCACAAATCAGTTTACTCATGTATTTTATTGCCTATGGTTTGGTTTGTAAATGTGTGTTGGTGATATGGATGCATTCATGATAGCACATTTTCTGGACAAAATGCGTCTTGGAGCAGCTCCTGCAGTGCTTGCATCAAATCTGTTTTGAATAGGTTTTGGGTGCATTTTCACAAATAATTTGAAAAGCGTCTTATCTAAGAGGACATAACCCTGCAACTGAATGCAAGGGAGCTACACTGTGTAAACTGGTGAAAATCATACACATTCCGATGACTGGTGGACAAAAGGATCAAAACTTTGACAGGAAAAGGGTCTACAAACTGACCTTTTGTTTGAAGACCTGCAGGTCTTGACAAGTGAGAAATTGAAGGAAGGGCGAATTTTAGACAAGCTAGCAGAAAAGTGTGAGTGACATTGATGTTGCATCCTTTATGCATTGGCTCATTTCATCAAAAGACAGCAAACAGGAGGAATGTGCTTGTTGGGTTTTTCTTTTGAGGAAGAACTATGTAAGCACAGCAGCATCTGGTCTCTGTGGCGCAATCGGTTAGCGCGTTCGGCTGTTAACCGAAAGGATGGTGGTTCGAGCCCACTCAGGGACGATGTATGTTCCTTTCTCTTCTTTTTTAGACGTATTTTGTGCAAACAGATTAACTAAATTTCAACATTTCACTCAAACAAATCAGCCTCTCGCCCAACGTGGGGCTCGAACCCACGACCCTGAGATTAAGAGTCTCATGCTCTACCGACTGAGCTAGCCGGGCGATTTTTGTAGGACCCCAAAGGCACTTGCTGTCGCCACATGTTGACATGTTGAGCAGGACCTGAGCTATGTTTGTGGAATTTGTGCAGAAATTAAAGACCTTCACCCTTAACACTAGAAGCGCCGCGCCTCATTTACATACTTATACCTAGAAGCGCGGAGGGCCGGTCATCTGACCGCTTTCACCACCTCCTACTAGCGCCGCGTTGTTTTCACCTACTTAAAGCGCGCCTCGGGCGGTCAAAAGACCGCTGAGTCTTTACACAGGGGAGCTGGTACTGACACATAATTAACGCTAGATGGCGTTTTGCACAAAAGGAAGAATGAGCCGCCCAAACAAAATATTCGTAATGGTGACATTTGCACGTAACGTCAATATGTTAACAAATTAATGTGACTAAACCTTTTAGAATCAGTGCCTTGTGACCTTGTTCTCAGTAGCTTTCCCATTGTCAGTTTTGTTTAGTTTCATATTGCATTTCCTGGTTTGTGCGAAAACGTAAATGCAAAATATAGTTTCAGTTTTGTTTCTTGGTTAGTGTAATAGTTTGCTTATTTGTCTGTGTGTTATTCTGTTGGCATATATGTCACTATATTATCATGTACGTTCGCCACACCACTAGCCCACTGGCCCGCACCCCCACTGTGAAGCGTTCACGTCTTTTGTCTTGCTAATGCTACAGACTGCGCTGCAGCCTTCCACCCCCACATCCACAAAAAGCTTGTTCGATACTCAGAGTAGCAAAGTGAAGCCCGTAGACTGAGCTAAAGCAAGTTTGTTTGTATACTCAATGTTACGCCATTTCAAGTTTTAATGTCTAAAAGTTGTGTATGTTAGTGAATTGTAGGCTATGGTGAACATAACAAATCTACAAATAAATGTCTATAATGTTTTGTGTTAGACAAAGAACAAAAAGCATAAATAGGCAAAATAATTACAAAAATATCATTATAAAAGGTAGGCTATGTACCTTTGCGTAACAAAACGCAAAATTATTAAAATGATACGGATGGCTTCACGAATATAGTTGCCTCTGTCCTCTCTAATGTTCACTTTTTTATCTTGCCGTATTGTGTTGCCGTTTCAAATGAGGTGTTTGATCGGTGAATAGCCGATGTGTGATCCCACGTCCTAACGACCGTGTTATCACCGAGCGTTATCACCATTCGGTGATTTACATGTATCGTATATTGCATAAGTTTCGTTCCCCACCTCAAATTAAGTTCCATTTATGTAGTGAATTGTGAACTTGAGAATAAACCTCCGCCGCTGTGGTTAATGTTCATGCACTGTTTGAACAATATTTATTAATTACAGCCAGGTTTTGGAGGTTGTAGAACACAGCTACAGGCCAACAACGGGTGCATCCCGTCTCTCTTTAGCGTATATTGCATAAGTTTCGTTCACCACCTCAAATTAAGTTCCATTTATGTAGTGAATTGTGAACTTGAGAATAAACCTCCACCGCTGTGGTTAATGTTCATGCACTGTTTGAACAATATTTATTAATTACAGCCAGGTTTTGGAGGTTGTAGAACACAGCTACAGGCCAACAACGGGTGCATCCCGTCTCTCTTTAGCGTATATTGCATAAGTTTCGTTCCCCACCTCAAATTAAGTTACATTTATGTAGTGAATTGTGAACTTGAGAATAAACCTCCACCGCTGTGGTTAATGTTCATGCACTGTTTGAACAATATTTATTAATTACAGCCAGGTTTTGGAGGTTGTAGAACACAGCTACAGGCCAACAACGGGTGCATCCCGTCTCTCTTTAGCGTATATTGCATAAGTTTCGTTCCCCACCTCAAATTAAGTTACATTTATGTAGTGAATTGTGAACTTGAGAATAAACCTCCACCGCTGTGGTTAATGTTCATGCACTGTTTGAACAATATTTATTAATTACAGCCAGGTTTTGGAGGTTGTAGAACACAGCTACAGGCCAACAACGGGTGCATCCCGTCTCTCTTTAGCGTATATTGCATAAGTTTCATTCCCCACCTCAAATTAAGTTACATTTATGTAGTGAATTGTGAACTTGAGAATAAACCTCCACCGCTGTGGTTAATGTTCATGCACTGTTTGAACAATATTTATTAATTACAGCCAGGTTTTGGAGGTTGTAGAACACAGCTACAGGCCAACAACGGGTGCATCCCGTCTCTCTTTAGCGTATATTGCATAAGTTTCCTTCCCCACCTCAAATTAAGTTACATTTATGTAGTGAATTGTGAACTTGAGAATAAACCTCCACCGCTGTGGTTAATGTTCATGCACTGTTTGAACAATATTTATTAATTACAGCCAGGTTTTGGAGGTTGTAGAACACAGCTACAGGCCAACAACGGGTGCATCCCGTCTCTCTTTAGCGTATATTGCATAAGTTTCGTTCACCACCTCAAATTAAGTTCCCTTTGTTTTGATTTGTGTGTCAGCTTCACACAACTCAACATTCAAAACACAGCTTAGGTGCAGTCTTTGCACATTTGCCACAGACCAGTCGCTTACATGTCTGGCAGATGTCATACGTTTTGTTCCCTGAACATCTGCCGACTTGGCATTGTTTTCTTTTTGAGGGCGGGCAAGGAGCTTCAGGTAAAATTCGCTTTTGTGCCACTGCCCTAGCCGCTTTCGCCATTTTCTGCTGTGCACACAGCTCCTTTACCAACTCGAGAATAAACCTTCGTCTGCTCAGGTTAACGTTCATGCACTGTTTGAACAATATATGTGCATTTATTGCAGCCAGGTCTAGGAGGTTGTAGAAAACCGCGACAGGCCAACGACGGGTGCCTCCCTTCACCGAATACAGTCGTGCCATTTGATCCATAACATCAACGCCACATTTAGTCGTGTTGTAATATGAAACAGTTTCAGGCAGTTTCTTTGCGCCATTATCAATTGAAACTGTCTGATGCATTGAGCTCAGGATGCATACATTTTTTTTAGGTTTTGCCTGGTAAATCGTTAGAGTTATTTTTCCAGCCCGCAACACCTTGGTGGAAAATCTTTCAGACTGTGCCTGTGTACATGGGGGCATCTCACGTCTCATTTTATTCATCGTACCAACAATAGTGGTTTTGTTCGCCAAAAGGGTGTTTGCAAGTGCCAATGAAGTGAAGAAATTGTCAGTCGTTACATTTCTTCCTTTACCCGTGAAAGGCTCCATCAAACGCAACACAATATTTTCAGACAACCGTTGACCAGCCGGCCTGCTTTCATCTTTCCCTAGATAGGGAATGGCGTTCAACATATATTTTGTTTCAACATCAGCGGCCACCCAGAACTTAATCCCAAATTTATCGGGTTTATTGGCCATGTACTGAGTGAAACGACAGCGAGCTTTAGTTGGGAACAGTTGCTCATCAACAGTTATGTTCTCACCGGGCGTGTAAGAAGCAATACTGTTTTTCACAAATTTATCAAATATCTCCGAGATCATAGCAAATTTATCAGTCGCAAGGCGGGCAGCCCTTGTGCTCTTGTCATCAAAGCGCAGATAGCGCATGATATCTCTGAATGTCTGTCTAGACATTGTCTCTTTGAAAATGGGATTTCCTAAGTCAGCAGACCAGTATTCATCAAGTTTCATGCTTTTACCGGCTGTTATACCTCTCAAATAAACGAGACCCACAAATGCTTTCAATTCGTCAGCTGTTAGTTTGAACTGAGCATTATTTCGTTCAGCCTCTGCCTCTGTGTATTTCAGAATTGCGCCCCACATTTCTGTGTCAATCAAACACAGTAAGCTGGTCAGTGGACTTTTAATTTTGTCCTTGGCATAACACGTAGGCCCTGGGATTTCTCTCACAATATTGCACTCTTGTGCTCTACCCCGAGGTTTGCCAGCAGTTTCAAACCACACCGTACCGTCTTTGGCCTGAAATGAGTCACCACCACACTCAGTTTCAGAGTCCGATTCTGAATCAGATTCAAGATTCAGATCCATTTCACTTTCGCCCTCTCCATCCGACACCTCACATTGTTCGCCCTCCGATTCCATCTCATCAATATTGCACAGCATGTCCAGCACTTGCTTTGGGGTGTACATGATTCTCTGTGCCATTTTTATAATGCACTATGCAACCTTTCAAACGCCCAAACCGAGGAGTCACGCAAACTGTGTTGCTGTTCGATCACACAAACCGAGCTTTCAAGCAAACTGTGTTGCTGTTCGATCACCCAAACCGAGCTTTCAAGCAAACTATGTTGCTGTTCGATCACCCAAACCGAGCTTTCAAGCAAACTGTGTTGCTGTTCAAACGCCCAAACCGAGGAGTCACGCAAACTATGTTGCTGTTCAAACGCCAAAACCGAGCTTTCAAGCAAACTGTGTTGCTGTTCGATCGCCAAAACCGAGCTTTCAAGCAAACTGTGTTGCTGTTCAAACGCCCAAACCGAGGAGTCACGCAAACTATGTTGCTGTTCAAACGCCAAAACCGAGCTTTCAAGCAAACTGTGTTGCTGTTCGATCGCCCAAGCAGAGTTTTCACTCAAACTGTGTAGCCGCGTCCCGACGAATTTATAGCTCACGTTGCCTCATGAATGCTATTGTGAATAAAGTGTTCATAACAGCACCGCCCATGCCATCATCTCAGTTTCGCTCGCAAAGGTATGCATTTACATACGTAACTTGCATTCTGCTTAATTCTTTTGTAATGCCAGTGTGTCAAAAGCAGCCATACATAATGTATGTATCTAACAGCTAGCCCTGGCGAAGAGGGATTATACCCGAGAGATCATTTCTTTGAGATATTGACTTGATAAGTAGGCTAATTACAATTCGCAGAATTCCTGCAAACTACTAAAGCATTTATTAGGCAAAGCAAGACGCTCTCACGGTTTGAAAACCCTTGAAGCAAACTTATATATAGTATATATTAAATAATATTAATAAATAAAGTATATATTTTAAGACTTTGGAAAGTGAAACACTTTCACTTTCGTTCAACGGACGAATTCCTTTTTGTCTTTACACAATAATCAGTTTGAACTTTGAATAATTTAGTTTTGAAAACTATTGATCTTTATTTAGTTATACTAAATATTAAATGACATACGAATCTTTGCGACACCCGCTGGCAGAAAAGAGAATCACAGTCTTGAAGTGTAGGCGACGAAGACAATATTACAGAGATACGAGCGAAATCGATTGAAACTAGCATGTGCAGGGTTTCTTTTAACAATGTAAAAATACTAGTTTATTAAAAGGACAATTCTGGGAAAAGTCATGAAAGGAGGGTTCTGAAATTGGATCCAGTGCAAAGATATTATTTTTTTTTGTGCTGCTGCGGTCAAGTGACCGGTGCTCGGCGCTTCTAGGTATAATTAGGTCGACCAGAGGCGGCGCTTCTAGTAGACGTCACAGCGGTCAAATGACCGGAGCTTTGGCGCTTCTAGTGTTAAACATTCACTAAACCTGGTGCATGATCTCACATCCCAGAGATTGAGAATCTGGCAAACTAACAATCGAACTGGTCAGGTAACAGCAGCATTTGAAGTGGGGTCAAAAAGGTACCATTAAAGGCACTTGACATCCCAGCTCAGTTTCGTTGCATAGCCTCTTTATAGTTGTTGAAAAAACGTTTTGTAGCGGAAGAAAACATTAATTTACTGGAAGACAATCCAGTGATCGCTCTTAATATCAAAGTAAAACATGTACTCTGTCCTGATAAAATTTTGACCATGTGCATTTCACCTTGGGATTTAAAGTGTTTCCCTTTAGTCTGAGTACATCAGCTGAAGGCAGCTTAACTTCTTTTTTGGTTCTTGAAGTCTTTTTTTATTCTCATCCGAAAGGCATAGCCTATTCTGTTCCAGAAAACATTGGGGATTCCAATGTATCAATGACCTAGTTGGGAAAATAATTGCTGAACTCTGTAATGATCCTGATCTCAGCAGTACCAAGTGCCACAAAGGTCCACAAATCAGTTTACTCATGTATTTTATTGCCTATGGTTTGGTTTGTAAATGTGTGTTGGTGATATGGATGCATTCATGATAGCACATTTTCTGGACAAAATGCGTCTTGGAGCAGCTCCTGCAGTGCTTCCATCAAATCTGTTTTGAATAGGTTTTGGGTGCATTTTCACAAATAATTTCAAAAGCGTCTTATCTAAGACGACATAACCCTGCAACTGAAGGCAAGGGAGCTACACTGTGTAAACTGGTGAAAATCATACACATTCCGATGACTGGTGGACAAAAGGATCAAAACTTTGACAGGAAAAGGGTCTACAAACTGACCTTTTGTTTGAAGACCTGCAGGTCTTGACAAGTGAGAAATTGAAGGAAGGGCGAATTTTAGACAAGCTAGCAGAAAAGTGTGAGTGACATTGATGTTGCATCCTTTATGCATTGGCTCATTTCATCAAAAGCCAGCAAACAGGAGGAATGTGCTTGTTGGGTTTTTCTTTTGAGGAAGAACTATGTAAGCACAGCAGCATCTGGTCTCTGTGGCGCAATCGGTTAGCGCGTTCGGCTGTTAACCGAAAGGATGCTGGTTCGAGCCCACCCAGGGACGATGTATGTTCCTTTCTCTTCTTTTTTAGACGTATTTTGCGCAAACAGATTAACTAAATTTCAACATTTCTCTCAAACAAATCAGCCTCTCGCCCAACGTGGGGCTCGAACCCACGACCCTGAGATTAAGAGTCTCATGCTCTACCGACTGAGCTAGCCGGGCGTTTCATGTAGGACCCCAAAAGCACTTGCTGTCGCCACATGTTGACATGTTGAGCAGGACCTGAGCTATGTTTGTGGAATTTGTGCAGAGACTAAAGACCTTCACCCTTAAACATTCACTAAACCTGGTGCATGATCTCACATCCCAGAGATTGAGAATCTGGCAAACTAACAATCGAACTGGTCAGGTAACAGCAGCATTTGAAGTGGGGTCAAAAATGTACCATTAAAGGCACTTGACATCCCCGCTCAGTTTCGTTGCATAGCCTCTTTATAGTTGTTGAAAAAACGTTTTGTAGCGGAAGAAAACATTAATTTACTGGAAGACAATCCAGTGATCGCTCTTAATATCAAAGTAAAACATGTACTCTGTCCTGATAAAATTTTGACCATGTGCATTTCACCTTGGGATTTAAAGTGTTTCCCTTTAGTCTGAGTACATCAGCTGAAGGCAGCTTAACTTCTTTTTTGGTTCTTGAAGTCTTTTTTTATTCTCATCCGAAAGGCATATTCTGTTCCAGAAAACATTGGGGATTCCAATGTATCAATGACCTAGTTGGGAAAATGATTGCTGAACTCTGTAATGATCCTGATCTCAGCAGTACCAAGTGCCACAAAGGTCCACAAATCAGTTTACTCATGTATTTTATTGCCTATGGTTTGGTTTGTAAATGTGTGTTGGTGATATGGATGCATTCATGACACCACATTTTCTGGACAAAATGCGTCTTGGAGCAGAGCTCCTGCAGTGCTTCCATCAAATCTGTTTTGAATAGGTTTTGGGTGCATTTTCACATATAATTTCAAAAGCGTCATATCTAAGAGGACATAACCCTGCAACTGAAGGCAAGGGAGCTACACTGTGTAAACTGGTGAAAATCATACACATTCCGATGACTGGTGGACAAAAGGATCAAAACTGTGACAGGAAAAGGGTCTACAAACTGACCTTTTGTTTGAAGACCTGCAGGTCGTGACAAGTGAGTAATTGAAGGAAGGGCAAATTTTAGACAAGCTAGCAGAAAAGTGTGAGTGACCTTGATGTTGCATCCTTTATGCATTGGCTCATTTCATCAAAAGCCAGCAAACAGGAGGAATGTGCTTGTTGGGTTTTTCTTTTGAGGAAGAACTATGTAAGCACCGAAGCATCTGGTCTCTGTGGCGCAATCGGTTAGCGCGTTCGGCTGTTAACCGAAAGGATGGTGGTTCGAGCCCACCCAGGGACGATGTATGTTCCTTTCTCTTCTTTTTTAGACGTATTTTGCGCAAACAGATTAACTAAATTTCAACATTTCTCTCAAACAAATCAGCCTCTCGCCCAACGTGGGGCTCGAACCCACGACCCTGAGATTAAGAGTCTCATGCTCTACCGACTGAGCTAGCCGGGCGTTTCATGTAGGACCCCAAAAGCACTTGCTGTCGCCACATGTTGACATGTTGAGCAGGACCTGAGCTATGTTTGTGGAATTTGTGCAGAGACTAAAGACCTTCACCCTTAAACATTCACTAAACCTGGTGCATGATCTCACATCCCAGAGATTGAGAATCTGGCAAACTAACAATCGAACTGGTCAGGTAACAGCAGCATTTGAAGTGGGGTCAAAAATGTACCATTAAAGGCACTTGACATCCCCGCTCAGTTTCGTTGCATAGCCTCTTTATAGTTGTTGAAAAAACGTTTTGTAGCGGAAGAAAACATTAATTTACTGGAAGACAATCCAGTGATCGCTCTTAATATCAAAGTAAAACATGTACTCTGTCCTGATAAAATTTTGACCATGTGCATTTCACCTTGGGATTTAAAGTGTTTCCCTTTAGTCTGAGTACATCAGCTGAAGGCAGCTTAACTTCTTTTTTGGTTCTTGAAGTCTTTTTTTATTCTCATCCGAAAGGCATATTCTGTTCCAGAAAACATTGGGGATTCCAATGTATCAATGACCTAGTTGGGAAAATGATTGCTGAACTCTGTAATGATCCTGATCTCAGCAGTACCAAGTGCCACAAAGGTCCACAAATCAGTTTACTCATGTATTTTATTGCCTATGGTTTGGTTTGTAAATGTGTGTTGGTGATATGGATGCATTCATGACACCACATTTTCTGGACAAAATGCGTCTTGGAGCAGAGCTCCTGCAGTGCTTCCATCAAATCTGTTTTGAATAGGTTTTGGGTGCATTTTCACATATAATTTCAAAAGCGTCATATCTAAGAGGACATAACCCTGCAACTGAAGGCAAGGGAGCTACACTGTGTAAACTGGTGAAAATCATACACATTCCGATGACTGGTGGACAAAAGGATCAAAACTGTGACAGGAAAAGGGTCTACAAACTGACCTTTTGTTTGAAGACCTGCAGGTCGTGACAAGTGAGTAATTGAAGGAAGGGCAAATTTTAGACAAGCTAGCAGAAAAGTGTGAGTGACCTTGATGTTGCATCCTTTATGCATTGGCTCATTTCATCAAAAGCCAGCAAACAGGAGGAATGTGCTTGTTGGGTTTTTCTTTTGAGGAAGAATTATGTAAGCACCGAAGCATCTGGTCTCTGTGGCGCAATCGGTTAGCGCGTTCGGCTGTTAACCGAAAGGATGGTGGTTCGAGCCCACCCAGGGACGATGTATGTTCCTTTCTCTTCTTTTTTAGACGTATTTTGCGCAAACAGATTAACTAAATTTCAACATTTCTCTCAAACAAATCAGCCTCTCGCCCAACGTGGGGCTCGAACCCACGACCCTGAGATTAAGAGTCTCATGCTCTACCGACTGAGCTAGCCGGGCGTTTCATGTAGGACCCCAAAAGCACTTGCTGTCGCCACATGTTGACATGTTGAGCAGGACCTGAGCTATGTTTGTGGAATTTGTGCAGAGACTAAAGACCTTCACCCTTAAACATTCACTAAACCTGGTGCATGATCTCACATCCCAGAGATTGAGAATCTGGCAAACTAACAATCGAACTGGTCAGGTAACAGCAGCATTTGAAGTGGGGTCAAAAATGTACCATTAAAGGCACTTGACATCCCCGCTCAGTTTCGTTGCATAGCCTCTTTATAGTTGTTGAAAAAACGTTTTGTAGCGGAAGAAAACATTAATTTACTGGAAGACAATCCAGTGATCGCTCTTAATATCAAAGTAAAACATGTACTCTGTCCTGATAAAATTTTGACCATGTGCATTTCACCTTGGGATTTAAAGTGTTTCCCTTTAGTCTGAGTACATCAGCTGAAGGCAGCTTAACTTCTTTTTTGGTTCTTGAAGTCTTTTTTTATTCTCATCCGAAAGGCATATTCTGTTCCAGAAAACATTGGGGATTCCAATGTATCAATGACCTAGTTGGGAAAATGATTGCTGAACTCTGTAATGATCCTGATCTCAGCAGTACCAAGTGCCACAAAGGTCCACAAATCAGTTTACTCATGTATTTTATTGCCTATGGTTTGGTTTGTAAATGTGTGTTGGTGATATGGATGCATTCATGACACCACATTTTCTGGACAAAATGCGTCTTGGAGCAGAGCTCCTGCAGTGCTTCCATCAAATCTGTTTTGAATAGGTTTTGGGTGCATTTTCACATATAATTTCAAAAGCGTCATATCTAAGAGGACATAACCCTGCAACTGAAGGCAAGGGAGCTACACTGTGTAAACTGGTGAAAATCATACACATTCCGATGACTGGTGGACAAAAGGATCAAAACTGTGACAGGAAAAGGGTCTACAAACTGACCTTTTGTTTGAAGACCTGCAGGTCGTGACAAGTGAGTAATTGAAGGAAGGGCAAATTTTAGACAAGCTAGCAGAAAAGTGTGAGTGACCTTGATGTTGCATCCTTTATGCATTGGCTCATTTCATCAAAAGCCAGCAAACAGGAGGAATGTGCTTGTTGGGTTTTTCTTTTGAGGAAGAATTATGTAAGCACCGAAGCATCTGGTCTCTGTGGCGCAATCGGTTAGCGCGTTCGGCTGTTAACCGAAAGGATGGTGGTTCGAGCCCACCCAGGGACGATGTATGTTCCTTTCTCTTCTTTTTTAGACGTATTTTGCGCAAACAGATTAACTAAATTTCAACATTTCTCTCAAACAAATCAGCCTCTCGCCCAACGTGGGGCTCGAACCCACGACCCTGAGATTAAGAGTCTCATGCTCTACCGACTGAGCTAGCCGGGCGTTTCATGTAGGACCCCAAAAGCACTTGCTGTCGCCACATGTTGACATGTTGAGCAGGACCTGAGCTATGTTTGTGGAATTTGTGCAGAGACTAAAGACCTTCACCCTTAAACATTCACTAAACCTGGTGCATGATCTCACATCCCAGAGATTGAGAATCTGGCAAACTAACAATCGAACTGGTCAGGTAACAGCAGCATTTGAAGTGGGGTCAAAAATGTACCATTAAAGGCACTTGACATCCCCGCTCAGTTTCGTTGCATAGCCTCTTTATAGTTGTTGAAAAAACGTTTTGTAGCGGAAGAAAACATTAATTTACTGGAAGACAATCCAGTGATCGCTCTTAATATCAAAGTAAAACATGTACTCTGTCCTGATAAAATTTTGACCATGTGCATTTCACCTTGGGATTTAAAGTGTTTCCCTTTAGTCTGAGTACATCAGCTGAAGGCAGCTTAACTTCTTTTTTGGTTCTTGAAGTCTTTTTTTATTCTCATCCGAAAGGCATATTCTGTTCCAGAAAACATTGGGGATTCCAATGTATCAATGACCTAGTTGGGAAAATGATTGCTGAACTCTGTAATGATCCTGATCTCAGCAGTACCAAGTGCCACAAAGGTCCACAAATCAGTTTACTCATGTATTTTATTGCCTATGGTTTGGTTTGTAAATGTGTGTTGGTGATATGGATGCATTCATGACACCACATTTTCTGGACAAAATGCATCTTGGAGCAGAGCTCCTGCAGTGCTTCCATCAAATCTGTTTTGAATAGGTTTTGGGTGCATTTTCACATATAATTTCAAAAGCGTCATATCTAAGAGGACATAACCCTGCAACTGAAGGCAAGGGAGCTACACTGTGTAAACTGGTGAAAATCATACACATTCCGATGACTGGTGGACAAAAGGATCAAAACTGTGACAGGAAAAGGGTCTACAAACTGACCTTTTGTTTGAAGACCTGCAGGTCGTGACAAGTGAGTAATTGAAGGAAGGGCAAATTTTAGACAAGCTAGCAGAAAAGTGTGAGTGACCTTGATGTTGCATCCTTTATGCATTGGCTCATTTCATCAAAAGCCAGCAAACAGGAGGAATGTGCTTGTTGGGTTTTTCTTTTGAGGAAGAATTATGTAAGCACCGAAGCATCTGGTCTCTGTGGCGCAATCGGTTAGCGCGTTCGGCTGTTAACCGAAAGGATGGTGGTTCGAGCCCACCCAGGGACGATGTATGTTCCTTTCTCTTCTTTTTTAGACGTATTTTGCGCAAACAGATTAACTAAATTTCAACATTTCTCTCAAACAAATCAGCCTCTCGCCCAACGTGGGGCTCGAACCCACGACCCTGAGATTAAGAGTCTCATGCTCTACCGACTGAGCTAGCCGGGCGTTTCATGTAGGACCCCAAAAGCACTTGCTGTCGCCACATGTTGACATGTTGAGCAGGACCTGAGCTATGTTTGTGGAATTTGTGCAGAGACTAAAGACCTTCACCCTTAAACATTCACTAAACCTGGTGCATGATCTCACATCCCAGAGATTGAGAATCTGGCAAACTAACAATCGAACTGGTCAGGTAACAGCAGCATTTGAAGTGGGGTCAAAAATGTACCATTAAAGGCACTTGACATCCCCGCTCAGTTTCGTTGCATAGCCTCTTTATAGTTGTTGAAAAAACGTTTTGTAGCGGAAGAAAACATTAATTTACTGGAAGACAATCCAGTGATCGCTCTTAATATCAAAGTAAAACATGTACTCTGTCCTGATAAAATTTTGACCATGTGCATTTCACCTTGGGATTTAAAGTGTTTCCCTTTAGTCTGAATACATCAGCTGAAGGCAGCTTAACTTCTTTTTTGGTGCTTGAAGTCTTTTTTTATTCTCATCCGAAAGGCATATTCTGTTCCAGAAAACATTGGGGATTCCAATGTATCAATGACCTAGTTGGGAAAATGATTGCTGAACTCTGTAATGATCCTGATCTCAGCAGTACCAAGTGCCACAAAGGTCCACAAATCAGTTTACTCATGTATTTTATTGCCTATGGTTTGGTTTGTAAATGTGTGTTGGTGATATGGATGCATTCATGACACCACATTTTCTGGACAAAATGCGTCTTGGAGCAGAGCTCCTGCAGTGCTTCCATCAAATCTGTTTTGAATAGGTTTTGGGTGCATTTTCACATATAATTTCAAAAGCGTCATATCTAAGAGGACATAACCCTGCAACTGAAGGCAAGGGAGCTACACTGTGTAAACTGGTGAAAATCATACACATTCCGATGACTGGTGGACAAAAGGATCAAAACTGTGACAGGAAAAGGGTCTACAAACTGACCTTTTGTTTGAAGACCTGCAGGTCGTGACAAGTGAGTAATTGAAGGAAGGGCAAATTTTAGACAAGCTAGCAGAAAAGTGTGAGTGACCTTGATGTTGCATCCTTTATGCATTGGCTCATTTCATCAAAAGCCAGCAAACAGGAGGAATGTGCTTGTTGGGTTTTTCTTTTGAGGAAGAATTATGTAAGCACAGCAGCATCTGGTCTCTGTGGCGCAATCGGTTAGCGCGTTCGGCTGTTAACCGAAAGGATGGTGGTTCGAGCCCACCCAGGGACGATGTATGTTCCTTTCTCTTCTTTTTTAGACGTATTTTGCGCAAACAGATTAACTAAATTTCAACATTTCTCTCAAACAAATCAGCCTCTCGCCCAACGTGGGGCTCGAACCCACGACCCTGAGATTAAGAGTCTCATGCTCTACCGACTGAGCTAGCCGGGCGTTTCATGTAGGACCCCAAAAGCACTTGCTGTCGCCACATGTTGACATGTTGAGCAGGACCTGAGCTATGTTTGTGGAATTTGTGCAGAGACTAAAGACCTTCACCCTTAAACATTCACTAAACCTGGTGCATGATCTCACATCCCAGAGATTGAGAATCTGGCAAACTAACAATCGAACTGGTCAGGTAACAGCAGCATTTGAAGTGGGGTCAAAAATGTACCATTAAAGGCACTTGACATCCCCGCTCAGTTTCGTTGCATAGCCTCTTTATAGTTGTTGAAAAAACGTTTTGTAGCGGAAGAAAACATTAATTTACTGGAAGACAATCCAGTGATCGCTCTTAATATCAAAGTAAAACATGTACTCTGTCCTGATAAAATTTTGACCATGTGCATTTCACCTTGGGATTTAAAGTGTTTCCCTTTAGTCTGAGTACATCAGCTGAAGGCAGCTTAACTTCTTTTTTGGTTCTTGAAGTCTTTTTTTATTCTCATCCGAAAGGCATATTCTGTTCCAGAAAACATTGGGGATTCCAATGTATCAATGACCTAGTTGGGAAAATGATTGCTGAACTCTGTAATGATCCTGATCTCAGCAGTACCAAGTGCCACAAAGGTCCACAAATCAGTTTACTCATGTATTTTATTGCCTATGGTTTGGTTTGTAAATGTGTGTTGGTGATATGGATGCATTCATGACACCACATTTTCTGGACAAAATGCGTCTTGGAGCAGAGCTCCTGCAGTGCTTCCATCAAATCTGTTTTGAATAGGTTTTGGGTGCATTTTCACATATAATTTCAAAAGCGTCATATCTAAGAGGACATAACCCTGCAACTGAAGGCAAGGGAGCTACACTGTGTAAACTGGTGAAAATCATACACATTCCGATGACTGGTGGACAAAAGGATCAAAACTGTGACAGGAAAAGGGTCTACAAACTGACCTTTTGTTTGAAGACCTGCAGGTCGTGACAAGTGAGTAATTGAAGGAAGGGCAAATTTTAGACAAGCTAGCAGAAAAGTGTGAGTGACCTTGATGTTGCATCCTTTATGCATTGGCTCATTTCATCAAAAGCCAGCAAACAGGAGGAATGTGCTTGTTGGGTTTTTCTTTTGAGGAAGAACTATGTAAGCACCGAAGCATCTGGTCTCTGTGGCGCAATCGGTTAGCGCGTTCGGCTGTTAACCGAAAGGATGGTGGTTCGAGCCCACCCAGGGACGATGTATGTTCCTTTCTCTTCTTTTTTAGACGTATTTTGCGCAAACAGATTAACTAAATTTCAACATTTCTCTCAAACAAATCAGCCTCTCGCCCAACGTGGGGCTCGAACCCACGACCCTGAGATTAAGAGTCTCATGCTCTACCGACTGAGCTAGCCGGGTGTTTCATGTAGGACCCCAAAAGCACTTGCTGTCGCCACATGTTGACATGTTGAGCAGGACCTGAGCTATGTTTGTGGAATTTGTGCAGAGACTAAAGACCTTCACCCTTAAACATTCACTAAACCTGGTGCATGATCTCACATCCCAGAGATTGAGAATCTGGCAAACTAACAATCGAACTGGTCAGGTAACAGCAGCATTTGAAGTGGGGTCAAAAATGTACCATTAAAGGCACTTGACATCCCCGCTCAGTTTCGTTGCATAGCCTCTTTATAGTTGTTGAAAAAACGTTTTGTAGCGGAAGAAAACATTAATTTACTGGAAGACAATCCAGTGATCGCTCTTAATATCAAAGTAAAACATGTACTCTGTCCTGATAAAATTTTGACCATGTGCATTTCACCTTGGGATTTAAAGTGTTTCCCTTTAGTCTGAGTACATCAGCTGAAGGCAGCTTAACTTCTTTTTTGGTTCTTGAAGTCTTTTTTTATTCTCATCCGAAAGGCATATTCTGTTCCAGAAAACATTGGGGATTCCAATGTATCAATGACCTAGTTGGGAAAATGATTGCTGAACTCTGTAATGATCCTGATCTCAGCAGTACCAAGTGCCACAAAGGTCCACAAATCAGTTTACTCATGTATTTTATTGCCTATGGTTTGGTTTGTAAATGTGTGTTGGTGATATGGATGCATTCATGACACCACATTTTCTGGACAAAATGCGTCTTGGAGCAGAGCTCCTGCAGTGCTTCCATCAAATCTGTTTTGAATAGGTTTTGGGTGCATTTTCACATATAATTTCAAAAGCGTCATATCTAAGAGGACATAACCCTGCAACTGAAGGCAAGGGAGCTACACTGTGTAAACTGGTGAAAATCATACACATTCCGATGACTGGTGGACAAAAGGATCAAAACTGTGACAGGAAAAGGGTCTACAAACTGACCTTTTGTTTGAAGACCTGCAGGTCGTGACAAGTGAGTAATTGAAGGAAGGGCAAATTTTAGACAAGCTAGCAGAAAAGTGTGAGTGACCTTGATGTTGCATCCTTTATGCATTGGCTCATTTCATCAAAAGCCAGCAAACAGGAGGAATGTGCTTGTTGGGTTTTTCTTTTGAGGAAGAATTATGTAAGCACCGAAGCATCTGGTCTCTGTGGCGCAATCGGTTAGCGCGTTCGGCTGTTAACCGAAAGGATGGTGGTTCGAGCCCACCCAGGGACGATGTATGTTCCTTTCTCTTCTTTTTTAGACGTATTTTGCGCAAACAGATTAACTAAATTTCAACATTTCTCTCAAACAAATCAGCCTCTCGCCCAACGTGGGGCTCGAACCCACGACCCTGAGATTAAGAGTCTCATGCTCTACCGACTGAGCTAGCCGGGCGTTTCATGTAGGACCCCAAAAGCACTTGCTGTCGCCACATGTTGACATGTTGAGCAGGACCTGAGCTATGTTTGTGGAATTTGTGCAGAGACTAAAGACCTTCACCCTTAAACATTCACTAAACCTGGTGCATGATCTCACATCCCAGAGATTGAGAATCTGGCAAACTAACAATCGAACTGGTCAGGTAACAGCAGCATTTGAAGTGGGGTCAAAAATGTACCATTAAAGGCACTTGACATCCCCGCTCAGTTTCGTTGCATAGCCTCTTTATAGTTGTTGAAAAAACGTTTTGTAGCGGAAGAAAACATTAATTTACTGGAAGACAATCCAGTGATCGCTCTTAATATCAAAGTAAAACATGTACTCTGTCCTGATAAAATTTTGACCATGTGCATTTCACCTTGGGATTTAAAGTGTTTCCCTTTAGTCTGAGTACATCAGCTGAAGGCAGCTTAACTTCTTTTTTGGTTCTTGAAGTCTTTTTTTATTCTCATCCGAAAGGCATATTCTGTTCCAGAAAACATTGGGGATTCCAATGTATCAATGACCTAGTTGGGAAAATGATTGCTGAACTCTGTAATGATCCTGATCTCAGCAGTACCAAGTGCCACAAAGGTCCACAAATCAGTTTACTCATGTATTTTATTGCCTATGGTTTGGTTTGTAAATGTGTGTTGGTGATATGGATGCATTCATGACACCACATTTTCTGGACAAAATGCGTCTTGGAGCAGAGCTCCTGCAGTGCTTCCATCAAATCTGTTTTGAATAGGTTTTGGGTGCATTTTCACATATAATTTCAAAAGCGTCATATCTAAGAGGACATAACCCTGCAACTGAAGGCAAGGGAGCTACACTGTGTAAACTGGTGAAAATCATACACATTCCGATGACTGGTGGACAAAAGGATCAAAACTGTGACAGGAAAAGGGTCTACAAACTGACCTTTTGTTTGAAGACCTGCAGGTCGTGACAAGTGAGTAATTGAAGGAAGGGCAAATTTTAGACAAGCTAGCAGAAAAGTGTGAGTGACCTTGATGTTGCATCCTTTATGCATTGGCTCATTTCATCAAAAGCCAGCAAACAGGAGGAATGTGCTTGTTGGGTTTTTCTTTTGAGGAAGAATTATGTAAGCACCGAAGCATCTGGTCTCTGTGGCGCAATCGGTTAGCGCGTTCGGCTGTTAACCGAAAGGATGGTGGTTCGAGCCCACCCAGGGACGATGTATGTTCCTTTCTCTTCTTTTTTAGACGTATTTTGCGCAAACAGATTAACTAAATTTCAACATTTCTCTCAAACAAATCAGCCTCTCGCCCAACGTGGGGCTCGAACCCACGACCCTGAGATTAAGAGTCTCATGCTCTACCGACTGAGCTAGCCGGGCGTTTCATGTAGGACCCCAAAAGCACTTGCTGTCGCCACATGTTGACATGTTGAGCAGGACCTGAGCTATGTTTGTGGAATTTGTGCAGAGACTAAAGACCTTCACCCTTAAACATTCACTAAACCTGGTGCATGATCTCACATCCCAGAGATTGAGAATCTGGCAAACTAACAATCGAACTGGTCAGGTAACAGCAGCATTTGAAGTGGGGTCAAAAATGTACCATTAAAGGCACTTGACATCCCCGCTCAGTTTCGTTGCATAGCCTCTTTATAGTTGTTGAAAAAACGTTTTGTAGCGGAAGAAAACATTAATTTACTGGAAGACAATCCAGTGATCGCTCTTAATATCAAAGTAAAACATGTACTCTGTCCTGATAAAATTTTGACCATGTGCATTTCACCTTGGGATTTAAAGTGTTTCCCTTTAGTCTGAGTACATCAGCTGAAGGCAGCTTAACTTCTTTTTTGGTTCTTGAAGTCTTTTTTTATTCTCATCCGAAAGGCATATTCTGTTCCAGAAAACATTGGGGATTCCAATGTATCAATGACCTAGTTGGGAAAATGATTGCTGAACTCTGTAATGATCCTGATCTCAGCAGTACCAAGTGCCACAAAGGTCCACAAATCAGTTTACTCATGTATTTTATTGCCTATGGTTTGGTTTGTAAATGTGTGTTGGTGATATGGATGCATTCATGACACCACATTTTCTGGACAAAATGCGTCTTGGAGCAGAGCTCCTGCAGTGCTTCCATCAAATCTGTTTTGAATAGGTTTTGGGTGCATTTTCACATATAATTTCAAAAGCGTCATATCTAAGAGGACATAACCCTGCAACTGAAGGCAAGGGAGCTACACTGTGTAAACTGGTGAAAATCATACACATTCCGATGACTGGTGGACAAAAGGATCAAAACTGTGACAGGAAAAGGGTCTACAAACTGACCTTTTGTTTGAAGACCTGCAGGTCGTGACAAGTGAGTAATTGAAGGAAGGGCAAATTTTAGACAAGCTAGCAGAAAAGTGTGAGTGACCTTGATGTTGCATCCTTTATGCATTGGCTCATTTCATCAAAAGCCAGCAAACAGGAGGAATGTGCTTGTTGGGTTTTTCTTTTGAGGAAGAATTATGTAAGCACCGAAGCATCTGGTCTCTGTGGCGCAATCGGTTAGCGCGTTCGGCTGTTAACCGAAAGGATGGTGGTTCGAGCCCACCCAGGGACGATGTATGTTCCTTTCTCTTCTTTTTTAGACGTATTTTGCGCAAACAGATTAACTAAATTTCAACATTTCTCTCAAACAAATCAGCCTCTCGCCCAACGTGGGGCTCGAACCCACGACCCTGAGATTAAGAGTCTCATGCTCTACCGACTGAGCTAGCCGGGCGTTTCATGTAGGACCCCAAAAGCACTTGCTGTCGCCACATGTTGACATGTTGAGCAGGACCTGAGCTATGTTTGTGGAATTTGTGCAGAGACTAAAGACCTTCACCCTTAAACATTCACTAAACCTGGTGCATGATCTCACATCCCAGAGATTGAGAATCTGGCAAACTAACAATCGAACTGGTCAGGTAACAGCAGCATTTGAAGTGGGGTCAAAAATGTACCATTAAAGGCACTTGACATCCCCGCTCAGTTTCGTTGCATAGCCTCTTTATAGTTGTTGAAAAAACGTTTTGTAGCGGAAGAAAACATTAATTTACTGGAAGACAATCCAGTGATCGCTCTTAATATCAAAGTAAAACATGTACTCTGTCCTGATAAAATTTTGACCATGTGCATTTCACCTTGGGATTTAAAGTGTTTCCCTTTAGTCTGAGTACATCAGCTGAAGGCAGCTTAACTTCTTTTTTGGTTCTTGAAGTCTTTTTTTATTCTCATCCGAAAGGCATATTCTGTTCCAGAAAACATTGGGGATTCCAATGTATCAATGACCTAGTTGGGAAAATGATTGCTGAACTCTGTAATGATCCTGATCTCAGCAGTACCAAGTGCCACAAAGGTCCACAAATCAGTTTACTCATGTATTTTATTGCCTATGGTTTGGTTTGTAAATGTGTGTTGGTGATATGGATGCATTCATGACACCACATTTTCTGGACAAAATGCGTCTTGGAGCAGAGCTCCTGCAGTGCTTCCATCAAATCTGTTTTGAATAGGTTTTGGGTGCATTTTCACATATAATTTCAAAAGCGTCATATCTAAGAGGACATAACCCTGCAACTGAAGGCAAGGGAGCTACACTGTGTAAACTGGTGAAAATCATACACATTCCGATGACTGGTGGACAAAAGGATCAAAACTGTGACAGGAAAAGGGTCTACAAACTGACCTTTTGTTTGAAGACCTGCAGGTCGTGACAAGTGAGTAATTGAAGGAAGGGCAAATTTTAGACAAGCTAGCAGAAAAGTGTGAGTGACCTTGATGTTGCATCCTTTATGCATTGGCTCATTTCATCAAAAGCCAGCAAACAGGAGGAATGTGCTTGTTGGGTTTTTCTTTTGAGGAAGAATTATGTAAGCACCGAAGCATCTGGTCTCTGTGGCGCAATCGGTTAGCGCGTTCGGCTGTTAACCGAAAGGATGGTGGTTCGAGCCCACCCAGGGACGATGTATGTTCCTTTCTCTTCTTTTTTAGACGTATTTTGCGCAAACAGATTAACTAAATTTCAACATTTCTCTCAAACAAATCAGCCTCTCGCCCAACGTGGGGCTCGAACCCACGACCCTGAGATTAAGAGTCTCATGCTCTACCGACTGAGCTAGCCGGGCGTTTCATGTAGGACCCCAAAAGCACTTGCTGTCGCCACATGTTGACATGTTGAGCAGGACCTGAGCTATGTTTGTGGAATTTGTGCAGAGACTAAAGACCTTCACCCTTAAACATTCACTAAACCTGGTGCATGATCTCACATCCCAGAGATTGAGAATCTGGCAAACTAACAATCGAACTGGTCAGGTAACAGCAGCATTTGAAGTGGGGTCAAAAATGTACCATTAAAGGCACTTGACATCCCCGCTCAGTTTCGTTGCATAGCCTCTTTATAGTTGTTGAAAAAACGTTTTGTAGCGGAAGAAAACATTAATTTACTGGAAGACAATCCAGTGATCGCTCTTAATATCAAAGTAAAACATGTACTCTGTCCTGATAAAATTTTGACCATGTGCATTTCACCTTGGGATTTAAAGTGTTTCCCTTTAGTCTGAGTACATCAGCTGAAGGCAGCTTAACTTCTTTTTTGGTTCTTGAAGTCTTTTTTTATTCTCATCCGAAAGGCATATTCTGTTCCAGAAAACATTGGGGATTCCAATGTATCAATGACCTAGTTGGGAAAATGATTGCTGAACTCTGTAATGATCCTGATCTCAGCAGTACCAAGTGCCACAAAGGTCCACAAATCAGTTTACTCATGTATTTTATTGCCTATGGTTTGGTTTGTAAATGTGTGTTGGTGATATGGATGCATTCATGACACCACATTTTCTGGACAAAATGCGTCTTGGAGCAGAGCTCCTGCAGTGCTTCCATCAAATCTGTTTTGAATAGGTTTTGGGTGCATTTTCACATATAATTTCAAAAGCGTCATATCTAAGAGGACATAACCCTGCAACTGAAGGCAAGGGAGCTACACTGTGTAAACTGGTGAAAATCATACACATTCCGATGACTGGTGGACAAAAGGATCAAAACTGTGACAGGAAAAGGGTCTACAAACTGACCTTTTGTTTGAAGACCTGCAGGTCGTGACAAGTGAGTAATTGAAGGAAGGGCAAATTTTAGACAAGCTAGCAGAAAAGTGTGAGTGACCTTGATGTTGCATCCTTTATGCATTGGCTCATTTCATCAAAAGCCAGCAAACAGGAGGAATGTGCTTGTTGGGTTTTTCTTTTGAGGAAGAACTATGTAAGCACCGAAGCATCTGGTCTCTGTGGCGCAATCGGTTAGCGCGTTCGGCTGTTAACCGAAAGGATGGTGGTTCGAGCCCACCCAGGGACGATGTATGTTCCTTTCTCTTCTTTTTTAGACGTATTTTGCGCAAACAGATTAACTAAATTTCAACATTTCTCTCAAACAAATCAGCCTCTCGCCCAACGTGGGGCTCGAACCCACGACCCTGAGATTAAGAGTCTCATGCTCTACCGACTGAGCTAGCCGGGCGTTTCATGTAGGACCCCAAAAGCACTTGCTGTCGCCACATGTTGACATGTTGAGCAGGACCTGAGCTATGTTTGTGGAATTTGTGCAGAGACTAAAGACCTTCACCCTTAAACATTCACTAAACCTGGTGCATGATCTCACATCCCAGAGATTGAGAATCTGGCAAACTAACAATCGAACTGGTCAGGTAACAGCAGCATTTGAAGTGGGGTCAAAAATGTACCATTAAAGGCACTTGACATCCCCGCTCAGTTTCGTTGCATAGCCTCTTTATAGTTGTTGAAAAAACATTTTGTAGCGGAAGAAAACATTAATTTACTGGAAGACAATCCAGTGATCGCTCTTAATATCAAAGTAAAACATGTACTCTGTCCTGATAAAATTTTGACCATGTGCATTTCACCTTGGGATTTAAAGTGTTTCCCTTTAGTCTGAGTACATCAGCTGAAGGCAGCTTAACTTCTTTTTTGGTTCTTGAAGTCTTTTTTTATTCTCATCCGAAAGGCATATTCTGTTCCAGAAAACATTGGGGATTCCAATGTATCAATGACCTAGTTGGGAAAATGATTGCTGAACTCTGTAATGATCCTGATCTCAGCAGTACCAAGTGCCACAAAGGTCCACAAATCAGTTTACTCATGTATTTTATTGCCTATGGTTTGGTTTGTAAATGTGTGTTGGTGATATGGATGCATTCATGACACCACATTTTCTGGACAAAATGCGTCTTGGAGCAGAGCTCCTGCAGTGCTTCCATCAAATCTGTTTTGAATAGGTTTTGGGTGCATTTTCACATATAATTTCAAAAGCGTCATATCTAAGAGGACATAACCCTGCAACTGAAGGCAAGGGAGCTACACTGTGTAAACTGGTGAAAATCATACACATTCCGATGACTGGTGGACAAAAGGATCAAAACTGTGACAGGAAAAGGGTCTACAAACTGACCTTTTGTTTGAAGACCTGCAGGTCGTGACAAGTGAGTAATTGAAGGAAGGGCAAATTTTAGACAAGCTAGCAGAAAAGTGTGAGTGACCTTGATGTTGCATCCTTTATGCATTGGCTCATTTCATCAAAAGCCAGCAAACAGGAGGAATGTGCTTGTTGGGTTTTTCTTTTGAGGAAGAATTATGTAAGCACCGAAGCATCTGGTCTCTGTGGCGCAATCGGTTAGCGCGTTCGGCTGTTAACCGAAAGGATGGTGGTTCGAGCCCACCCAGGGACGATGTATGTTCCTTTCTCTTCTTTTTTAGACGTATTTTGCGCAAACAGATTAACTAAATTTCAACATTTCTCTCAAACAAATCAGCCTCTCGCCCAACGTGGGGCTCGAACCCACGACCCTGAGATTAAGAGTCTCATGCTCTACCGACTGAGCTAGCCGGGCGTTTCATGTAGGACCCCAAAAGCACTTGCTGTCGCCACATGTTGACATGTTGAGCAGGACCTGAGCTATGTTTGTGGAATTTGTGCAGAGACTAAAGACCTTCACCCTTAAACATTCACTAAACCTGGTGCATGATCTCACATCCCAGAGATTGAGAATCTGGCAAACTAACAATCGAACTGGTCAGGTAACAGCAGCATTTGAAGTGGGGTCAAAAATGTACCATTAAAGGCACTTGACATCCCCGCTCAGTTTCGTTGCATAGCCTCTTTATAGTTGTTGAAAAAACATTTTGTAGCGGAAGAAAACATTAATTTACTGGAAGACAATCCAGTGATCGCTCTTAATATCAAAGTAAAACATGTACTCTGTCCTGATAAAATTTTGACCATGTGCATTTCACCTTGGGATTTAAAGTGTTTCCCTTTAGTCTGAGTACATCAGCTGAAGGCAGCTTAACTTCTTTTTTGGTTCTTGAAGTCTTTTTTTATTCTCATCCGAAAGGCATATTCTGTTCCAGAAAACATTGGGGATTCCAATGTATCAATGACCTAGTTGGGAAAATGATTGCTGAACTCTGTAATGATCCTGATCTCAGCAGTACCAAGTGCCACAAAGGTCCACAAATCAGTTTACTCATGTATTTTATTGCCTATGGTTTGGTTTGTAAATGTGTGTTGGTGATATGGATGCATTCATGACACCACATTTTCTGGACAAAATGCGTCTTGGAGCAGAGCTCCTGCAGTGCTTCCATCAAATCTGTTTTGAATAGGTTTTGGGTGCATTTTCACATATAATTTCAAAAGCGTCATATCTAAGAGGACATAACCCTGCAACTGAAGGCAAGGGAGCTACACTGTGTAAACTGGTGAAAATCATACACATTCCGATGACTGGTGGACAAAAGGATCAAAACTGTGACAGGAAAAGGGTCTACAAACTGACCTTTTGTTTGAAGACCTGCAGGTCGTGACAAGTGAGTAATTGAAGGAAGGGCAAATTTTAGACAAGCTAGCAGAAAAGTGTGAGTGACCTTGATGTTGCATCCTTTATGCATTGGCTCATTTCATCAAAAGCCAGCAAACAGGAGGAATGTGCTTGTTGGGTTTTTCTTTTGAGGAAGAATTATGTAAGCACCGAAGCATCTGGTCTCTGTGGCGCAATCGGTTAGCGCGTTCGGCTGTTAACCGAAAGGATGGTGGTTCGAGCCCACCCAGGGACGATGTATGTTCCTTTCTCTTCTTTTTTAGACGTATTTTGCGCAAACAGATTAACTAAATTTCAACATTTCTCTCAAACAAATCAGCCTCTCGCCCAACGTGGGGCTCGAACCCACGACCCTGAGATTAAGAGTCTCATGCTCTACCGACTGAGCTAGCCGGGCGTTTCATGTAGGACCCCAAAAGCACTTGCTGTCGCCACATGTTGACATGTTGAGCAGGACCTGAGCTATGTTTGTGGAATTTGTGCAGAGACTAAAGACCTTCACCCTTAAACATTCACTAAACCTGGTGCATGATCTCACATCCCAGAGATTGAGAATCTGGCAAACTAACAATCGAACTGGTCAGGTAACAGCAGCATTTGAAGTGGGGTCAAAAATGTACCATTAAAGGCACTTGACATCCCCGCTCAGTTTCGTTGCATAGCCTCTTTATAGTTGTTGAAAAAACGTTTTGTAGCGGAAGAAAACATTAATTTACTGGAAGACAATCCAGTGATCGCTCTTAATATCAAAGTAAAACATGTACTCTGTCCTGATAAAATTTTGACCATGTGCATTTCACCTTGGGATTTAAAGTGTTTCCCTTTAGTCTGAGTACATCAGCTGAAGGCAGCTTAACTTCTTTTTTGGTTCTTGAAGTCTTTTTTTATTCTCATCCGAAAGGCATATTCTGTTCCAGAAAACATTGGGGATTCCAATGTATCAATGACCTAGTTGGGAAAATGATTGCTGAACTCTGTAATGATCCTGATCTCAGCAGTACCAAGTGCCACAAAGGTCCACAAATCAGTTTACTCATGTATTTTATTGCCTATGGTTTGGTTTGTAAATGTGTGTTGGTGATATGGATGCATTCATGACACCACATTTTCTGGACAAAATGCGTCTTGGAGCAGAGCTCCTGCAGTGCTTCCATCAAATCTGTTTTGAATAGGTTTTGGGTGCATTTTCACATATAATTTCAAAAGCGTCATATCTAAGAGGACATAACCCTGCAACTGAAGGCAAGGGAGCTACACTGTGTAAACTGGTGAAAATCATATACATTCCGATGACTGGTGGACAAAAGGATCAAAACTGTGACAGGAAAAGGGTCTACAAACTGACCTTTTGTTTAAAGACCTGCAGGTCGTGACAAGTGAGTAATTGAAGGAAGGGCAAATTTTAGACAAGCTAGCAGAAAAGTGTGAGTGACCTTGATGTTGCATCCTTTATGCATTGGCTCATTTCATCAAAAGCCAGCAAACAGGAGGAATGTGCTTGTTGGGTTTTTCTTTTGAGGAAGAACTATGTAAGCACCGAAGCATCTGGTCTCTGTGGCGCAATCGGTTAGCGCGTTCGGCTGTTAACCGAAAGGATGGTGGTTCGAGCCCACCCAGGGACGATGTATGTTCCTTTCTCTTCTTTTTTAGACGTATTTTGCGCAAACAGATTAACTAAATTTCAACATTTCTCTCAAACAAATCAGCCTCTCGCCCAACGTGGGGCTCAAACCCACGACCCTGAGATTAAGAGTCTCATGCTCTACCGACTGAGCTAGCCGGGCGTTTTATGTAGGACCCCAAAAGCACTTGCTGTCGCCACATGTTGACATGTTGAGCAGGACCTGAGCTATGTTTGTGGAATTTGTGCAGAGACTAAAGACCTTCACCCTTAAACATTCACTAAACCTGGTGCATGATCTCACATCCCAGAGATTGAGAATCTGGCAAACTAACAATCGAACTGGTCAGGTAACAGCAGCATTTGAAGTGGGGTCAAAAATGTACCAATAAAGGCACTTGACATCCCCGCTCAGTTTCGTTGCATAGCCTCTTTATAGTTGTTGAAAAAACGTTTTGTAGCGGAAGAAAACATTAATTTACTGGAAGACAATCCAGTGATCGCTCTTAATATCAAAGTAAATCATGTACTCTGTCCTGATAAAATTTTGACCATGTGCATTTCACCTTGGGATTTAAAGTGTTTCCCGTTAGTCTGAGTACATCAGCTGAAGGCAGCTTAACTTCTTTTTTGGTTCTTGAAGTCTTTTTTTATTCTCATCCGAAAGGCATATTCTGTTCCAGAAAACATTGGGGATTCCAATGTATCAATGACCTAGTTGGGAAAATGATTGCTGAACTCTGTAATGATCCTGATCTCAGCAGTACCAAGTGCCACAAAGGTCCACAAATCAGTTTACTCATGTATTTTATTGCCTATGGTTTGGTTTGTAAATGTGTGTTGGTGATATGGATGCATTCATGACACCACATTTTCTGGACAAAATGCGTCTTGGAGCAGAGCTCCTGCAGTGCTTCCATCAAATCTGTTTTGAATAGGTTTTGGGTGCATTTTCACATATAATTTCAAAAGCGTCATATCTAAGAGGACAGAACCCTGCAACTGAAGGCAAGGGAGCTACACTGTGTAAACTGGTGAAAATCATACACATTCCGATGACTGGTGGACAAAAGGATCAAAACTTTGACAGGAAAAGGGTCTACAAACTGACCTTTTGTTTGAAGACCTGCAGGTCTTGACAAGTGAGTAATTGAAGGAAGGGCAAATTTTAGACAAGCTAGCAGAAAAGTGTGAGTGACCTTGATGTTGCATCCTTTATGCATTGGCTCATTTCATCAAAAGCCAGCAAACAGGAGGAATGTGCTTGTTGGGTTTTTCTTTTGAGGAAGAACTATGTAAGCACAGAAGCATCTGGTCTCTGTGGCGCAATCGGTTAGCGCGTTCGGCTGTTAACCGAAAGGATGGTGGTTCGAGCCCACCCAGGGAAGATGTATGTTCCATTCTCTTCTTTTTTAGACGTATTTTGCGCAAACAGATTAACTAAATTTCAACATTTCTCTCAAACAAATCAGCCTCTCGCCCAACGTGGGGCTCGAACCCACGACCCTGAGATTAAGAGTCTCATGCTCTACCGACTGAGCTAGCCGGGCGTTTTTTGTAGGACCCCAAAAGCACTTGCTGTCGCCACATGTTGACATGTTGAGCAGGACCTGAGCTATGTTTGTGGAATTTGTGCAGAGACTAAAGACCTTCACACTTAAACATTCACTAAACCTGGTGCATGATCTCACATCCCAGAGATTGAGAATCTGGCAAACTAACAATCGAACTGGTCAGGTAACAGCAGCATTTGAAGTGGGGTCAAAAATGTACCATTAAAGGCACTTGACATCCCCGCTCAGTTTCGTTGCATAGCCTCTTTATAGTTGTTGAAAAAACGTTTTGTAGCGGAAGAAAACATTAATTTACTGGAAGACAATCCAGTGATCGCTCTTAATATCAAAGTAAAACATGTACTCTGTCCTGATAAAATTTTGACCATGTGCATTTCACCTTGGGATTTAAAGTGTTTCCCGTTAGTCTGAGTACATCAGCTGAAGGCAGCTTAACTTCTTTTTTGGTTCTTGAAGTCTTTTTTTATTCTCATCCGAAAGGCATATTCTGTTCCAGAAAACATTGGGGATTCCAATGTATCAATGACCTAGTTGGGAAAATGATTGCTGAACTCTGTAATGATCCTGATCTCAGCAGTACCAAGTGCCACAAAGGTCCACAAATCAGTTTACTCATGTATTTTATTGCCTATGGTTTGGTTTGTAAATGTGTGTTGGTGATATGGATGCATTCATGACACCACATTTTCTGGACAAAATGCGTCTTGGAGCAGAGCTCCTGCAGTGCTTCCATCAAATCTGTTTTGAATAGGTTTTGGGTGCATTTTCACATATAATTTCAAAAGCGTCATATCTAAGAGGACATAACCCTGCAACTGAAGGCAAGGGAGCTACACTGTGTAAACTGGTGAAAATCATACACATTCCGATGACTGGTGGACAAAAGGATCAAAACTTTGACAGGAAAAGGGTCTACAAACTGACCTTTTGTTTGAAGACCTGCAGGTCTTGACAAGTGAGTAATTGAAGGAAGGGCAAATTTTAGACAAGCTAGCAGAAAAGTGTGAGTGACCTTGATGTTGCATCCTTTATGCATTGGCTCATTTCATCAAAAGCCAGCAAACAGGAGGAATGTGCTTGTTGGGTTTTTCTTTTGAGGAAGAACTGTGTAAGCACAGAAGCATCTGGTCTCTGCGGCGCAATCGGTTAGCGCGTTCGCCTGTTAACCGAAAGGACGGTGGTTCGAGCCCACCCAGGGACGATGTATGTTCCTTTCTCTTCTTTTTTAGACGTATTTTGCGCAAACAGATTAACTAAATTTCAACATTTCTCTCAAACAAATCAGCCTCTCGCCCAACGTGGGGCTCGAACCCACGACCCTGAGATTAAGAGTCTCATGCTCTACCGACTGAGCTAGCCGGGCGTTTTATGTAGGACCCCAAAAGCACTTGCTGTCGCCACATGTTGACATGTTGAGCAGGACCTGAGCTATGTTTGTGGAATTTGTGCAGAGACTAAAGACCTTCACCCTTAAACATTCACTAAACCTGGTGCATGATCTCACATCCCAGAGATTGAGAATCTGGCAAACTAACAATCGAACTGGTCAGGTAACAGCAGCATTTGAAGTGGGGTCAAAAATGTACCATTAAAGGCACTTGACATCCCCGCTCAGTTTCGTTGCATAGCCTCTTTATAGTTGTTGAAAAAACATTTTGTAGCGGAAGAAAACATTAATTTACTGGAAGACAATCCAGTGATCGCTCTTAATATCAAAGTAAAACATGTACTCTGTCCTGATAAAATTTTGACCATGTGCATTTCACCTTGGGATTTAAAGTGTTTCCCTTTAGTCTGAGTACATCAGCTGAAGGCAGCTTAACTTCTTTTTTGGTTCTTGAAGTCTTTTTTTATTCTCATCCGAAAGGCATATTCTGTTCCAGAAAACATTGGGGATTCCAATGTATCAATGACCTAGTTGGGAAAATGATTGCTGAACTCTGTAATGATCCTGATCTCAGCAGTACCAAGTGCCACAAAGGTCCACAAATCAGTTTACTCATGTATTTTATTGCCTATGGTTTGGTTTGTAAATGTGTGTTGGTGATATGGATGCATTCATGACACCACATTTTCTGGACAAAATGCGTCTTGGAGCAGAGCTCCTGCAGTGCTTCCATCAAATCTGTTTTGAATAGGTTTTGGGTGCATTTTCACATATAATTTCAAAAGCGTCATATCTAAGAGGACATAACCCTGCAACTGAAGGCAAGGGAGCTACACTGTGTAAACTGGTGAAAATCATACACATTCCGATGACTGGTGGACAAAAGGATCAAAACTGTGACAGGAAAAGGGTCTACAAACTGACCTTTTGTTTGAAGACCTGCAGGTCGTGACAAGTGAGTAATTGAAGGAAGGGCAAATTTTAGACAAGCTAGCAGAAAAGTGTGAGTGACCTTGATGTTGCATCCTTTATGCATTGGCTCATTTCATCAAAAGCCAGCAAACAGGAGGAATGTGCTTGTTGGGTTTTTCTTTTGAGGAAGAATTATGTAAGCACCGAAGCATCTGGTCTCTGTGGCGCAATCGGTTAGCGCGTTCGGCTGTTAACCGAAAGGATGGTGGTTCGAGCCCACCCAGGGACGATGTATGTTCCTTTCTCTTCTTTTTTAGACGTATTTTGCGCAAACAGATTAACTAAATTTCAACATTTCTCTCAAACAAATCAGCCTCTCGCCCAACGTGGGGCTCGAACCCACGACCCTGAGATTAAGAGTCTCATGCTCTACCGACTGAGCTAGCCGGGCGTTTCATGTAGGACCCCAAAAGCACTTGCTGTCGCCACATGTTGACATGTTGAGCAGGACCTGAGCTATGTTTGTGGAATTTGTGCAGAGACTAAAGACCTTCACCCTTAAACATTCACTAAACCTGGTGCATGATCTCACATCCCAGAGATTGAGAATCTGGCAAACTAACAATCGAACTGGTCAGGTAACAGCAGCATTTGAAGTGGGGTCAAAAATGTACCATTAAAGGCACTTGACATCCCCGCTCAGTTTCGTTGCATAGCCTCTTTATAGTTGTTGAAAAAACGTTTTGTAGCGGAAGAAAACATTAATTTACTGGAAGACAATCCAGTGATCGCTCTTAATATCAAAGTAAAACATGTACTCTGTCCTGATAAAATTTTGACCATGTGCATTTCACCTTGGGATTTAAAGTGTTTCCCTTTAGTCTGAGTACATCAGCTGAAGGCAGCTTAACTTCTTTTTTGGTTCTTGAAGTCTTTTTTTATTCTCATCCGAAAGGCATATTCTGTTCCAGAAAACATTGGGGATTCCAATGTATCAATGACCTAGTTGGGAAAATGATTGCTGAACTCTGTAATGATCCTGATCTCAGCAGTACCAAGTGCCACAAAGGTCCACAAATCAGTTTACTCATGTATTTTATTGCCTATGGTTTGGTTTGTAAATGTGTGTTGGTGATATGGATGCATTCATGACACCACATTTTCTGGACAAAATGCGTCTTGGAGCAGAGCTCCTGCAGTGCTTCCATCAAATCTGTTTTGAATAGGTTTTGGGTGCATTTTCACATATAATTTCAAAAGCGTCATATCTAAGAGGACATAACCCTGCAACTGAAGGCAAGGGAGCTACACTGTGTAAACTGGTGAAAATCATACACATTCCGATGACTGGTGGACAAAAGGATCAAAACTGTGACAGGAAAAGGGTCTACAAACTGACCTTTTGTTTAAAGACCTGCAGGTCGTGACAAGTGAGTAATTGAAGGAAGGGCAAATTTTAGACAAGCTAGCAGAAAAGTGTGAGTGACCTTGATGTTGCATCCTTTATGCATTGGCTCATTTCATCAAAAGCCAGCAAACAGGAGGAATGTGCTTGTTGGGTTTTTCTTTTGAGGAAGAACTATGTAAGCACCGAAGCATCTGGTCTCTGTGGCGCAATCGGGTAGCGCGTTCGGCTGTTAACCGAAAGGATGGTGGCTCGAGCCCACCCAGGGACGATGTATGTTCCTTTCTCTTCTTTTTTAGACGTATTTTGCGCAAACAGATTAACTAAATTTCAACATTTCTCTCAAACAAATCAGCCTCTCGCCCAACGTGGGGCTCGAACCCACGACCCTGAGATTAAGAGTCTCATGCTCTACCGACTGAGCTAGCCGGGCGTTTTATGTAGGACCCCAAAAGCACTTGCTGTCGCCACATGTTGACATGTTGAGCAGGACCTGAGCTATGTTTGTGGAATTTGTGCAGAGACTAAAGACCTTCACCCTTAAACATTCACTAAACCTGGTGCATGATCTCACATCCCAGAGATTGAGAATCTGGCAAACTAACAATCGAACTGGTCAGGTAACAGCAGCATTTGAAGTGGGGTCAAAAATGTACCATTAAAGGCACTTGACATCCCCGCTCAGTTTCGTTGCATAGCCTCTTTATAGTTGTTGAAAAAACGTTTTGTAGCGGAAGAAAACATTAATTTACTGGAAGACAATCCAGTGATCGCTCTTAATATCAAAGTAAAACATGTACTCTGTCCTGATAAAATTTTGACCATGTGCATTTCACCTTGGGATTTAAAGTGTTTCCCTTTAGTCTGAGTACATCAGCTGAAGGCAGCTTAACTTCTTTTTTGGTTCTTGAAGTCTTTTTTTATTCTCATCCGAAAGGCATATTCTGTTCCAGAAAACATTGGGGATTCCAATGTATCAATGACCTAGTTGGGAAAATGATTGCTGAACTCTGTAATGATCCTGATCTCAGCAGTACCAAGTGCCACAAAGGTCCACAAATCAGTTTACTCATGTATTTTATTGCCTATGGTTTGGTTTGTAAATGTGTGTTGGTGATATGGATGCATTCATGACACCACATTTTCTGGACAAAATGCGTCTTGGAGCAGAGCTCCTGCAGTGCTTCCATCAAATCTGTTTTGAATAGGTTTTGGGTGCATTTTCACATATAATTTCAAAAGCGTCATATCTAAGAGGACATAACCCTGCAACTGAAGGCAAGGGAGCTACACTGTGTAAACTGGTGAAAATCATATACATTCCGATGACTGGTGGACAAAAGGATCAAAACTGTGACAGGAAAAGGGTCTACAAACTGACCTTTTGTTTAAAGACCTGCAGGTCGTGACAAGTGAGTAATTGAAGGAAGGGCAAATTTTAGACAAGCTAGCAGAAAAGTGTGAGTGACCTTGATGTTGCATCCTTTATGCATTGGCTCATTTCATCAAAAGCCAGCAAACAGGAGGAATGTGCTTGTTGGGTTTTTCTTTTGAGGAAGAACTATGTAAGCACCGAAGCATCTGGTCTCTGTGGCGCAATCGGTTAGCGCGTTCGGCTGTTAACCGAAAGGATGGTGGTTCGAGCCCACCCAGGGACGATGTATGTTCCTTTCTCTTCTTTTTTAGACGTATTTTGCGCAAACAGATTAACTAAATTTCAACATTTCTCTCAAACAAATCAGCCTCTCGCCCAACGTGGGGCTCAAACCCACGACCCTGAGATTAAGAGTCTCATGCTCTACCGACTGAGCTAGCCGGGCGTTTTATGTAGGACCCCAAAAGCACTTGCTGTCGCCACATGTTGACATGTTGAGCAGGACCTGAGCTATGTTTGTGGAATTTGTGCAGAGACTAAAGACCTTCACCCTTAAACATTCACTAAACCTGGTGCATGATCTCACATCCCAGAGATTGAGAATCTGGCAAACTAACAATCGAACTGGTCAGGTAACAGCAGCATTTGAAGTGGGGTCAAAAATGTACCATTAAAGGCACTTGACATCCCCGCTCAGTTTCGTTGCATAGCCTCTTTATAGTTGTTGAAAAAACGTTTTGTAGCGGAAGAAAACATTAATTTACTGGAAGACAATCCAGTGATCGCTCTTAATATCAAAGTAAAACATGTACTCTGTCCTGATAAAATTTTGACCATGTGCATTTCACCTTGGGATTTAAAGTGTTTCCCGTTAGTCTGAGTACATCAGCTGAAGGCAGCTTAACTTCTTTTTTGGTTCTTGAAGTCTTTTTTTATTCTCATCCGAAAGGCATATTCTGTTCCAGAAAACATTGGGGATTCCAATGTATCAATGACCTAGTTGGGAAAATGATTGCTGAACTCTGTAATGATCCTGATCTCAGCAGTACCAAGTGCCACAAAGGTCCACAAATCAGTTTACTCATGTATTTTATTGCCTATGGTTTGGTTTGTAAATGTGTGTTGGTGATATGGATGCATTCATGACACCACATTTTCTGGACAAAATGCGTCTTGGAGCAGAGCTCCTGCAGTGCTTCCATCAAATCTGTTTTGAATAGGTTTTGGGTGCATTTTCACATATAATTTCAAAAGCGTCATATCTAAGAGGACAGAACCCTGCAACTGAAGGCAAGGGAGCTACACTGTGTAAACTGGTGAAAATCATACACATTCCGATGACTGGTGGACAAAAGGATCAAAACTTTGACAGGAAAAGGGTCTACAAACTGACCTTTTGTTTGAAGACCTGCAGGTCTTGACAAGTGAGTAATTGAAGGAAGGGCAAATTTTAGACAAGCTAGCAGAAAAGTGTGAGTGACCTTGATGTTGCATCCTTTATGCATTGGCTCATTTCATCAAAAGCCAGCAAACAGGAGGAATGTGCTTGTTGGGTTTTTCTTTTGAGGAAGAACTATGTAAGCACAGAAGCATCTGGTCTCTGTGGCGCAATCGGTTAGCGCGTTCGGCTGTTAACCGAAAGGATGGTGGTTCGAGCCCACCCAGGGAAGATGTATGTTCCATTCTCTTCTTTTTTAGACGTATTTTGCGCAAACAGATTAACTAAATTTCAACATTTCTCTCAAACAAATCAGCCTCTCGCCCAACGTGGGGCTCGAACCCACGACCCTGAGATTAAGAGTCTCATGCTCTACCGACTGAGCTAGCCGGGCGTTTTTTGTAGGACCCCAAAAGCACTTGCTGTCGCCACATGTTGACATGTTGAGCAGGACCTGAGCTATGTTTGTGGAATTTGTGCAGAGACTAAAGACCTTCACACTTAAACATTCACTAAACCTGGTGCATGATCTCACATCCCAGAGATTGAGAATCTGGCAAACTAACAATCGAACTGGTCAGGTAACAGCAGCATTTGAAGTGGGGTCAAAAATGTACCATTAAAGGCACTTGACATCCCCGCTCAGTTTCGTTGCATAGCCTCTTTATAGTTGTTGAAAAAACGTTTTGTAGCGGAAGAAAACATTAATTTACTGGAAGACAATCCAGTGATCGCTCTTAATATCAAAGTAAAACATGTACTCTGTCCTGATAAAATTTTGACCATGTGCATTTCACCTTGGGATTTAAAGTGTTTCCCGTTAGTCTGAGTACATCAGCTGAAGGCAGCTTAACTTCTTTTTTGGTTCTTGAAGTCTTTTTTTATTCTCATCCGAAAGGCATATTCTGTTCCAGAAAACATTGGGGATTCCAATGTATCAATGACCTAGTTGGGAAAATGATTGCTGAACTCTGTAATGATCCTGATCTCAGCAGTACCAAGTGCCACAAAGGTCCACAAATCAGTTTACTCATGTATTTTATTGCCTATGGTTTGGTTTGTAAATGTGTGTTGGTGATATGGATGCATTCATGACACCACATTTTCTGGACAAAATGCGTCTTGGAGCAGAGCTCCTGCAGTGCTTCCATCAAATCTGTTTTGAATAGGTTTTGGGTGCATTTTCACATATAATTTCAAAAGCGTCATATCTAAGAGGACATAACCCTGCAACTGAAGGCAAGGGAGCTACACTGTGTAAACTGGTGAAAATCATACACATTCCGATGACTGGTGGACAAAAGGATCAAAACTTTGACAGGAAAAGGGTCTACAAACTGACCTTTTGTTTGAAGACCTGCAGGTCTTGACAAGTGAGTAATTGAAGGAAGGGCAAATTTTAGACAAGCTAGCAGAAAAGTGTGAGTGACCTTGATGTTGCATCCTTTATGCATTGGCTCATTTCATCAAAAGCCAGCAAACAGGAGGAATGTGCTTGTTGGGTTTTTCTTTTGAGGAAGAACTGTGTAAGCACAGAAGCATCTGGTCTCTGCGGCGCAATCGGTTAGCGCGTTCGCCTGTTAACCGAAAGGACGGTGGTTCGAGCCCACCCAGGGACGATGTATGTTCCTTTCTCTTCTTTTTTAGACGTATTTTGCGCAAACAGATTAACTAAATTTCAACATTTCTCTCAAACAAATCAGCCTCTCGCCCAACGTGGGGCTCGAACCCACGACCCTGAGATTAAGAGTCTCATGCTCTACCGACTGAGCTAGCCGGGCGTTTTATGTAGGACCCCAAAAGCACTTGCTGTCGCCACATGTTGACATGTTGAGCAGGACCTGAGCTATGTTTGTGGAATTTGTGCAGAGACTAAAGACCTTCACCCTTAAACATTCACTAAACCTGGTGCATGATCTCACATCCCAGAGATTGAGAATCTGGCAAACTAACAATCGAACTGGTCAGGTAACAGCAGCATTTGAAGTGGGGTCAAAAATGTACCATTAAAGGCACTTGACATCCCCGCTCAGTTTCGTTGCATAGCCTCTTTATAGTTGTTGAAAAAACGTTTTGTAGCGGAAGAAAACATTAATTTACTGGAAGACAATCCAGTGATCGCTCTTAATATCAAAGTAAAACATGTACTCTGTCCTGATAAAATTTTGACCATGTGCATTTCACCTTGGGATTTAAAGTGTTTCCCGTTAGTCTGAGTACATCAGCTGAAGGCAGCTTAACTTCTTTTTTGGTTCTTGAAGTCTTTTTTTATTCTCATCCGAAAGGCATATTCTGTTCCAGAAAACATTGGGGATTCCAATGTATCAATGACCTAGTTGGGAAAATGATTGCTGAACTCTGTAATGATCCTGATCTCAGCAGTACCAAGTGCCACAAAGGTCCACAAATCAGTTTACTCATGTATTTTATTGCCTATGGTTTGGTTTGTAAATGTGTGTTGGTGATATGGATGCATTCATGACACCACATTTTCTGGACAAAATGCGTCTTGGAGCAGAGCTCCTGCAGTGCTTCCATCAAATCTGTTTTGAATAGGTTTTGGGTGCATTTTCACATATAATTTCAAAAGCGTCATATCTAAGAGGACATAACCCTGCAACTGAAGGCAAGGGAGCTACACTGTGTAAACTGGTGAAAATCATACACATTCCGATGACTGGTGGACAAAAGGATCAAAACTTTGACAGGAAAAGGGTCTACAAACTGACCTTTTGTTTGAAGACCTGCAGGTCTTGACAAGTGAGTAATTGAAGGAAGGGCAAATTTTAGACAAGCTAGCAGAAAAGTGTGAGTGACCTTGATGTTGCATCCTTTATGCATTGGCTCATTTCATCAAAAGCCAGCAAACAGGAGGAATGTGCTTGTTGGGGTTTTCTTTTGAGGAAGAACTATGTAAGCACAGAAGCATCTGGTCTCTGTGGCGCAATCGGTTAGCGCGTTCGGCTGTTAACCGAAAGGATGGTGGTTCGAGCCCACCCAGGGACGATGTATGTTCCTTTCTCTTCTTTTTTAGACGTATTTTGCGCAAACAGATTAACTAAATTTCAACATTTCTCTCAAACAAATCAGCCTCTCGCCCAACGTGGGGCTCGAACCCACGACCCTGAGATTAAGAGTCTCATGCTCTACCGACTGAGCTAGCCGGGCGTTTCATGTAGGACCCCAAAAGCACTTGCTGTCGCCACATGTTGACATGTTGAGCAGGACCTGAGCTATGTTTGTGGAATTTGTGCAGAGACTAAAGACCTTCACCCTTAAACATTCACTAAACCTGGTGCATGATCTCACATCCCAGAGATTGAGAATCTGGCAAACTAACAATCGAACTGGTCAGGTAACAGCAGCATTTGAAGTGGGGTCAAAAATGTACCATTAAAGGCACTTGACATCCCCGCTCAGTTTCGTTGCATAGCCTCTTTATAGTTGTTGAAAAAACGTTTTGTAGCGGAAGAAAACATTAATTTACTGGAAGACAATCCAGTGATCGCTCTTAATATCAAAGTAAAACATGTACTCTGTCCTGATAAAATTTTGACCATGTGCATTTCACCTTGGGATTTAAAGTGTTTCCCTTTAGTCTGAGTACATCAGCTGAAGGCAGCTTAACTTCTTTTTTGGTTCTTGAAGTCTTTTTTTATTCTCATCCGAAAGGCATATTCTGTTCCAGAAAACATTGGGGATTCCAATGTATCAATGACCTAGTTGGGAAAATGATTGCTGAACTCTGTAATGATCCTGATCTCAGCAGTACCAAGTGCCACAAAGGTCCACAAATCAGTTTACTCATGTATTTTATTGCCTATGGTTTGGTTTGTAAATGTGTGTTGGTGATATGGATGCATTCATGACACCACATTTTCTGGACAAAATGCGTCTTGGAGCAGAGCTCCTGCAGTGCTTCCATCAAATCTGTTTTGAATAGGTTTTGGGTGCATTTTCACATATAATTTCAAAAGCGTCATATCTAAGAGGACATAACCCTGCAACTGAAGGCAAGGGAGCTACACTGTGTAAACTGGTGAAAATCATACACATTCCGATGACTGGTGGACAAAAGGATCAAAACTGTGACAGGAAAAGGGTCTACAAACTGACCTTTTGTTTGAAGACCTGCAGGTCGTGACAAGTGAGTAATTGAAGGAAGGGCAAATTTTAGACAAGCTAGCAGAAAAGTGTGAGTGACCTTGATGTTGCATCCTTTATGCATTGGCTCATTTCATCAAAAGCCAGCAAACAGGAGGAATGTGCTTGTTGGGTTTTTCTTTTGAGGAAGAACTATGTAAGCACCGAAGCATCTGGTCTCTGTGGCGCAATCGGTTAGCGCGTTCGGCTGTTAACCGAAAGGATGGTGGTTCGAGCCCACCCAGGGACGATGTATGTTCCTTTCTCTTCTTTTTTAGACGTATTTTGCGCAAACAGATTAACTAAATTTCAACATTTCTCTCAAACAAATCAGCCTCTCGCCCAACGTGGGGCTCGAACCCACGACCCTGAGATTAAGAGTCTCATGCTCTACCGACTGAGCTAGCCGGGCGTTTCATGTAGGACCCCAAAAGCACTTGCTGTCGCCACATGTTGACATGTTGAGCAGGACCTGAGCTATGTTTGTGGAATTTGTGCAGAGACTAAAGACCTTCACCCTTAAACATTCACTAAACCTGGTGCATGATCTCACATCCCAGAGATTGAGAATCTGGCAAACTAACAATCGAACTGGTCAGGTAACAGCAGCATTTGAAGTGGGGTCAAAAATGTACCATTAAAGGCACTTGACATCCCCGCTCAGTTTCGTTGCATAGCCTCTTTATAGTTGTTGAAAAAACATTTTGTAGCGGAAGAAAACATTAATTTACTGGAAGACAATCCAGTGATCGCTCTTAATATCAAAGTAAAACATGTACTCTGTCCTGATAAAATTTTGACCATGTGCATTTCACCTTGGGATTTAAAGTGTTTCCCTTTAGTCTGAGTACATCAGCTGAAGGCAGCTTAACTTCTTTTTTGGTTCTTGAAGTCTTTTTTTATTCTCATCCGAAAGGCATATTCTGTTCCAGAAAACATTGGGGATTCCAATGTATCAATGACCTAGTTGGGAAAATGATTGCTGAACTCTGTAATGATCCTGATCTCAGCAGTACCAAGTGCCACAAAGGTCCACAAATCAGTTTACTCATGTATTTTATTGCCTATGGTTTGGTTTGTAAATGTGTGTTGGTGATATGGATGCATTCATGACACCACATTTTCTGGACAAAATGCGTCTTGGAGCAGAGCTCCTGCAGTGCTTCCATCAAATCTGTTTTGAATAGGTTTTGGGTGCATTTTCACATATAATTTCAAAAGCGTCATATCTAAGAGGACATAACCCTGCAACTGAAGGCAAGGGAGCTACACTGTGTAAACTGGTGAAAATCATACACATTCCGATGACTGGTGGACAAAAGGATCAAAACTGTGACAGGAAAAGGGTCTACAAACTGACCTTTTGTTTGAAGACCTGCAGGTCGTGACAAGTGAGTAATTGAAGGAAGGGCAAATTTTAGACAAGCTAGCAGAAAAGTGTGAGTGACCTTGATGTTGCATCCTTTATGCATTGGCTCATTTCATCAAAAGCCAGCAAACAGGAGGAATGTGCTTGTTGGGTTTTTCTTTTGAGGAAGAATTATGTAAGCACCGAAGCATCTGGTCTCTGTGGCGCAATCGGTTAGCGCGTTCGGCTGTTAACCGAAAGGATGGTGGTTCGAGCCCACCCAGGGACGATGTATGTTCCTTTCTCTTCTTTTTTAGACGTATTTTGCGCAAACAGATTAACTAAATTTCAACATTTCTCTCAAACAAATCAGCCTCTCGCCCAACGTGGGGCTCGAACCCACGACCCTGAGATTAAGAGTCTCATGCTGTACCGACTGAGCTAGCCGGGCGTTTTATGTAGGACCCCAAAAGCACTTGCTGTCGCCACATGTTGACATGTTGAGCAGGACCTGAGCTATGTTTGTGGAATTTGTGCAGAGACTAAAGACCTTCACCCTTAAACATTCACTAAACCTGGTGCATGATCTCACATCCCAGAGATTGAGAATCTGGCAAACTAACAATCGAACTGGTCAGGTAACAGCAGCATTTGAAGTGGGGTCAAAAATGTACCATTAAAGGCACTTGACATCCCCGCTCAGTTTCGTTGCATAGCCTCTTTATAGTTGTTGAAAAAACGTTTTGTAGCGGAAGAAAACATTAATTTACTGGAAGACAATCCAGTGATCGCTCTTAATATCAAAGTAAAACATGTACTCTGTCCTGATAAAATTTTGACCATGTGCATTTCACCTTGGGATTTAAAGTGTTTCCCTTTAGTCTGAGTACATCAGCTGAAGGCAGCTTAACTTCTTTTTTGGTTCTTGAAGTCTTTTTTTATTCTCATCCGAAAGGCATATTCTGTTCCAGAAAACATTGGGGATTCCAATGTATCAATGACCTAGTTGGGAAAATGATTGCTGAACTCTGTAATGATCCTGATCTCAGCAGTACCAAGTGCCACAAAGGTCCACAAATCAGTTTACTCATGTATTTTATTGCCTATGGTTTGGTTTGTAAATGTGTGTTGGTGATATGGATGCATTCATGACACCACATTTTCTGGACAAAATGCGTCTTGGAGCAGAGCTCCTGCAGTGCTTCCATCAAATCTGTTTTGAATAGGTTTTGGGTGCATTTTCACATATAATTTCAAAAGCGTCATATCTAAGAGGACATAACCCTGCAACTGAAGGCAAGGGAGCTACACTGTGTAAACTGGTGAAAATCATATACATTCCGATGACTGGTGGACAAAAGGATCAAAACTGTGACAGGAAAAGGGTCTACAAACTGACCTTTTGTTTAAAGACCTGCAGGTCGTGACAAGTGAGTAATTGAAGGAAGGGCAAATTTTAGACAAGCTAGCAGAAAAGTGTGAGTGACCTTGATGTTGCATCCTTTATGCATTGGCTCATTTCATCAAAAGCCAGCAAACAGGAGGAATGTGCTTGTTGGGTTTTTCTTTTGAGGAAGAACTATGTAAGCACAGAAGCATCTGGTCTCTGTGGCGCAATCGGTTAGCGCGTTCGGCTGTTAACCGAAAGGATGGTGGTTCGAGCCCACCCAGGGAAGATGTATGTTCCATTCTCTTCTTTTTTAGACGTATTTTGCGCAAACAGATTAACTAAATTTCAACATTTCTCTCAAACAAATCAGCCTCTCGCCCAACGTGGGGCTCGAACCCACGACCCTGAGATTAAGAGTCTCATGCTCTACCGACTGAGCTAGCCGGGCGTTTTTTGTAGGACCCCAAAAGCACTTGCTGTCGCCACATGTTGACATGTTGAGCAGGACCTGAGCTATGTTTGTGGAATTTGTGCAGAGACTAAAGACCTTCACACTTAAACATTCACTAAACCTGGTGCATGATCTCACATCCCAGAGATTGAGAATCTGGCAAACTAACAATCGAACTGGTCAGGTAACAGCAGCATTTGAAGTGGGGTCAAAAATGTACCATTAAAGGCACTTGACATCCCCGCTCAGTTTCGTTGCATAGCCTCTTTATAGTTGTTGAAAAAACGTTTTGTAGCGGAAGAAAACATTAATTTACTGGAAGACAATCCAGTGATCGCTCTTAATATCAAAGTAAAACATGTACTCTGTCCTGATAAAATTTTGACCATGTGCATTTCACCTTGGGATTTAAAGTGTTTCCCGTTAGTCTGAGTACATCAGCTGAAGGCAGCTTAACTTCTTTTTTGGTTCTTGAAGTCTTTTTTTATTCTCATCCGAAAGGCATATTCTGTTCCAGAAAACATTGGGGATTCCAATGTATCAATGACCTAGTTGGGAAAATGATTGCTGAACTCTGTAATGATCCTGATCTCAGCAGTACCAAGTGCCACAAAGGTCCACAAATCAGTTTACTCATGTATTTTATTGCCTATGGTTTGGTTTGTAAATGTGTGTTGGTGATATGGATGCATTCATGACACCACATTTTCTGGACAAAATGCATCTTGGAGCAGAGCTCCTGCAGTGCTTCCATCAAATCTGTTTTGAATAGGTTTTGGGTGCATTTTCACATATAATTTCAAAAGCGTCATATCTAAGAGGACATAACCCTGCAACTGAAGGCAAGGGAGCTACACTGTGTAAACTGGTGAAAATCATACACATTCCAATGACTGGTGGACAAAAGGATCAAAACTTTGACAGGAAAAGGGTCTACAAACTGACCTTTTGTTTGAAGACCTGCAGGTCTTGACAAGTGAGTAATTGAAGGAAGGGCAAATTTTAGACAAGCTAGCAGAAAAGTGTGAGTGACCTTGATGTTGCATCCTTTATGCATTGGCTCATTTCATCAAAAGCCAGCAAACAGGAGGAATGTGCTTGTTGGGTTTTTCTTTTGAGGAAGAACTATGTAAGCACAGAAGCATCAGGTCTCTGTGGCGCAATCGGTTAGCGCGTTCGGCTGTTAACCGAAAGGATGGTGGTTTGAGCCCACCCAGGGGCGATGTATGTTCCTTTCTCTTCTTTTTTAGACGTATTTTGCGCAAACAGATTAACTAAATTTCAACATTTCTCTCAAACAAATCAGCCTCTCGCCCAACGTGGGGCTCGAACCCACGACCCTGAGATTAAGAGTCTCATGCTCTACCGACTGAGCTAGCCGGGCGTTTTATGTAGGACCCCAAAAGCACTTGCTGTCGCCACATGTTGACATGTTGAGCAGGACCTGAGCTATGTTTGTGGAATTTGTGCAGAGACTAAAGACCTTCACCCTTAAACATTCACTAAACCTGGTGCATGATCTCACATCCCAGAGATTGAGAATCTGGCAAACTAACAATCGAACTGGTCAGGTAACAGCAGCATTTGAAGTGGGGTCAAAAATGTACCATTAAAGGCACTTGACATCCCCGCTCAGTTTCGTTGCATAGCCTCTTTATAGTTGTTGAAAAAACATTTTGTAGCGGAAGAAAACATTAATTTACTGGAAGACAATCCAGTGATCGCTCTTAATATCAAAGTAAAACATGTACTCTGTCCTGATAAAATTTTGACCATGTGCATTTCACCTTGGGATTTAAAGTGTTTCCCTTTAGTCTGAGTACATCAGCTGAAGGCAGCTTAACTTCTTTTTTGGTTCTTGAAGTCTTTTTTTATTCTCATCCGAAAGGCATATTCTGTTCCAGAAAACATTGGGGATTCCAATGTATCAATGACCTAGTTGGGAAAATGATTGCTGAACTCTGTAATGATCCTGATCTCAGCAGTACCAAGTGCCACAAAGGTCCACAAATCAGTTTACTCATGTATTTTATTGCCTATGGTTTGGTTTGTAAATGTGTGTTGGTGATATGGATGCATTCATGACACCACATTTTCTGGACAAAATGCGTCTTGGAGCAGAGCTCCTGCAGTGCTTCCATCAAATCTGTTTTGAATAGGTTTTGGGTGCATTTTCACATATAATTTCAAAAGCGTCATATCTAAGAGGACATAACCCTGCAACTGAAGGCAAGGGAGCTACACTGTGTAAACTGGTGAAAATCATACACATTCCGATGACTGGTGGACAAAAGGATCAAAACTGTGACAGGAAAAGGGTCTACAAACTGACCTTTTGTTTGAAGACCTGCAGGTCGTGACAAGTGAGTAATTGAAGGAAGGGCAAATTTTAGACAAGCTAGCAGAAAAGTGTGAGTGACCTTGATGTTGCATCCTTTATGCATTGGCTCATTTCATCAAAAGCCAGCAAACAGGAGGAATGTGCTTGTTGGGTTTTTCTTTTGAGGAAGAATTATGTAAGCACCGAAGCATCTGGTCTCTGTGGCGCAATCGGTTAGCGCGTTCGGCTGTTAACCGAAAGGATGGTGGTTCGAGCCCACCCAGGGACGATGTATGTTCCTTTCTCTTCTTTTTTAGACGTATTTTGCGCAAACAGATTAACTAAATTTCAACATTTCTCTCAAACAAATCAGCCTCTCGCCCAACGTGGGGCTCGAACCCACGACCCTGAGATTAAGAGTCTCATGCTCTACCGACTGAGCTAGCCGGGCGTTTTATGTAGGACCCCAAAAGCACTTGCTGTCGCCACATGTTGACATGTTGAGCAGGACCTGAGCTATGTTTGTGGAATTTGTGCAGAGACTAAAGACCTTCACCCTTAAACATTCACTAAACCTGGTGCATGATCTCACATCCCAGAGATTGAGAATCTGGCAAACTAACAATCGAACTGGTCAGGTAACAGCAGCATTTGAAGTGGGGTCAAAAATGTACCATTAAAGGCACTTGACATCCCCGCTCAGTTTCGTTGCATAGCCTCTTTATAGTTGTTGAAAAAACGTTTTGTAGCGGAAGAAAACATTAATTTACTGGAAGACAATCCAGTGATCGCTCTTAATATCAAAGTAAAACATGTACTCTGTCCTGATAAAATTTTGACCATGTGCATTTCACCTTGGGATTTAAAGTGTTTCCCTTTAGTCTGAGTACATCAGCTGAAGGCAGCTTAACTTCTTTTTTGGTTCTTGAAGTCTTTTTTTATTCTCATCCGAAAGGCATATTCTGTTCCAGAAAACATTGGGGATTCCAATGTATCAATGACCTAGTTGGGAAAATGATTGCTGAACTCTGTAATGATCCTGATCTCAGCAGTACCAAGTGCCACAAAGGTCCACAAATCAGTTTACTCATGTATTTTATTGCCTATGGTTTGGTTTGTAAATGTGTGTTGGTGATATGGATGCATTCATGACACCACATTTTCTGGACAAAATGCGTCTTGGAGCAGAGCTCCTGCAGTGCTTCCATCAAATCTGTTTTGAATAGGTTTTGGGTGCATTTTCACATATAATTTCAAAAGCGTCATATCTAAGAGGACATAACCCTGCAACTGAAGGCAAGGGAGCTACACTGTGTAAACTGGTGAAAATCATATACATTCCGATGACTGGTGGACAAAAGGATCAAAACTGTGACAGGAAAAGGGTCTACAAACTGACCTTTTGTTTAAAGACCTGCAGGTCGTGACAAGTGAGTAATTGAAGGAAGGGCAAATTTTAGACAAGCTAGCAGAAAAGTGTGAGTGACCTTGATGTTGCATCCTTTATGCATTGGCTCATTTCATCAAAAGCCAGCAAACAGGAGGAATGTGCTTGTTGGGTTTTTCTTTTGAGGAAGAACTATGTAAGCACAGAAGCATCTGGTCTCTGTGGCGCAATCGGTTAGCGCGTTCGGCTGTTAACCGAAAGGATGGTGGTTCGAGCCCACCCAGGGAAGATGTATGTTCCATTCTCTTCTTTTTTAGACGTATTTTGCGCAAACAGATTAACTAAATTTCAACATTTCTCTCAAACAAATCAGCCTCTCGCCCAACGTGGGGCTCGAACCCACGACCCTGAGATTAAGAGTCTCATGCTCTACCGACTGAGCTAGCCGGGCGTTTTTTGTAGGACCCCAAAAGCACTTGCTGTCGCCACATGTTGACATGTTGAGCAGGACCTGAGCTATGTTTGTGGAATTTGTGCAGAGACTAAAGACCTTCACACTTAAACATTCACTAAACCTGGTGCATGATCTCACATCCCAGAGATTGAGAATCTGGCAAACTAACAATCGAACTGGTCAGGTAACAGCAGCATTTGAAGTGGGGTCAAAAATGTACCATTAAAGGCACTTGACATCCCCGCTCAGTTTCGTTGCATAGCCTCTTTATAGTTGTTGAAAAAACGTTTTGTAGCGGAAGAAAACATTAATTTACTGGAAGACAATCCAGTGATCGCTCTTAATATCAAAGTAAAACATGTACTCTGTCCTGATAAAATTTTGACCATGTGCATTTCACCTTGGGATTTAAAGTGTTTCCCGTTAGTCTGAGTACATCAGCTGAAGGCAGCTTAACTTCTTTTTTGGTTCTTGAAGTCTTTTTTTATTCTCATCCGAAAGGCATATTCTGTTCCAGAAAACATTGGGGATTCCAATGTATCAATGACCTAGTTGGGAAAATGATTGCTGAACTCTGTAATGATCCTGATCTCAGCAGTACCAAGTGCCACAAAGGTCCACAAATCAGTTTACTCATGTATTTTATTGCCTATGGTTTGGTTTGTAAATGTGTGTTGGTGATATGGATGCATTCATGACACCACATTTTCTGGACAAAATGCGTCTTGGAGCAGAGCTCCTGCAGTGCTTCCATCAAATCTGTTTTGAATAGGTTTTGGGTGCATTTTCACATATAATTTCAAAAGCGTCATATCTAAGAGGACATAACCCTGCAACTGAAGGCAAGGGAGCTACACTGTGTAAACTGGTGAAAATCATACACATTCCGATGACTGGTGGACAAAAGGATCAAAACTTTGACAGGAAAAGGGTCTACAAACTGACCTTTTGTTTGAAGACCTGCAGGTCTTGACAAGTGAGTAATTGAAGGAAGGGCAAATTTTAGACAAGCTAGCAGAAAAGTGTGAGTGACCTTGATGTTGCATCCTTTATGCATTGGCTCATTTCATCAAAAGCCAGCAAACAGGAGGAATGTGCTTGTTGGGTTTTTCTTTTGAGGAAGAACTGTGTAAGCACAGAAGCATCTGGTCTCTGCGGCGCAATCGGTTAGCGCGTTCGCCTGTTAACCGAAAGGACGGTGGTTCGAGCCCACCCAGGGACGATGTATGTTCCTTTCTCTTCTTTTTTAGACGTATTTTGCGCAAACAGATTAACTAAATTTCAACATTTCTCTCAAACAAATCAGCCTCTCGCCCAACGTGGGGCTCGAACCCACGACCCTGAGATTAAGAGTCTCATGCTCTACCGACTGAGCTAGCCGGGCGTTTTATGTAGGACCCCAAAAGCACTTGCTGTCGCCACATGTTGACATGTTGAGCAGGACCTGAGCTATGTTTGTGGAATTTGTGCAGAGACTAAAGACCTTCACCCTTAAACATTCACTAAACCTGGTGCATGATCTCACATCCCAGAGATTGAGAATCTGGCAAACTAACAATCGAACTGGTCAGGTAACAGCAGCATTTGAAGTGGGGTCAAAAATGTACCATTAAAGGCACTTGACATCCCCGCTCAGTTTCGTTGCATAGCCTCTTTATAGTTGTTGAAAAAACGTTTTGTAGCGGAAGAAAACATTAATTTACTGGAAGACAATCCAGTGATCGCTCTTAATATCAAAGTAAAACATGTACTCTGTCCTGATAAAATTTTGACCATGTGCATTTCACCTTGGGATTTAAAGTGTTTCCCGTTAGTCTGAGTACATCAGCTGAAGGCAGCTTAACTTCTTTTTTGGTTCTTGAAGTCTTTTTTTATTCTCATCCGAAAGGCATATTCTGTTCCAGAAAACATTGGGGATTCCAATGTATCAATGACCTAGTTGGGAAAATGATTGCTGAACTCTGTAATGATCCTGATCTCAGCAGTACCAAGTGCCACAAAGGTCCACAAATCAGTTTACTCATGTATTTTATTGCCTATGGTTTGGTTTGTAAATGTGTGTTGGTGATATGGATGCATTCATGACACCACATTTTCTGGACAAAATGCGTCTTGGAGCAGAGCTCCTGCAGTGCTTCCATCAAATCTGTTTTGAATAGGTTTTGGGTGCATTTTCACATATAATTTCAAAAGCGTCATATCTAAGAGGACATAACCCTGCAACTGAAGGCAAGGGAGCTACACTGTGTAAACTGGTGAAAATCATACACATTCCGATGACTGGTGGACAAAAGGATCAAAACTTTGACAGGAAAAGGGTCTACAAACTGACCTTTTGTTTGAAGACCTGCAGGTCTTGACAAGTGAGTAATTGAAGGAAGGGCAAATTTTAGACAAGCTAGCAGAAAAGTGTGAGTGACCTTGATGTTGCATCCTTTATGCATTGGCTCATTTCATCAAAAGCCAGCAAACAGGAGGAATGTGCTTGTTGGGTTTTTCTTTTGAGGAAGAACTGTGTAAGCACAGAAGCATCTGGTCTCTGCGGCGCAATCGGTTAGCGCGTTCGCCTGTTAACCGAAAGGACGGTGGTTCGAGCCCACCCAGGGACGATGTATGTTCCTTTCTCTTCTTTTTTAGACGTATTTTGCGCAAACAGATTAACTAAATTTCAACATTTCTCTCAAACAAATCAGCCTCTCGCCCAACGTGGGGCTCGAACCCACGACCCTGAGATTAAGAGTCTCATGCTCTACCGACTGAGCTAGCCGGGCGTTTTATGTAGGACCCCAAAAGCACTTGCTGTCGCCACATGTTGACATGTTGAGCAGGACCTGAGCTATGTTTGTGGAATTTGTGCAGAGACTAAAGACCTTCACCCTTAAACATTCACTAAACCTGGTGCATGATCTCACATCCCAGAGATTGAGAATCTGGCAAACTAACAATCGAACTGGTCAGGTAACAGCAGCATTTGAAGTGGGGTCAAAAATGTACCATTAAAGGCACTTGACATCCCCGCTCAGTTTCGTTGCATAGCCTCTTTATAGTTGTTGAAAAAACGTTTTGTAGCGGAAGAAAACATTAATTTACTGGAAGACAATCCAGTGATCGCTCTTAATATCAAAGTAAAACATGTACTCTGTCCTGATAAAATTTTGACCATGTGCATTTCACCTTGGGATTTAAAGTGTTTCCCGTTAGTCTGAGTACATCAGCTGAAGGCAGCTTAACTTCTTTTTTGGTTCTTGAAGTCTTTTTTTATTCTCATCCGAAAGGCATATTCTGTTCCAGAAAACATTGGGGATTCCAATGTATCAATGACCTAGTTGGGAAAATGATTGCTGAACTCTGTAATGATCCTGATCTCAGCAGTACCAAGTGCCACAAAGGTCCACAAATCAGTTTACTCATGTATTTTATTGCCTATGGTTTGGTTTGTAAATGTGTGTTGGTGATATGGATGCATTCATGACACCACATTTTCTGGACAAAATGCGTCTTGGAGCAGAGCTCCTGCAGTGCTTCCATCAAATCTGTTTTGAATAGGTTTTGGGTGCATTTTCACATATAATTTCAAAAGCGTCATATCTAAGAGGACATAACCCTGCAACTGAAGGCAAGGGAGCTACACTGTGTAAACTGGTGAAAATCATACACATTCCGATGACTGGTGGACAAAAGGATCAAAACTTTGACAGGAAAAGGGTCTACAAACTGACCTTTTGTTTGAAGACCTGCAGGTCTTGACAAGTGAGTAATTGAAGGAAGGGCAAATTTTAGACAAGCTAGCAGAAAAGTGTGAGTGACCTTGATGTTGCATCCTTTATGCATTGGCTCATTTCATCAAAAGCCAGCAAACAGGAGGAATGTGCTTGTTGGGGTTTTCTTTTGAGGAAGAACTATGTAAGCACAGAAGCATCTGGTCTCTGTGGCGCAATCGGTTAGCGCGTTCGGCTGTTAACCGAAAGGATGGTGGTTCGAGCCCACCCAGGGAAGATGTATGTTCCTTTCTCTTCTTTTTTAGACGTATTTTGCGCAAACAGATTAACTAAATTTCAACATTTCTCTCAAACAAATCAGCCTCTCGCCCAACGTGGGGCTCGAACCCACGACCCTGAGATTAAGAGTCTCATGCTCTACCGACTGAGCTAGCCGGGCGTTTTTTGTAGGACCCCAAAAGCACTTGCTGTCGCCACATGTTGACATGTTGAGCAGGACCTGAGCTATGTTTGTGGAATTTGTGCAGAGACTAAAGACCTTCACACTTAAACATTCACTAAACCTGGTGCATGATCTCACATCCCAGAGATTGAGAATCTGGCAAACTAACAATCAAACTGGTCAGGTAACAGCAGCATTTGAAGTGGGGTCAAAAATGTACCATTAAAGGCACTTGACATCCCCGCTCAGTTTCGTTGCATAGCCTCTTTATAGTTGTTGAAAAAACGTTTTGTAGCGGAAGAAAACATTAATTTACTGGAAGACAATCCAGTGATCGCTCTTAATATCAAAGTAAAACATGTACTCTGTCCTGATAAAATTTTGACCATGTGCATTTCACCTTGGGATTTAAAGTGTTTCCCGTTAGTCTGAGTACATCAGCTGAAGGCAGCTTAACTTCTTTTTTGGTTCTTGAAGTCTTTTTTTATTCTCATCCGAAAGGCATATTCTGTTCCAGAAAACATTGGGGATTCCAATGTATCAATGACCTAGTTGGGAAAATGATTGCTGAACTCTGTAATGATCCTGATCTCAGCAGTACCAAGTGCCACAAAGGTCCACAAATCAGTTTACTCATGTATTTTATTGCCTATGGTTTGGTTTGTAAATGTGTGTTGGTGATATGGATGCATTCATGACACCACATTTTCTGGACAAAATGCGTCTTGGAGCAGAGCTCCTGCAGTGCTTCCATCAAATCTGTTTTGAATAGGTTTTGGGTGCATTTTCACATATAATTTCAAAAGCGTCATATCTAAGAGGACATAACCCTGCAACTGAAGGCAAGGGAGCTACACTGTGTAAACTGGTGAAAATCATACACATTCCGATGACTGGTGGACAAAAGGATCAAAACTTTGACAGGAAAAGGGTCTACAAACTGACCTTTTGTTTGAAGACCTGCAGGTCGTGACAAGTGAGTAATTGAAGGAAGGGCAAATTTTAGACAAGCTAGCAGAAAAGTGTGAGTGACCTTGATGTTGCATCCTTTATGCATTGGCTCATTTCATCAAAAGCCAGCAAACAGGAGGAATGTGCTTGTTGGGTTTTTCTTTTGAGGAAGAACTGTGTAAGCACAGAAGCATCTGGTCTCTGTGGCGCAATCGGTTAGCGCGTTCGGCTGTTAACCGAAAGGATGGTGGTTCGAGCCCACCCAGGGACGATGTATGTTCCTTTCTCTTCTTTTTTAGACGTATTTTGTGCAAACAGATTAACTAAATTTCAACATTTCTCTCAAACAAATCAGCCTCTCGCCCAACGTGGGGCTCGAACCCACGACCCTGAGATTAAGAGTCTCATGCTCTACCGACTGAGCTAGCCGGGCGTTTTTTGTAGGACCCCAAAAGCACTTGCTGTCGCCACATGTTGACATGTTGAGCAGGACCTGAGCTATGTTTGTGGAATTTGTGCAGAGACTAAAGACCTTCACACTTAAACATTCACTAAACCTGGTGCATGATCTCACATCCCAGAGATTGAGAATCTGGCAAACTAACAATCGAACTGGTCAGGTAACAGCAGCATTTGAAGTGGGGTCAAAAATGTACCATTAAAGGCACTTGACATCCCCGCTCAGTTTCGTTGCATAGCCTCTTTATAGTTGTTGAAAAAACGTTTTGTAGCGGAAGAAAACATTAATTTACTGGAAGACAATCCAGTGATCGCTCTTAATATCAAAGTAAAACATGTACTCTGTCCTGATAAAATTTTGACCATGTGCATTTCACCTTGGGATTTAAAGTGTTTCCCGTTAGTCTGAGTACATCAGCTGAAGGCAGCTTAACTTCTTTTTTGGTTCTTGAAGTCTTTTTTAATTCTCATCCGAAAGGCATATTCTGTTCCAGAAAACATTGGGGATTCCAATGTATCAATGACCTAGTTGGGAAAATGATTGCTGAACTCTGTAATGATCCTGATCTCAGCAGTACCAAGTGCCACAAAGGTCCACAAATCAGTTTACTCATGTATTTTATTGCCTATGGTTTGGTTTGTAAATGTGTGTTGGTGATATGGATGCATTCATGACACCACATTTTCTGGACAAAATGCGTCTTGGAGCAGAGCTCCTGCAGTGCTTCCATCAAATCTGTTTTGAATAGGTTTTGGGTGCATTTTCACATATAATTTCAAAAGCGTCATATCTAAGAGGACATAACCCTGCAACTGAAGGCAAGGGAGCTACACTGTGTAAACTGGTGAAAATCATACACATTCCGATGACTGGTGGACAAAAGGATCAAAACTTTGACAGGAAAAGGGTCTACAAACTGACCTTTTGTTTGAAGACCTGCAGGTCTTGACAAGTGAGTAATTGAAGGAAGGGCAAATTTTAGACAAGCTAGCAGAAAAGTGTGAGTGACCTTGATGTTGCATCCTTTATGCATTGGCTCATTTCATCAAAAGCCAGCAAACAGGAGGAATGTGCTTGTTGGGGTTTTCTTTTGAGGAAGAACTATGTAAGCACAGAAGCATCTGGTCTCTGTGGCGCAATCGGTTAGCGCGTTCGGCTGTTAACCGAAAGGATGGTGGTTCGAGCCCACCCAGGGAAGATGTATGTTCCTTTCTCTTCTTTTTTAGACGTATTTTGCGCAAACAGATTAACTAAATTTCAACATTTCTCTCAAACAAATCAGCCTCTCGCCCAACGTGGGGCTCGAACCCACGACCCTGAGATTAAGAGTCTCATGCTCTACCGACTGAGCTAGCCGGGCGTTTTTTGTAGGACCCCAAAAGCACTTGCTGTCGCCACATGTTGACATGTTGAGCAGGACCTGAGCTATGTTTGTGGAATTTGTGCAGAGACTAAAGACCTTCACACTTAAACATTCACTAAACCTGGTGCATGATCTCACATCCCAGAGATTGAGAATCTGGCAAACTAACAATCGAACTGGTCAGGTAACAGCAGCATTTGAAGTGGGGTCAAAAATGTACCATTAAAGGCACTTGACATCCCCGCTCAGTTTCGTTGCATAGCCTCTTTATAGTTGTTGAAAAAACGTTTTGTAGCGGAAGAAAACATTAATTTACTGGAAGACAATCCAGTGATCGCTCTTAATATCAAAGTAAAACATGTACTCTGTCCTGATAAAATTTTGACCATGTGCATTTCACCTTGGGATTTAAAGTGTTTCCCGTTAGTCTGAGTACATCAGCTGAAGGCAGCTTAACTTCTTTTTTGGTTCTTGAAGTCTTTTTTTATTCTCATCCGAAAGGCATATTCTGTTCCAGAAAACATTGGGGATTCCAATGTATCAATGACCTAGTTGGGAAAATGATTGCTGAACTCTGTAATGATCCTGATCTCAGCAGTACCAAGTGCCACAAAGGTCCACAAATCAGTTTACTCATGTATTTTATTGCCTATGGTTTGGTTTGTAAATGTGTGTTGGTGATATGGATGCATTCATGACACCACATTTTCTGGACAAAATGCGTCTTGGAGCAGAGCTCCTGCAGTGCTTCCATCAAATCTGTTTTGAATAGGTTTTGGGTGCATTTTCACATATAATTTCAAAAGCGTCATATCTAAGAGGACATAACCCTGCAACTGAAGGCAAGGGAGCTACACTGTGTAAACTGGTGAAAATCATACACATTCCGATGACTGGTGGACAAAAGGATCAAAACTGTGACAGGAAAAGGGTCTACAAACTGACCTTTTGTTTGAAGACCTGCAGGTCGTGACAAGTGAGTAATTGAAGGAAGGGCAAATTTTAGACAAGCTAGCAGAAAAGTGTGAGTGACCTTGATGTTGCATCCTTTATGCATTGGCTCATCTCATCAAAAGCCAGCAAACAGGAGGAATGTGCTTGTTGGGTTTTTCTTTTGAGGAAGAACTGTGTAAGCACAGATGCATCTGGTCTCTGTGGCGCAATCGGTTAGCGCGTTCGGCTGTTAACCGAAAGGATGGTGGTTCGAGCCCACCCAGGGACGATGTATGTTCCTTTCTCTTCTTTTTTAGACGTATTTTGCGCAAACAGATTAACTAAATTTCAACATTTCTCTCAAACAAATCAGCCTCTCGCCCAACGTGGGGCTCGAACCCACGACCCTGAGATTAAGAGTCTCATGCTCTACCGACTGAGCTAGCCGGGCATTTTATGTAGGACCCCAAAAGCACTTGCTGTCGCCACATGTTGACATGTTGAGCAGGACCTGAGCTATGTTTGTGGAATTTGTGCAGAGACTAAAGACCTTCACCCTTAAACATTCACTAAACCTGGTGCATGATCTCACATCCCAGAGATTGAGAATCTGGCAAACTAACAATCGAACTGGTCAGGTAACAGCAGCATTTGAAGTGGGGTCAAAAATGTACCATTAAAGGCACTTGACATCCCCGCTCAGTTTCGTTGCATAGCCTCTTTATAGTTGTTGAAAAAACGTTTTGTAGCGGAAGAAAACATTAATTTACTGGAAGACAATCCAGTGATCGCTCTTAATATCAAAGTAAAACATGTACTCTGTCCTGATAAAATTTTGACCATGTGCATTTCACCTTGGGATTTAAAGTGTTTCCCGTTAGTCTGAGTACATCAGCTGAAGGCAGCTTAACTTCTTTTTTGGTTCTTGAAGTCTTTTTTTATTCTCATCCGAAAGGCATATTCTGTTCCAGAAAACATTGGGGATTCCAATGTATCAATGACCTAGTTGGGAAAATGATTGCTGAACTCTGTAATGATCCTGATCTCAGCAGTACCAAGTGCCACAAAGGTCCACAAATCAGTTTACTCATGTATTTTATTGCCTATGGTTTGGTTTGTAAATGTGTGTTGGTGATATGGATGCATTCATGACACCACATTTTCTGGACAAAATGCGTCTTGGAGCAGAGCTCCTGCAGTGCTTCCATCAAATCTGTTTTGAATAGGTTTTGGGTGCATTTTCACATATAATTTCAAAAGCGTCATATCTAAGAGGACATAACCCTGCAACTGAAGGCAAGGGAGCTACACTGTGTAAACTGGTGAAAATCATACACATTCCGATGACTGGTGGACAAAAGGATCAAAACTGTGACAGGAAAAGGGTCTACAAACTGACCTTTTGTTTGAAGACCTGCAGGTCGTGACAAGTGAGTAATTGAAGGAAGGGCAAATTTTAGACAAGCTAGCAGAAAAGTGTGAGTGACCTTGATGTTGCATCCTTTATGCATTGGCTCATTTCATCAAAAGCCAGCAAACAGGAGGAATGTGCTTGTTGGGTTTTTCTTTTGAGGAAGAACTGTGTAAGCACAGAAGCATCTGGTCTCTGTGGCGCAATCGGTTAGCACGTTCGGCTGTTAACCGAAAGGATGGTGGTTCGAGCCCACCCAGGGACGATGTATGTTCCTTTCTCTTCTTTTTTAGACGTATTTTGTGCAAACAGATTAACTAAATTTCAACATTTCTCTCAAACAAATCAGCCTCTCGCCCAACGTGGGGCTCGAACCCACGACCCTGAGATTAAGAGTCTCATGCTCTACCGACTGAGCTAGCCGGGCGTTTTTTGTAGGACCCCAAAAGCACTTGCTGTCGCCACATGTTGACATGTTGAGCAGGACCTGAGCTATGTTTGTGGAATTTGTGCAGAGACTAAAGACCTTCACACTTAAACATTCACTAAACCTGGTGCATGATCTCACATCCCAGAGATTGAGAATCTGGCAAACTAACAATCGAACTGGTCAGGTAACAGCAGCATTTGAAGTGGGGTCAAAAATGTACCATTAAAGGCACTTGACATCCCCGCTCAGTTTCGTTGCATAGCCTCTTTATAGTTGTTGAAAAAACGTTTTGTAGCGGAAGAAAACATTAATTTACTGGAAGACAATCCAGTGATCGCTCTTAATATCAAAGTAAAACATGTACTCTGTCCTGATAAAATTTTGACCATGTGCATTTCACCTTGGGATTTAAAGTGTTTCCCGTTAGTCTGAGTACATCAGCTGAAGGCAGCTTAACTTCTTTTTTGGTTCTTGAAGTCTTTTTTTATTCTCATCCGAAAGGCATATTCTGTTCCAGAAAACATTGGGGATTCCAATGTATCAATGACCTAGTTGGGAAAATGATTGCTGAACTCTGTAATGATCCTGATCTCAGCAGTACCAAGTGCCACAAAGGTCCACAAATCAGTTTACTCATGTATTTTATTGCCTATGGTTTGGTTTGTAAATGTGTGTTGGTGATATGGATGCATTCATGACACCACATTTTCTGGACAAAATGCGTCTTGGAGCAGAGCTCCTGCAGTGCTTCCATCAAATCTGTTTTGAATAGGTTTTGGGTGCATTTTCACATATAATTTCAAAAGCGTCATATCTAAGAGGACATAACCCTGCAACTGAAGGCAAGGGAGCTACACTGTGTAAACTGGTGAAAATCATACACATTCCGATGACTGGTGGACAAAAGGATCAAAACTGTGACAGGAAAAGGGTCTACAAACTGACCTTTTGTTTGAAGACCTGCAGGTCGTGACAAGTGAGTAATTGAAGGAAGGGCAAATTTTAGACAAGCTAGCAGAAAAGTGTGAGTGACCTTGATGTTGCATCCTTTATGCATTGGCTCATTTCATCAAAAGCCAGCAAACAGGAGGAATGTGCTTGTTGGGTTTTTCTTTTGAGGAAGAACTGTGTAAGCACAGATGCATCTGGTCTCTGTGGCGCAATCGGTTAGCGCGTTCGGCTGTTAACCGAAAGGATGGTGGTTCGAGCCCACCCAGGGACGATGTATGTTCCTTTCTCTTCTTTTTTAGACGTATTTTGCGCAAACAGATTAACTAAATTTCAACATTTCTCTCAAACAAATCAGCCTCTCGCCCAACGTGGGGCTCGAACCCACGACCCTGAGATTAAGAGTCTCATGCTCTACCGACTGAGCTAGCCGGGCATTTTATGTAGGACCCCAAAAGCACTTGCTGTCGCCACATGTTGACATGTTGAGCAGGACCTGAGCTATGTTTGTGGAATTTGTGCAGAGACTAAAGACCTTCACCCTTAAACATTCACTAAACCTGGTGCATGATCTCACATCCCAGAGATTGAGAATCTGGCAAACTAACAATCGAACTGGTCAGGTAACAGCAGCATTTGAAGTGGGGTCAAAAATGTACCATTAAAGGCACTTGACATCCCCGCTCAGTTTCGTTGCATAGCCTCTTTATAGTTGTTGAAAAAACGTTTTGTAGCGGAAGAAAACATTAATTTACTGGAAGACAATCCAGTGATCGCTCTTAATATCAAAGTAAAACATGTACTCTGTCCTGATAAAATTTTGACCATGTGCATTTCACCTTGGGATTTAAAGTGTTTCCCGTTAGTCTGAGTACATCAGCTGAAGGCAGCTTAACTTCTTTTTTGGTTCTTGAAGTCTTTTTTTATTCTCATCCGAAAGGCATATTCTGTTCCAGAAAACATTGGGGATTCCAATGTATCAATGACCTAGTTGGGAAAATGATTGCTGAACTCTGTAATGATCCTGATCTCAGCAGTACCAAGTGCCACAAAGGTCCACAAATCAGTTTACTCATGTATTTTATTGCCTATGGTTTGGTTTGTAAATGTGTGTTGGTGATATGGATGCATTCATGACACCACATTTTCTGGACAAAATGCGTCTTGGAGCAGAGCTCCTGCAGTGCTTCCATCAAATCTGTTTTGAATAGGTTTTGGGTGCATTTTCACATATAATTTCAAAAGCGTCATATCTAAGAGGACATAACCCTGCAACTGAAGGCAAGGGAGCTACACTGTGTAAACTGGTGAAAATCATACACATTCCGATGACTGGTGGACAAAAGGATCAAAACTGTGACAGGAAAAGGGTCTACAAACTGACCTTTTGTTTGAAGACCTGCAGGTCGTGACAAGTGAGTAATTGAAGGAAGGGCAAATTTTAGACAAGCTAGCAGAAAAGTGTGAGTGACCTTGATGTTGCATCCTTTATGCATTGGCTCATTTCATCAAAAGCCAGCAAACAGGAGGAATGTGCTTGTTGGGTTTTTCTTTTGAGGAAGAACTGTGTAAGCACAGAAGCATCTGGTCTCTGTGGCGCAATCGGTTAGCGCGTTCGGCTGTTAACCGAAAGGATGGTGGTTCGAGCCCACCCAGGGACGATGTATGTTCCTTTCTCTTCTTTTTTAGACGTATTTTGTGCAAACAGATTAACTAAATTTCAACATTTCTCTCAAACAAATCAGCCTCTCGCCCAACGTGGGGCTCGAACCCACGACCCTGAGATTAAGAGTCTCATGCTCTACCGACTGAGCTAGCCGGGCGTTTTATGTAGGACCCCAAAAGCACTTGCTGTCGCCACATGTTGACATGTTGAGCAGGACCTGAGCTATGTTTGTGGAATTTGTGCAGAGACTAAAGACCTTCACACTTAAACATTCACTAAACCTGGTGCATGATCTCACATCCCAGAGATTGAGAATCTGGCAAACTAACAATCGAACTGGTCAGGTAACAGCAGCATTTGAAGTGGGGTCAAAAATGTACCATTAAAGGCACTTGACATCCCCGCTCAGTTTCGTTGCATAGCCTCTTTATAGTTGTTGAAAAAACGTTTTGTAGCGGAAGAAAACATTAATTTACTGGAAGACAATCCAGTGATCGCTCTTAATATCAAAGTAAAACATGTACTCTGTCCTGATAAAATTTTGACCATGTGCATTTCACCTTGGGATTTAAAGTGTTTCCCGTTAGTCTGAGTACATCAGCTGAAGGCAGCTTAACTTCTTTTTTGGTTCTTGAAGTCTTTTTTTATTCTCATCCGAAAGGCATATTCTGTTCCAGAAAACATTGGGGATTCCAATGTATCAATGACCTAGTTGGGAAAATGATTGCTGAACTCTGTAATGATCCTGATCTCAGCAGTACCAAGTGCCACAAAGGTCCACAAATCAGTTTACTCATGTATTTTATTGCCTATGGTTTGGTTTGTAAATGTGTGTTGGTGATATGGATGCATTCATGACACCACATTTTCTGGACAAAATGCGTCTTGGAGCAGAGCTCCTGCAGTGCTTCCATCAAATCTGTTTTGAATAGGTTTTGGGTGCATTTTCACATATAATTTCAAAAGCGTCATATCTAAGAGGACATAACCCTGCAACTGAAGGCAAGGGAGCTACACTGTGTAAACTGGTGAAAATCATACACATTCCGATGACTGGTGGACAAAAGGATCAAAACTGTGACAGGAAAAGGGTCTACAAACTGACCTTTTGTTTGAAGACCTGCAGGTCGTGACAAGTGAGTAATTGAAGGAAGGGCAAATTTTAGACAAGCTAGCAGAAAAGTGTGAGTGACCTTGATGTTGCATCCTTTATGCATTGGCTCATCTCATCAAAAGCCAGCAAACAGGAGGAATGTGCTTGTTGGGTTTTTCTTTTGAGGAAGAACTGTGTAAGCACAGATGCATCTGGTCTCTGTGGCGCAATCGGTTAGCGCGTTCGGCTGTTAACCGAAAGGATGGTGGTTCGAGCCCACCCAGGGACGATGTATGTTCCTTTCTCTTCTTTTTTAGACGTATTTTGCGCAAACAGATTAACTAAATTTCAACATTTCTCTCAAACAAATCAGCCTCTCGCCCAACGTGGGGCTCGAACCCACGACCCTGAGATTAAGAGTCTCATGCTCTACCGACTGAGCTAGCCGGGCATTTTATGTAGGACCCCAAAAGCACTTGCTGTCGCCACATGTTGACATGTTGAGCAGGACCTGAGCTATGTTTGTGGAATTTGTGCAGAGACTAAAGACCTTCACCCTTAAACATTCACTAAACCTGGTGCATGATCTCACATCCCAGAGATTGAGAATCTGGCAAACTAACAATCGAACTGGTCAGGTAACAGCAGCATTTGAAGTGGGGTCAAAAATGTACCATTAAAGGCACTTGACATCCCCGCTCAGTTTCGTTGCATAGCCTCTTTATAGTTGTTGAAAAAACGTTTTGTAGCGGAAGAAAACATTAATTTACTGGAAGACAATCCAGTGATCGCTCTTAATATCAAAGTAAAACATGTACTCTGTCCTGATAAAATTTTGACCATGTGCATTTCACCTTGGGATTTAAAGTGTTTCCCGTTAGTCTGAGTACATCAGCTGAAGGCAGCTTAACTTCTTTTTTGGTTCTTGAAGTCTTTTTTTATTCTCATCCGAAAGGCATATTCTGTTCCAGAAAACATTGGGGATTCCAATGTATCAATGACCTAGTTGGGAAAATGATTGCTGAACTCTGTAATGATCCTGATCTCAGCAGTACCAAGTGCCACAAAGGTCCACAAATCAGTTTACTCATGTATTTTATTGCCTATGGTTTGGTTTGTAAATGTGTGTTGGTGATATGGATGCATTCATGACACCACATTTTCTGGACAAAATGCGTCTTGGAGCAGAGCTCCTGCAGTGCTTCCATCAAATCTGTTTTGAATAGGTTTTGGGTGCATTTTCACATATAATTTCAAAAGCGTCATATCTAAGAGGACATAACCCTGCAACTGAAGGCAAGGGAGCTACACTGTGTAAACTGGTGAAAATCATACACATTCCGATGACTGGTGGACAAAAGGATCAAAACTGTGACAGGAAAAGGGTCTACAAACTGACCTTTTGTTTGAAGACCTGCAGGTCGTGACAAGTGAGTAATTGAAGGAAGGGCAAATTTTAGACAAGCTAGCAGAAAAGTGTGAGTGACCTTGATGTTGCATCCTTTATGCATTGGCTCATTTCATCAAAAGCCAGCAAACAGGAGGAATGTGCTTGTTGGGTTTTTCTTTTGAGGAAGAACTGTGTAAGCACAGAAGCATCTGGTCTCTGTGGCGCAATCGGTTAGCACGTTCGGCTGTTAACCGAAAGGATGGTGGTTCGAGCCCACCCAGGGACGATGTATGTTCCTTTCTCTTCTTTTTTAGACGTATTTTGTGCAAACAGATTAACTAAATTTCAACATTTCTCTCAAACAAATCAGCCTCTCGCCCAACGTGGGGCTCGAACCCACGACCCTGAGATTAAGAGTCTCATGCTCTACCGACTGAGCTAGCCGGGCGTTTTTTGTAGGACCCCAAAAGCACTTGCTGTCGCCACATGTTGACATGTTGAGCAGGACCTGAGCTATGTTTGTGGAATTTGTGCAGAGACTAAAGACCTTCACACTTAAACATTCACTAAACCTGGTGCATGATCTCACATCCCAGAGATTGAGAATCTGGCAAACTAACAATCGAACTGGTCAGGTAACAGCAGCATTTGAAGTGGGGTCAAAAATGTACCATTAAAGGCACTTGACATCCCCGCTCAGTTTCGTTGCATAGCCTCTTTATAGTTGTTGAAAAAACGTTTTGTAGCGGAAGAAAACATTAATTTACTGGAAGACAATCCAGTGATCGCTCTTAATATCAAAGTAAAACATGTACTCTGTCCTGATAAAATTTTGACCATGTGCATTTCACCTTGGGATTTAAAGTGTTTCCCGTTAGTCTGAGTACATCAGCTGAAGGCAGCTTAACTTCTTTTTTGGTTCTTGAAGTCTTTTTTTATTCTCATCCGAAAGGCATATTCTGTTCCAGAAAACATTGGGGATTCCAATGTATCAATGACCTAGTTGGGAAAATGATTGCTGAACTCTGTAATGATCCTGATCTCAGCAGTACCAAGTGCCACAAAGGTCCACAAATCAGTTTACTCATGTATTTTATTGCCTATGGTTTGGTTTGTAAATGTGTGTTGGTGATATGGATGCATTCATGACACCACATTTTCTGGACAAAATGCGTCTTGGAGCAGAGCTCCTGCAGTGCTTCCATCAAATCTGTTTTGAATAGGTTTTGGGTGCATTTTCACATATAATTTCAAAAGCGTCATATCTAAGAGGACATAACCCTGCAACTGAAGGCAAGGGAGCTACACTGTGTAAACTGGTGAAAATCATACACATTCCGATGACTGGTGGACAAAAGGATCAAAACTGTGACAGGAAAAGGGTCTACAAACTGACCTTTTGTTTGAAGACCTGCAGGTCGTGACAAGTGAGTAATTGAAGGAAGGGCAAATTTTAGACAAGCTAGCAGAAAAGTGTGAGTGACCTTGATGTTGCATCCTTTATGCATTGGCTCATTTCATCAAAAGCCAGCAAACAGGAGGAATGTGCTTGTTGGGTTTTTCTTTTGAGGAAGAACTGTGTAAGCACAGAAGCATCTGGTCTCTGTGGCGCAATCGGTTAGCGCGTTCGGCTGTTAACCGAAAGGATGGTGGTTCGAGCCCACCCAGGGACGATGTATGTTCCTTTCTCTTCTTTTTTAGACGTATTTTGTGCAAACAGATTAACTAAATTTCAACATTTCTCTCAAACAAATCAGCCTCTCGCCCAACGTGGGGCTCGAACCCACGACCCTGAGATTAAGAGTCTCATGCTCTACCGACTGAGCTAGCCGGGCGTTTTATGTAGGACCCCAAAAGCACTTGCTGTCGCCACATGTTGACATGTTGAGCAGGACCTGAGCTATGTTTGTGGAATTTGTGCAGAGACTAAAGACCTTCACACTTAAACATTCACTAAACCTGGTGCATGATCTCACATCCCAGAGATTGAGAATCTGGCAAACTAACAATCGAACTGGTCAGGTAACAGCAGCATTTGAAGTGGGGTCAAAAATGTACCATTAAAGGCACTTGACATCCCCGCTCAGTTTCGTTGCATAGCCTCTTTATAGTTGTTGAAAAAACGTTTTGTAGCGGAAGAAAACATTAATTTACTGGAAGACAATCCAGTGATCGCTCTTAATATCAAAGTAAAACATGTACTCTGTCCTGATAAAATTTTGACCATGTGCATTTCACCTTGGGATTTAAAGTGTTTCCCGTTAGTCTGAGTACATCAGCTGAAGGCAGCTTAACTTCTTTTTTGGTTCTTGAAGTCTTTTTTTATTCTCATCCGAAAGGCATATTCTGTTCCAGAAAACATTGGGGATTCCAATGTATCAATGACCTAGTTGGGAAAATGATTGCTGAACTCTGTAATGATCCTGATCTCAGCAGTACCAAGTGCCACAAAGGTCCACAAATCAGTTTACTCATGTATTTTATTGCCTATGGTTTGGTTTGTAAATGTGTGTTGGTGATATGGATGCATTCATGACACCACATTTTCTGGACAAAATGCGTCTTGGAGCAGAGCTCCTGCAGTGCTTCCATCAAATCTGTTTTGAATAGGTTTTGGGTGCATTTTCACATATAATTTCAAAAGCGTCATATCTAAGAGGACATAACCCTGCAACTGAAGGCAAGGGAGCTACACTGTGTAAACTGGTGAAAATCATACACATTCCGATGACTGGTGGACAAAAGGATCAAAACTGTGACAGGAAAAGGGTCTACAAACTGACCTTTTGTTTGAAGACCTGCAGGTCGTGACAAGTGAGTAATTGAAGGAAGGGCAAATTTTAGACAAGCTAGCAGAAAAGTGTGAGTGACCTTGATGTTGCATCCTTTATGCATTGGCTCATCTCATCAAAAGCCAGCAAACAGGAGGAATGTGCTTGTTGGGTTTTTCTTTTGAGGAAGAACTGTGTAAGCACAGATGCATCTGGTCTCTGTGGCGCAATCGGTTAGCGCGTTCGGCTGTTAACCGAAAGGATGGTGGTTCGAGCCCACCCAGGGACGATGTATGTTCCTTTCTCTTCTTTTTTAGACGTATTTTGCGCAAACAGATTAACTAAATTTCAACATTTCTCTCAAACAAATCAGCCTCTCGCCCAACGTGGGGCTCGAACCCACGACCCTGAGATTAAGAGTCTCATGCTCTACCGACTGAGCTAGCCGGGCATTTTATGTAGGACCCCAAAAGCACTTGCTGTCGCCACATGTTGACATGTTGAGCAGGACCTGAGCTATGTTTGTGGAATTTGTGCAGAGACTAAAGACCTTCACCCTTAAACATTCACTAAACCTGGTGCATGATCTCACATCCCAGAGATTGAGAATCTGGCAAACTAACAATCGAACTGGTCAGGTAACAGCAGCATTTGAAGTGGGGTCAAAAATGTACCATTAAAGGCACTTGACATCCCCGCTCAGTTTCGTTGCATAGCCTCTTTATAGTTGTTGAAAAAACGTTTTGTAGCGGAAGAAAACATTAATTTACTGGAAGACAATCCAGTGATCGCTCTTAATATCAAAGTAAAACATGTACTCTGTCCTGATAAAATTTTGACCATGTGCATTTCACCTTGGGATTTAAAGTGTTTCCCGTTAGTCTGAGTACATCAGCTGAAGGCAGCTTAACTTCTTTTTTGGTTCTTGAAGTCTTTTTTTATTCTCATCCGAAAGGCATATTCTGTTCCAGAAAACATTGGGGATTCCAATGTATCAATGACCTAGTTGGGAAAATGATTGCTGAACTCTGTAATGATCCTGATCTCAGCAGTACCAAGTGCCACAAAGGTCCACAAATCAGTTTACTCATGTATTTTATTGCCTATGGTTTGGTTTGTAAATGTGTGTTGGTGATATGGATGCATTCATGACACCACATTTTCTGGACAAAATGCGTCTTGGAGCAGAGCTCCTGCAGTGCTTCCATCAAATCTGTTTTGAATAGGTTTTGGGTGCATTTTCACATATAATTTCAAAAGCGTCATATCTAAGAGGACATAACCCTGCAACTGAAGGCAAGGGAGCTACACTGTGTAAACTGGTGAAAATCATACACATTCCGATGACTGGTGGACAAAAGGATCAAAACTGTGACAGGAAAAGGGTCTACAAACTGACCTTTTGTTTGAAGACCTGCAGGTCGTGACAAGTGAGTAATTGAAGGAAGGGCAAATTTTAGACAAGCTAGCAGAAAAGTGTGAGTGACCTTGATGTTGCATCCTTTATGCATTGGCTCATTTCATCAAAAGCCAGCAAACAGGAGGAATGTGCTTGTTGGGTTTTTCTTTTGAGGAAGAACTGTGTAAGCACAGAAGCATCTGGTCTCTGTGGCGCAATCGGTTAGCGCGTTCGGCTGTTAACCGAAAGGATGGTGGTTCGAGCCCACCCAGGGACGATGTATGTTCCTTTCTCTTCTTTTTTAGACGTATTTTGTGCAAACAGATTAACTAAATTTCAACATTTCTCTCAAACAAATCAGCCTCTCGCCCAACGTGGGGCTCGAACCCACGACCCTGAGATTAAGAGTCTCATGCTCTACCGACTGAGCTAGCCGGGCGTTTTATGTAGGACCCCAAAAGCACTTGCTGTCGCCACATGTTGACATGTTGAGCAGGACCTGAGCTATGTTTGTGGAATTTGTGCAGAGACTAAAGACCTTCACACTTAAACATTCACTAAACCTGGTGCATGATCTCACATCCCAGAGATTGAGAATCTGGCAAACTAACAATCGAACTGGTCAGGTAACAGCAGCATTTGAAGTGGGGTCAAAAATGTACCATTAAAGGCACTTGACATCCCCGCTCAGTTTCGTTGCATAGCCTCTTTATAGTTGTTGAAAAAACGTTTTGTAGCGGAAGAAAACATTAATTTACTGGAAGACAATCCAGTGATCGCTCTTAATATCAAAGTAAAACATGTACTCTGTCCTGATAAAATTTTGACCATGTGCATTTCACCTTGGGATTTAAAGTGTTTCCCGTTAGTCTGAGTACATCAGCTGAAGGCAGCTTAACTTCTTTTTTGGTTCTTGAAGTCTTTTTTTATTCTCATCCGAAAGGCATATTCTGTTCCAGAAAACATTGGGGATTCCAATGTATCAATGACCTAGTTGGGAAAATGATTGCTGAACTCTGTAATGATCCTGATCTCAGCAGTACCAAGTGCCACAAAGGTCCACAAATCAGTTTACTCATGTATTTTATTGCCTATGGTTTGGTTTGTAAATGTGTGTTGGTGATATGGATGCATTCATGACACCACATTTTCTGGACAAAATGCGTCTTGGAGCAGAGCTCCTGCAGTGCTTCCATCAAATCTGTTTTGAATAGGTTTTGGGTGCATTTTCACATATAATTTCAAAAGCGTCATATCTAAGAGGACATAACCCTGCAACTGAAGGCAAGGGAGCTACACTGTGTAAACTGGTGAAAATCATACACATTCCGATGACTGGTGGACAAAAGGATCAAAACTGTGACAGGAAAAGGGTCTACAAACTGACCTTTTGTTTGAAGACCTGCAGGTCGTGACAAGTGAGTAATTGAAGGAAGGGCAAATTTTAGACAAGCTAGCAGAAAAGTGTGAGTGACCTTGATGTTGCATCCTTTATGCATTGGCTCATCTCATCAAAAGCCAGCAAACAGGAGGAATGTGCTTGTTGGGTTTTTCTTTTGAGGAAGAACTGTGTAAGCACAGATGCATCTGGTCTCTGTGGCGCAATCGGTTAGCGCGTTCGGCTGTTAACCGAAAGGATGGTGGTTCGAGCCCACCCAGGGACGATGTATGTTCCTTTCTCTTCTTTTTTAGACGTATTTTGCGCAAACAGATTAACTAAATTTCAACATTTCTCTCAAACAAATCAGCCTCTCGCCCAACGTGGGGCTCGAACCCACGACCCTGAGATTAAGAGTCTCATGCTCTACCGACTGAGCTAGCCGGGCGTTTTATGTAGGACCCCAAAAGCACTTGCTGTCGCCACATGTTGACATGTTGAGCAGGACCTGAGCTATGTTTGTGGAATTTGTGCAGAGACTAAAGACCTTCACCCTTAAACATTCACTAAACCTGGTGCATGATCTCACATCCCAGAGATTGAGAATCTGGCAAACTAACAATCGAACTGGTCAGGTAACAGCAGCATTTGAAGTGGGGTCAAAAATGTACCATTAAAGGCACTTGACATCCCCGCTCAGTTTCGTTGCATAGCCTCTTTATAGTTGTTGAAAAAACGTTTTGTAGCGGAAGAAAACATTAATTTACTGGAAGACAATCCAGTGATCGCTCTTAATATCAAAGTAAAACATGTACTCTGTCCTGATAAAATTTTGACCATGTGCATTTCACCTTGGGATTTAAAGTGTTTCCCGTTAGTCTGAGTACATCAGCTGAAGGCAGCTTAACTTCTTTTTTGGTTCTTGAAGTCTTTTTTTATTCTCATCCGAAAGGCATATTCTGTTCCAGAAAACATTGGGGATTCCAATGTATCAATGACCTAGTTGGGAAAATGATTGCTGAACTCTGTAATGATCCTGATCTCAGCAGTACCAAGTGCCACAAAGGTCCACAAATCAGTTTACTCATGTATTTTATTGCCTATGGTTTGGTTTGTAAATGTGTGTTGGTGATATGGATGCATTCATGACACCACATTTTCTGGACAAAATGCGTCTTGGAGCAGAGCTCCTGCAGTGCTTCCATCAAATCTGTTTTGAATAGGTTTTGGGTGCATTTTCACATATAATTTCAAAAGCGTCATATCTAAGAGGACATAACCCTGCAACTGAAGGCAAGGGAGCTACACTGTGTAAACTGGTGAAAATCATACACATTCCGATGACTGGTGGACAAAAGGATCAAAACTTTGACAGGAAAAGGGTCTACAAACTGACCTTTTGTTTGAAGACCTGCAGGTCTTGACAAGTGAGTAATTGAAGGAAGGGCAAATTTTAGACAAGCTAGCAGAAAAGTGTGAGTGACCTTGATGTTGCATCCTTTATGCATTGGCTCATTTCATCAAAAGCCAGCAAACAGGAGGAATGTGCTTGTTGGGTTTTTCTTTTGAGGAAGAACTATGTAAGCACAGAAGCATCTGGTCTCTGTGGCGCAATCGGTTAGCGCGTTCGGCTGTTAACCGAAAGGATGGTGGTTCGAGCCCACCCAGGGAAGATGTATGTTCCTTTCTCTTCTTTTTTAGACGTATTTTGCGCAAACAGATTAACTAAATTTCAACATTTCTCTCAAACAAATCAGCCTCTCGCCCAACGTGGGGCTCGAACCCACGACCCTGAGATTAAGAGTCTCATGCTCTACCGACTGAGCGAGCCAGACGTTTTTTGTAGGACCCCAAAAGCACTTGCTGTCGCCACATGTTGACATGTTGAGCAGGACCTGAGCTATGTTTGTGGAATTTGTGCAGAGACTAAAGACCTTCACCCTTAAACATTCACTAAACCTGGTGCATGATCTCACATCCCAGAGATTGAGAATCTGGCAAACTAACAATCGAACTGGTCAGGTAACAGCAGCATTTGAAGTGGGGTCAAAAATGTACCATTAAAGGCACTTGACATCCCCGCTCAGTTTCGTTGCATAGCCTCTTTATAGTTGTTGAAAAAACATTTTGTAGCGGAAGAAAACATTAATTTACTGGAAGACAATCCAGTGATCGCTCTTAATATCAAAGTAAAACATGTACTCTGTCCTGATAAAATTTTGACCATGTGCATTTCACCTTGGGATTTAAAGTGTTTCCCGTTAGTCTGAGTACATCAGCTGAAGGCAGCTTAACTTCTTTTTTGGTTCTTGAAGTCTTTTTTTATTCTCATCCGAAAGGCATATTCTGTTCCAGAAAACATTGGGGATTCCAATGTATCAATGACCTAGTTGGGAAAATGATTGCTGAACTCTGTAATGATCCTGATCTCAGCAGTACCAAGTGCCACAAAGGTCCACAAATCAGTTTACTCATGTATTTTATTGCCTATGGTTTGGTTTGTAAATGTGTGTTGGTGATATGGATGCATTCATGACACCACATTTTCTGGACAAAATGCGTCTTGGAGCAGAGCTCCTGCAGTGCTTCCATCAAATCTGTTTTGAATAGGTTTTGGGTGCATTTTCACATATAATTTCAAAAGCGTCATATCTAAGAGGACATAACCCTGCAACTGAAGGCAAGGGAGCTACACTGTGTAAACTGGTGAAAATCATACACATTCCGATGACTGGTGGACAAAAGGATCAAAACTGTGACAGGAAAAGGGTCTACAAACTGACCTTTTGTTTGAAGACCTGCAGGTCGTGACAAGTGAGTAATTGAAGGAAGGGCAAATTTTAGACAAGCTAGCAGAAAAGTGTGAGTGACCTTGATGTTGCATCCTTTATGCATTGGCTCATTTCATCAAAAGCCAGCAAACAGGAGGAATGTGCTTGTTGGGTTTTTCTTTTGAGGAAGAACTATGTAAGCACCGAAGCATCTGGTCTCTGTGGCGCAATCGGTTAGCGCGTTCGGCTGTTAACCGAAAGGATGGTGGTTCGAGCCCACCCAGGGACGATGTATGTTCCTTTCTCTTCTTTTTTAGACATATTTTGCGCAAACAGATTAACTAAATTTCAACATTTCTCTCAAACAAATCAGCCTCTCGCCCAACGTGGGGCTCGAACCCACGACCCTGAGATTAAGAGTCTCATGCTCTACCGACTGAGCTAGCCGGGCGTTTTATGTAGGACCCCAAAAGCACTTGCTGTCGCCACATGTTGACATGTTGAGCAGGACCTGAGCTATGTTTGTGGAATTTGTGCAGAGACTAAAGACCTTCACCCTTAAACATTCACTAAACCTGGTGCATGATCTCACATCCCAGAGATTGAGAATCTGGCAAACTAACAATCGAACTGGTCAGGTAACAGCAGCATTTGAAGTGGGGTCAAAAATGTACCATTAAAGGCACTTGACATCCCCGCTCAGTTTCGTTGCATAGCCTCTTTATAGTTGTTGAAAAAACGTTTTGTAGCGGAAGAAAACATTAATTTACTGGAAGACAATCCAGTGATCGCTCTTAATATCAAAGTAAAACAAGTACTCTGTCCTGATAAAATTTTGACCATGTGCATTTCACCTTGGGATTTAAAGTGTTTCCCGTTAGTCTGAGTACATCAGCTGAAGGCAGCTTAACTTCTTTTTTGGTTCTTGAAGTCTTTTTTTATTCTCATCCGAAAGGCATATTCTGTTCCAGAAAACATTGGGGATTCCAATGTATCAATGACCTAGTTGGGAAAATGATTGCTGAACTCTGTAATGATCCTGATCTCAGCAGTACCAAGTGCCACAAAGGTCCACAAATCAGTTTACTCATGTATTTTATTGCCTATGGTTTGGTTTGTAAATGTGTGTTGGTGATATGGATGCATTCATGACACCACATTTTCTGGACAAAATGCGTCTTGGAGCAGAGCTCCTGCAGTGCTTCCATCAAATCTGTTTTGAATAGGTTTTGGGTGCATTTTCACATATAATTTCAAAAGCGTCATATCTAAGAGGACATAACCCTGCAACTGAAGGCAAGGGAGCTACACTGTGTAAACTGGTGAAAATCATACACATTCCGATGACTGGTGGACAAAAGGATCAAAACTGTAACAGGAAAAGGGTCTACAAACTGACCTTTTGTTTGAAGACCTGCAGGTCGTGACAAGTGAGTAATTGAAGGAAGGGCAAATTTTAGACAAGCTAGCAGAAAAGTGTGAGTGACCTTGATGTTGCATCCTTTATGCATTGGCTCATTTCATCAAAAGCCAGCAAACAGGAGGAATGTGCTTGTTGGGTTTTTCTTTTGAGGAAGAACTATGTAAGCACCGAAGCATCTGGTCTCTGTGGCGCAATCAGTTAGCGCGTTCGGCTGTTAACCGAAAGGATGGTGGTTCGAGCCCACCCAGGGACGATGTATGTTCCTTTCTCTTCTTTTTTAGACGTATTTTGCGCAAACAGATTAACTAAATTTCAACATTTCTCTCAAACAAATCAGCCTCTCGCCCAACGTGGGGCTCGAACCCACGACCCTGAGATTAAGAGTCTCATGCTCTACCGACTGAGCTAGCCGGGTGTTTTATGTAGAACCCCAAAAGCACTTGCTGTCGCCACATGTTGACATGTTGAGCAGGACCTGAGCTATGTTTGTGGAATTTGTGCAGAGACTAAAGACCTTCACCCTTAAACATTCACTAAACCTGGTGCATGATCTCACATCCCAGAGATTGAGAATCTGGCAAACTAACAATCGAACTGGTCAGGTAACAGCAGCATTTGAAGTGGGGTCAAAAATGTACCATTAAAGGCACTTGACATCCCCGCTCAGTTTCGTTGCATAGCCTCTTTATAGTTGTTGAAAAAACGTTTTGTAGCGGAAGAAAACATTAATTTACTGGAAGACAATCCAGTGATCGCTCTTAATATCAAAGTAAAACATGTACTCTGTCCTGATAAAATTTTGACCATGTGCATTTCACCTTGGGATTTAAAGTGTTTCCCGTTAGTCTGAGTACATCAGCTGAAGGCAGCTTAACTTCTTTTTTGGTTCTTGAAGTCTTTTTTTATTCTCATCCGAAAGGCATATTCTGTTCCAGAAAACATTGGGGATTCCAATGTATCAATGACCTAGTTGGGAAAATGATTGCTGAACTCTGTAATGATCCTGATCTCAGCAGTACCAAGTGCCACAAAGGTCCACAAATCAGTTTACTCATGTATTTTATTGCCTATGGTTTGGTTTGTAAATGTGTGTTGGTGATATGGATGCATTCATGACACCACATTTTCTGGACAAAATGCGTCTTGGAGCAGAGCTCCTGCAGTGCTTCCATCAAATCTGTTTTGAATAGGTTTTGGGTGCATTTTCACATATAATTTCAAAAGCGTCATATCTAAGAGGACATAACCCTGCAACTGAAGGCAAGGGAGCTACACTGTGTAAACTGGTGAAAATCATACACATTCCGATGACTGGTGGACAAAAGGATCAAAACTTTGACAGGAAAAGGGTCTACAAACTGACCTTTTGTTTGAAGACCTGCAGGTCTTGACAAGTGAGTAATTGAAGGAAGGGCAAATTTTAGACAAGCTAGCAGAAAAGTGTGAGTGACCTTGATGTTGCATCCTTTATGCATTGGCTCATTTCATCAAAAGCCAGCAAACAGGAGGAATGTGCTTGTTGGGTTTTTCTTTTGAGGAAGAACTATGTAAGCACAGAAGCATCTGGTCTCTGTGGCGCAATCGTTTAGCGCGTTCGGCTGTTAACCGAAAGGATGGTGGTTCGAGCCCACCCAGGGACGATGTATGTTCCTTTCTCTTCTTTTTTAGACGTATTTTGCGCAAACAGATTAACTAAATTTCAACATTTCTCTCAAACAAATCAGCCTCTCGCCCAACGTGGGGCTCGAACCCACGACCCTGAGATTAAGAGTCTCATGCTCTACCGACTGAGCGAGCCGGACGTTTTTTGTAGGACCCCAAAAGCACTTGCTGTCGCCACATGTTGACATGTTGAGCAGGACCTGAGCTATGTTTGTGGAATTTGTGCAGAGACTAAAGACCTTCACCCTTAAACATTCACTAAACCTGGTGCATGATCTCACATCCCAGAGATTGAGAATCTGGCAAACTAACAATCGAACTGGTCAGGTAACAGCAGCATTTGAAGTGGGGTCAAAAATGTACCATTAAAGGCACTTGACATCCCCGCTCAGTTTCGTTGCATAGCCTCTTTATAGTTGTTGAAAAAACATTTTGTAGCGGAAGAAAACATTAATTTACTGGAAGACAATCCAGTGATCGCTCTTAATATCAAAGTAAAACATGTACTCTGTCCTGATAAAATTTTGACCATGTGCATTTCACCTTGGGATTTAAAGTGTTTCCCGTTAGTCTGAGTACATCAGCTGAAGGCAGCTTAACTTCTTTTTTGGTTCTTGAAGTCTTTTTTTATTCTCATCCGAAAGGCATATTCTGTTCCAGAAAACATTGGGGATTCCAATGTATCAATGACCTAGTTGGGAAAATGATTGCTGAACTCTGTAATGATCCTGATCTCAGCAGTACCAAGTGCCACAAAGGTCCACAAATCAGTTTACTCATGTATTTTATTGCCTATGGTTTGGTTTGTAAATGTGTGTTGGTGATATGGATGCATTCATGACACCACATTTTCTGGACAAAATGCGTCTTGGAGCAGAGCTCCTGCAGTGCTTCCATCAAATCTGTTTTGAATAGGTTTTGGGTGCATTTTCACATATAATTTCAAAAGCGTCATATCTAAGAGGACATAACCCTGCAACTGAAGGCAAGGGAGCTACACTGTGTAAACTGGTGAAAATCATACACATTCCGATGACTGGTGGACAAAAGGATCAAAACTGTGACAGGAAAAGGGTCTACAAACTGACCTTTTGTTTGAAGACCTGCAGGTCGTGACAAGTGAGTAATTGAAGGAAGGGCAAATTTTAGACAAGCTAGCAGAAAAGTGTGAGTGACCTTGATGTTGCATCCTTTATGCATTGGCTCATCTCATCAAAAGCCAGCAAACAGGAGGAATGTGCTTGTTGGGTTTTTCTTTTGAGGAAGAACTGTGTAAGCACAGATGCATCTGGTCTCTGTGGCGCAATCGGTTAGCGCGTTCGGCTGTTAACCGAAAGGATGGTGGTTCGAGCCCACCCAGGGACGATGTATGTTCCTTTCTCTTCTTTTTTAGACGTATTTTGCGCAAACAGATTAACTAAATTTCAACATTTCTCTCAAACAAATCAGCCTCTCGCCCAACGTGGGGCTCGAACCCACGACCCTGAGATTAAGAGTCTCATGCTCTACCGACTGAGCTAGCCGGGCATTTTATGTAGGACCCCAAAAGCACTTGCTGTCGCCACATGTTGACATGTTGAGCAGGACCTGAGCTATGTTTGTGGAATTTGTGCAGAGACTAAAGACCTTCACCCTTAAACATTCACTAAACCTGGTGCATGATCTCACATCCCAGAGATTGAGAATCTGGCAAACTAACAATCGAACTGGTCAGGTAACAGCAGCATTTGAAGTGGGGTCAAAAATGTACCATTAAAGGCACTTGACATCCCCGCTCAGTTTCGTTGCATAGCCTCTTTATAGTTGTTGAAAAAACGTTTTGTAGCGGAAGAAAACATTAATTTACTGGAAGACAATCCAGTGATCGCTCTTAATATCAAAGTAAAACATGTACTCTGTCCTGATAAAATTTTGACCATGTGCATTTCACCTTGGGATTTAAAGTGTTTCCCGTTAGTCTGAGTACATCAGCTGAAGGCAGCTTAACTTCTTTTTTGGTTCTTGAAGTCTTTTTTTATTCTCATCCGAAAGGCATATTCTGTTCCAGAAAACATTGGGGATTCCAATGTATCAATGACCTAGTTGGGAAAATGATTGCTGAACTCTGTAATGATCCTGATCTCAGCAGTACCAAGTGCCACAAAGGTCCACAAATCAGTTTACTCATGTATTTTATTGCCTATGGTTTGGTTTGTAAATGTGTGTTGGTGATATGGATGCATTCATGACACCACATTTTCTGGACAAAATGCGTCTTGGAGCAGAGCTCCTGCAGTGCTTCCATCAAATCTGTTTTGAATAGGTTTTGGGTGCATTTTCACATATAATTTCAAAAGCGTCATATCTAAGAGGACATAACCCTGCAACTGAAGGCAAGGGAGCTACACTGTGTAAACTGGTGAAAATCATACACATTCCGATGACTGGTGGACAAAAGGATCAAAACTGTGACAGGAAAAGGGTCTACAAACTGACCTTTTGTTTGAAGACCTGCAGGTCGTGACAAGTGAGTAATTGAAGGAAGGGCAAATTTTAGACAAGCTAGCAGAAAAGTGTGAGTGACCTTGATGTTGCATCCTTTATGCATTGGCTCATTTCATCAAAAGCCAGCAAACAGGAGGAATGTGCTTGTTGGGTTTTTCTTTTGAGGAAGAACTGTGTAAGCACAGAAGCATCTGGTCTCTGTGGCGCAATCGGTTAGCGCGTTCGGCTGTTAACCGAAAGGATGGTGGTTCGAGCCCACCCAGGGACGATGTATGTTCCTTTCTCTTCTTTTTTAGACGTATTTTGTGCAAACAGATTAACTAAATTTCAACATTTCTCTCAAACAAATCAGCCTCTCGCCCAACGTGGGGCTCGAACCCACGACCCTGAGATTAAGAGTCTCATGCTCTACCGACTGAGCTAGCCGGGCGTTTTATGTAGGACCCCAAAAGCACTTGCTGTCGCCACATGTTGACATGTTGAGCAGGACCTGAGCTATGTTTGTGGAATTTGTGCAGAGACTAAAGACCTTCACACTTAAACATTCACTAAACCTGGTGCATGATCTCACATCCCAGAGATTGAGAATCTGGCAAACTAACAATCGAACTGGTCAGGTAACAGCAGCATTTGAAGTGGGGTCAAAAATGTACCATTAAAGGCACTTGACATCCCCGCTCAGTTTCGTTGCATAGCCTCTTTATAGTTGTTGAAAAAACGTTTTGTAGCGGAAGAAAACATTAATTTACTGGAAGACAATCCAGTGATCGCTCTTAATATCAAAGTAAAACATGTACTCTGTCCTGATAAAATTTTGACCATGTGCATTTCACCTTGGGATTTAAAGTGTTTCCCGTTAGTCTGAGTACATCAGCTGAAGGCAGCTTAACTTCTTTTTTGGTTCTTGAAGTCTTTTTTTATTCTCATCCGAAAGGCATATTCTGTTCCAGAAAACATTGGGGATTCCAATGTATCAATGACCTAGTTGGGAAAATGATTGCTGAACTCTGTAATGATCCTGATCTCAGCAGTACCAAGTGCCACAAAGGTCCACAAATCAGTTTACTCATGTATTTTATTGCCTATGGTTTGGTTTGTAAATGTGTGTTGGTGATATGGATGCATTCATGACACCACATTTTCTGGACAAAATGCGTCTTGGAGCAGAGCTCCTGCAGTGCTTCCATCAAATCTGTTTTGAATAGGTTTTGGGTGCATTTTCACATATAATTTCAAAAGCGTCATATCTAAGAGGACATAACCCTGCAACTGAAGGCAAGGGAGCTACACTGTGTAAACTGGTGAAAATCATACACATTCCGATGACTGGTGGACAAAAGGATCAAAACTGTGACAGGAAAAGGGTCTACAAACTGACCTTTTGTTTGAAGACCTGCAGGTCGTGACAAGTGAGTAATTGAAGGAAGGGCAAATTTTAGACAAGCTAGCAGAAAAGTGTGAGTGACCTTGATGTTGCATCCTTTATGCATTGGCTCATCTCATCAAAAGCCAGCAAACAGGAGGAATGTGCTTGTTGGGTTTTTCTTTTGAGGAAGAACTGTGTAAGCACAGATGCATCTGGTCTCTGTGGCGCAATCGGTTAGCGCGTTCGGCTGTTAACCGAAAGGATGGTGGTTCGAGCCCACCCAGGGACGATGTATGTTCCTTTCTCTTCTTTTTTAGACGTATTTTGCGCAAACAGATTAACTAAATTTCAACATTTCTCTCAAACAAATCAGCCTCTCGCCCAACGTGGGGCTCGAACCCACGACCCTGAGATTAAGAGTCTCATGCTCTACCGACTGAGCTAGCCGGGCGTTTTATGTAGGACCCCAAAAGCACTTGCTGTCGCCACATGTTGACATGTTGAGCAGGACCTGAGCTATGTTTGTGGAATTTGTGCAGAGACTAAAGACCTTCACCCTTAAACATTCACTAAACCTGGTGCATGATCTCACATCCCAGAGATTGAGAATCTGGCAAACTAACAATCGAACTGGTCAGGTAACAGCAGCATTTGAAGTGGGGTCAAAAATGTACCATTAAAGGCACTTGACATCCCCGCTCAGTTTCGTTGCATAGCCTCTTTATAGTTGTTGAAAAAACGTTTTGTAGCGGAAGAAAACATTAATTTACTGGAAGACAATCCAGTGATCGCTCTTAATATCAAAGTAAAACATGTACTCTGTCCTGATAAAATTTTGACCATGTGCATTTCACCTTGGGATTTAAAGTGTTTCCCGTTAGTCTGAGTACATCAGCTGAAGGCAGCTTAACTTCTTTTTTGGTTCTTGAAGTCTTTTTTTATTCTCATCCGAAAGGCATATTCTGTTCCAGAAAACATTGGGGATTCCAATGTATCAATGACCTAGTTGGGAAAATGATTGCTGAACTCTGTAATGATCCTGATCTCAGCAGTACCAAGTGCCACAAAGGTCCACAAATCAGTTTACTCATGTATTTTATTGCCTATGGTTTGGTTTGTAAATGTGTGTTGGTGATATGGATGCATTCATGACACCACATTTTCTGGACAAAATGCGTCTTGGAGCAGAGCTCCTGCAGTGCTTCCATCAAATCTGTTTTGAATAGGTTTTGGGTGCATTTTCACATATAATTTCAAAAGCGTCATATCTAAGAGGACATAACCCTGCAACTGAAGGCAAGGGAGCTACACTGTGTAAACTGGTGAAAATCATACACATTCCGATGACTGGTGGACAAAAGGATCAAAACTTTGACAGGAAAAGGGTCTACAAACTGACCTTTTGTTTGAAGACCTGCAGGTCTTGACAAGTGAGTAATTGAAGGAAGGGCAAATTTTAGACAAGCTAGCAGAAAAGTGTGAGTGACCTTGATGTTGCATCCTTTATGCATTGGCTCATTTCATCAAAAGCCAGCAAACAGGAGGAATGTGCTTGTTGGGTTTTTCTTTTGAGGAAGAACTATGTAAGCACAGAAGCATCTGGTCTCTGTGGCGCAATCGGTTAGCGCGTTCGGCTGTTAACCGAAAGGATGGTGGTTCGAGCCCACCCAGGGAAGATGTATGTTCCTTTCTCTTCTTTTTTAGACGTATTTTGCGCAAACAGATTAACTAAATTTCAACATTTCTCTCAAACAAATCAGCCTCTCGCCCAACGTGGGGCTCGAACCCACGACCCTGAGATTAAGAGTCTCATGCTCTACCGACTGAGCGAGCCAGACGTTTTTTGTAGGACCCCAAAAGCACTTGCTGTCGCCACATGTTGACATGTTGAGCAGGACCTGAGCTATGTTTGTGGAATTTGTGCAGAGACTAAAGACCTTCACCCTTAAACATTCACTAAACCTGGTGCATGATCTCACATCCCAGAGATTGAGAATCTGGCAAACTAACAATCGAACTGGTCAGGTAACAGCAGCATTTGAAGTGGGGTCAAAAATGTACCATTAAAGGCACTTGACATCCCCGCTCAGTTTCGTTGCATAGCCTCTTTATAGTTGTTGAAAAAACATTTTGTAGCGGAAGAAAACATTAATTTACTGGAAGACAATCCAGTGATCGCTCTTAATATCAAAGTAAAACATGTACTCTGTCCTGATAAAATTTTGACCATGTGCATTTCACCTTGGGATTTAAAGTGTTTCCCGTTAGTCTGAGTACATCAGCTGAAGGCAGCTTAACTTCTTTTTTGGTTCTTGAAGTCTTTTTTTATTCTCATCCGAAAGGCATATTCTGTTCCAGAAAACATTGGGGATTCCAATGTATCAATGACCTAGTTGGGAAAATGATTGCTGAACTCTGTAATGATCCTGATCTCAGCAGTACCAAGTGCCACAAAGGTCCACAAATCAGTTTACTCATGTATTTTATTGCCTATGGTTTGGTTTGTAAATGTGTGTTGGTGATATGGATGCATTCATGACACCACATTTTCTGGACAAAATGCGTCTTGGAGCAGAGCTCCTGCAGTGCTTCCATCAAATCTGTTTTGAATAGGTTTTGGGTGCATTTTCACATATAATTTCAAAAGCGTCATATCTAAGAGGACATAACCCTGCAACTGAAGGCAAGGGAGCTACACTGTGTAAACTGGTGAAAATCATACACATTCCGATGACTGGTGGACAAAAGGATCAAAACTGTGACAGGAAAAGGGTCTACAAACTGACCTTTTGTTTGAAGACCTGCAGGTCGTGACAAGTGAGTAATTGAAGGAAGGGCAAATTTTAGACAAGCTAGCAGAAAAGTGTGAGTGACCTTGATGTTGCATCCTTTATGCATTGGCTCATTTCATCAAAAGCCAGCAAACAGGAGGAATGTGCTTGTTGGGTTTTTCTTTTGAGGAAGAACTATGTAAGCACCGAAGCATCTGGTCTCTGTGGCGCAATCGGTTAGCGCGTTCGGCTGTTAACCGAAAGGATGGTGGTTCGAGCCCACCCAGGGACGATGTATGTTCCTTTCTCTTCTTTTTTAGACATATTTTGCGCAAACAGATTAACTAAATTTCAACATTTCTCTCAAACAAATCAGCCTCTCGCCCAACGTGGGGCTCGAACCCACGACCCTGAGATTAAGAGTCTCATGCTCTACCGACTGAGCTAGCCGGGCGTTTTATGTAGGACCCCAAAAGCACTTGCTGTCGCCACATGTTGACATGTTGAGCAGGACCTGAGCTATGTTTGTGGAATTTGTGCAGAGACTAAAGACCTTCACCCTTAAACATTCACTAAACCTGGTGCATGATCTCACATCCCAGAGATTGAGAATCTGGCAAACTAACAATCGAACTGGTCAGGTAACAGCAGCATTTGAAGTGGGGTCAAAAATGTACCATTAAAGGCACTTGACATCCCCGCTCAGTTTCGTTGCATAGCCTCTTTATAGTTGTTGAAAAAACGTTTTGTAGCGGAAGAAAACATTAATTTACTGGAAGACAATCCAGTGATCGCTCTTAATATCAAAGTAAAACAAGTACTCTGTCCTGATAAAATTTTGACCATGTGCATTTCACCTTGGGATTTAAAGTGTTTCCCGTTAGTCTGAGTACATCAGCTGAAGGCAGCTTAACTTCTTTTTTGGTTCTTGAAGTCTTTTTTTATTCTCATCCGAAAGGCATATTCTGTTCCAGAAAACATTGGGGATTCCAATGTATCAATGACCTAGTTGGGAAAATGATTGCTGAACTCTGTAATGATCCTGATCTCAGCAGTACCAAGTGCCACAAAGGTCCACAAATCAGTTTACTCATGTATTTTATTGCCTATGGTTTGGTTTGTAAATGTGTGTTGGTGATATGGATGCATTCATGACACCACATTTTCTGGACAAAATGCGTCTTGGAGCAGAGCTCCTGCAGTGCTTCCATCAAATCTGTTTTGAATAGGTTTTGGGTGCATTTTCACATATAATTTCAAAAGCGTCATATCTAAGAGGACATAACCCTGCAACTGAAGGCAAGGGAGCTACACTGTGTAAACTGGTGAAAATCATACACATTCCGATGACTGGTGGACAAAAGGATCAAAACTGTAACAGGAAAAGGGTCTACAAACTGACCTTTTGTTTGAAGACCTGCAGGTCGTGACAAGTGAGTAATTGAAGGAAGGGCAAATTTTAGACAAGCTAGCAGAAAAGTGTGAGTGACCTTGATGTTGCATCCTTTATGCATTGGCTCATTTCATCAAAAGCCAGCAAACAGGAGGAATGTGCTTGTTGGGTTTTTCTTTTGAGGAAGAACTATGTAAGCACCGAAGCATCTGGTCTCTGTGGCGCAATCAGTTAGCGCGTTCGGCTGTTAACCGAAAGGATGGTGGTTCGAGCCCACCCAGGGACGATGTATGTTCCTTTCTCTTCTTTTTTAGACGTATTTTGCGCAAACAGATTAACTAAATTTCAACATTTCTCTCAAACAAATCAGCCTCTCGCCCAACGTGGGGCTCGAACCCACGACCCTGAGATTAAGAGTCTCATGCTCTACCGACTGAGCTAGCCGGGCGTTTTATGTAGAACCCCAAAAGCACTTGCTGTCGCCACATGTTGACATGTTGAGCAGGACCTGAGCTATGTTTGTGGAATTTGTGCAGAGACTAAAGACCTTCACCCTTAAACATTCACTAAACCTGGTGCATGATCTCACATCCCAGAGATTGAGAATCTGGCAAACTAACAATCGAACTGGTCAGGTAACAGCAGCATTTGAAGTGGGGTCAAAAATGTACCATTAAAGGCACTTGACATCCCCGCTCAGTTTCGTTGCATAGCCTCTTTATAGTTGTTGAAAAAACGTTTTGTAGCGGAAGAAAACATTAATTTACTGGAAGACAATCCAGTGATCGCTCTTAATATCAAAGTAAAACATGTACTCTGTCCTGATAAAATTTTGACCATGTGCATTTCACCTTGGGATTTAAAGTGTTTCCCGTTAGTCTGAGTACATCAGCTGAAGGCAGCTTAACTTCTTTTTTGGTTCTTGAAGTCTTTTTTTATTCTCATCCGAAAGGCATATTCTGTTCCAGAAAACATTGGGGATTCCAATGTATCAATGACCTAGTTGGGAAAATGATTGCTGAACTCTGTAATGATCCTGATCTCAGCAGTACCAAGTGCCACAAAGGTCCACAAATCAGTTTACTCATGTATTTTATTGCCTATGGTTTGGTTTGTAAATGTGTGTTGGTGATATGGATGCATTCATGACACCACATTTTCTGGACAAAATGCGTCTTGGAGCAGAGCTCCTGCAGTGCTTCCATCAAATCTGTTTTGAATAGGTTTTGGGTGCATTTTCACATATAATTTCAAAAGCGTCATATCTAAGAGGACATAACCCTGCAACTGAAGGCAAGGGAGCTACACTGTGTAAACTGGTGAAAATCATACACATTCCGATGACTGGTGGACAAAAGGATCAAAACTTTGACAGGAAAAGGGTCTACAAACTGACCTTTTGTTTGAAGACCTGCAGGTCTTGACAAGTGAGTAATTGAAGGAAGGGCAAATTTTAGACAAGCTAGCAGAAAAGTGTGAGTGACCTTGATGTTGCATCCTTTATGCATTGGCTCATTTCATCAAAAGCCAGCAAACAGGAGGAATGTGCTTGTTGGGTTTTTCTTTTGAGGAAGAACTATGTAAGCACAGAAGCATCTGGTCTCTGTGGCGCAATCGTTTAGCGCGTTCGGCTGTTAACCGAAAGGATGGTGGTTCGAGCCCACCCAGGGACGATGTATGTTCCTTTCTCTTCTTTTTTAGACGTATTTTGCGCAAACAGATTAACTAAATTTCAACATTTCTCTCAAACAAATCAGCCTCTCGCCCAACGTGGGGCTCGAACCCACGACCCTGAGATTAAGAGTCTCATGCTCTACCGACTGAGCGAGCCGGACGTTTTTTGTAGGACCCCAAAAGCACTTGCTGTCGCCACATGTTGACATGTTGAGCAGGACCTGAGCTATGTTTGTGGAATTTGTGCAGAGACTAAAGACCTTCACCCTTAAACATTCACTAAACCTGGTGCATGATCTCACATCCCAGAGATTGAGAATCTGGCAAACTAACAATCGAACTGGTCAGGTAACAGCAGCATTTGAAGTGGGGTCAAAAATGTACCATTAAAGGCACTTGACATCCCCGCTCAGTTTCGTTGCATAGCCTCTTTATAGTTGTTGAAAAAACATTTTGTAGCGGAAGAAAACATTAATTTACTGGAAGACAATCCAGTGATCGCTCTTAATATCAAAGTAAAACATGTACTCTGTCCTGATAAAATTTTGACCATGTGCATTTCACCTTGGGATTTAAAGTGTTTCCCGTTAGTCTGAGTACATCAGCTGAAGGCAGCTTAACTTCTTTTTTGGTTCTTGAAGTCTTTTTTTATTCTCATCCGAAAGGCATATTCTGTTCCAGAAAACATTGGGGATTCCAATGTATCAATGACCTAGTTGGGAAAATGATTGCTGAACTCTGTAATGATCCTGATCTCAGCAGTACCAAGTGCCACAAAGGTCCACAAATCAGTTTACTCATGTATTTTATTGCCTATGGTTTGGTTTGTAAATGTGTGTTGGTGATATGGATGCATTCATGACACCACATTTTCTGGACAAAATGCGTCTTGGAGCAGAGCTCCTGCAGTGCTTCCATCAAATCTGTTTTGAATAGGTTTTGGGTGCATTTTCACATATAATTTCAAAAGCGTCATATCTAAGAGGACATAACCCTGCAACTGAAGGCAAGGGAGCTACACTGTGTAAACTGGTGAAAATTATACACATTCCGATGACTGGTGGACAAAAGGATCAAAACTTTGACAGGAAAAGGGTCTACAAACTGACCTTTTGTTTGAAGACCTGCAGGTCTTGACAAGTGAGTAATTGAAGGAAGGGCAAATTTTAGACAAGCTAGCAGAAAAGTGTGAGTGACCTTGATGTTGCATCCTTTATGCATTGGCTCATTTCATCAAAAGCCAGCAAACAGGAGGAATGTGCTTGTTGGGTTTTTCTTTTGAGGAAGAACTATGTAAGCACAGAAGCATCAGGTCTCTGTGGCGCAATCGGTTAGCGCGTTCGGCTGTTAACCGAAAGGATGGTGGTTCGAGCCCACCCAGGGACGATGTATGTTCCTTTCTCTTCTTTTTTAGACGTATTTTGCGCAAACAGATTAACTAAATTTCAACATTTCTCTCAAACAAATCAGCCTCTCGCCCAACGTGGGGCTCGAACCCACGACCCTGAGATTAAGAGTCTCATGCTCTACCGACTGAGCTAGCCGGGCGTTTTATGTAGGACCCCAAAAGCACTTGCTGTCGCCACATGTTGACATGTTGAGCAGGACCTGAGCTATGTTTGTGGAATTTGTGCAGAGACTAAAGACCTTCACCCTTAAACATTCACTAAACCTGGTGCATGATCTCACATCCCAGAGATTGAGAATCTGGCAAACTAACAATCGAACTGGTCAGGTAACAGCAGCATTTGAAGTGGGGTCAAAAATGTACCATTAAAGGCACTTGACATCCCCGCTCAGTTTCGTTGCATAGCCTCTTTATAGTTGTTGAAAAAACGTTTTGTAGCGGAAGAAAACATTAATTTACTGGAAGACAATCCAGTGATCGCTCTTAATATCAAAGTAAAACATGTACTCTGTCCTGATAAAATTTTGACCATGTGCATTTCACCTTGGGATTTAAAGTGTTTCCCGTTAGTCTGAGTACATCAGCTGAAGGCAGCTTAACTTCTTTTTTGGTTCTTGAAGTCTTTTTTTATTCTCATCCGAAAGGCATATTCTGTTCCAGAAAACATTGGGGATTCCAATGTATCAATGACCTAGTTGGGAAAATGATTGCTGAACTCTGTAATGATCCTGATCTCAGCAGTACCAAGTGCCACAAAGGTCCACAAATCAGTTTACTCATGTATTTTATTGCCTATGGTTTGGTTTGTAAATGTGTGTTGGTGATATGGATGCATTCATGACACCACATTTTCTGGACAAAATGCGTCTTGGAGCAGAGCTCCTGCAGTGCTTCCATCAAATCTGTTTTGAATAGGTTTTGGGTGCATTTTCACATATAATTTCAAAAGCGTCATATCTAAGAGGACATAACCCTGCAACTGAAGGCAAGGGAGCTACACTGTGTAAACTGGTGAAAATCATACACATTCCGATGACTGGTGGACAAAAGGATCAAAACTTTGACAGGAAAAGGGTCTACAAACTGACCTTTTGTTTGAAGACCTGCAGGTCTTGACAAGTGAGTAATTGAAGGAAGGGCAAATTTTAGACAAGCTAGCAGAAAAGTGTGAGTGACCTTGATGTTGCATCCTTTATGCATTGGCTCATTTCATCAAAAGCCAGCAAACAGGAGGAATGTGCTTGTTGGGTTTTTCTTTTGAGGAAGAACTATGTAAGCACAGAAGCATCTGGTCTCTGTGGCGCAATCGGTTAGCGTGTTCGGCTGTTAACCGAAAGGATGGTGGTTCGAGCCCACCCAGGGACGATGTATGTTCCTTTCTCTTCTTTTTTAGACGTATTTTGCGCAAACAGATTAACTAAATTTCAACATTTCTCTCAAACAAATCAGCCTCTCGCCCAACGTGGGGCTCGAACCCACGACCCTGAGATTAAGAGTCTCATGCTCTACCGACTGAGCGAGCCGGACGTTTTTTGTAGGACCCCAAAAGCACTTGCTGTCGCCACATGTTGACATGTTGAGCAGGACCTGAGCTATGTTTGTGGAATTTGTGCAGAGACTAAAGACCTTCACCCTTAAACATTCACTAAACCTGGTGCATGATCTCACATCCCAGAGATTGAGAATCTGGCAAACTAACAATCGAACTGGTCAGGTAACAGCAGCATTTGAAGTGGGGTCAAAAATGTACCATTAAAGGCACTTGACATCCCCGCTCAGTTTCGTTGCATAGCCTCTTTATAGTTGTTGAAAAAACATTTTGTAGCGGAAGAAAACATTAATTTACTGGAAGACAATCCAGTGATCGCTCTTAATATCAAAGTAAAACATGTACTCTGTCCTGATAAAATTTTGACCATGTGCATTTCACCTTGGGATTTAAAGTGTTTCCCGTTAGTCTGAGTACATCAGCTGAAGGCAGCTTAACTTCTTTTTTGGTTCTTGAAGTCTTTTTTTATTCTCATCCGAAAGGCATATTCTGTTCCAGAAAACATTGGGGATTCCAATGTATCAATGACCTAGTTGGGAAAATGATTGCTGAACTCTGTAATGATCCTGATCTCAGCAGTACCAAGTGCCACAAAGGTCCACAAATCAGTTTACTCATGTATTTTATTGCCTATGGTTTGGTTTGTAAATGTGTGTTGGTGATATGGATGCATTCATGACACCACATTTTCTGGACAAAATGCGTCTTGGAGCAGAGCTCCTGCAGTGCTTCCATCAAATCTGTTTTGAATAGGTTTTGGGTGCATTTTCACATATAATTTCAAAAGCGTCATATCTAAGAGGACATAACCCTGCAACTGAAGGCAAGGGAGCTACACTGTGTAAACTGGTAAAAATCATACACATTCCGATGACTGGTGGACAAAAGGATCAAAACTTTGACAGGAAAAGGGTCTACAAACTGACCTTTTGTTTGAAGACCTGCAGGTCTTGACAAGTGAGTAATTGAAGGAAGGGCAAATTTTAGACAAGCTAGCAGAAAAGTGTGAGTGACCTTGATGTTGCATCCTTTATGCATTGGCTCATTTCATCAAAAGCCAGCAAACAGGAGGAATGTGCTTGTTGGGTTTTTCTTTTGAGGAAGAACTATGTAAGCACAGAAGCATCAGGTCTCTGTGGCGCAATCGGTTAGCGCGTTCGGCTGTTAACCGAAAGGATGGTGGTTCGAGCCCACCCAGGGACGATGTATGTTCCTTTCTCTTCTTTTTTAGACGTATTTTGCGCAAACAGATTAACTAAATTTCAACATTTCTCTCAAACAAATCAGCCTCTCGCCCAACGTGGGGCTCGAACCCACGACCCTGAGATTAAGAGTCTCATGCTCTACCGACTGAGCTAGCCGGGCGTTTTATGTAGGACCCCAAAAGCACTTGCTGTCGCCACATGTTGACATGTTGAGCAGGACCTGAGCTATGTTTGTGGAATTTGTGCAGAGACTAAAGACCTTCACCCTTAAACATTCACTAAACCTGGTGCATGATCTCACATCCCAGAGATTGAGAATCTGGCAAACTAACAATCGAACTGGTCAGGTAACAGCAGCATTTGAAGTGGGGTCAAAAATGTACCATTAAAGGCACTTGACATCCCCGCTCAGTTTCGTTGCATAGCCTCTTTATAGTTGTTGAAAAAACGTTTTGTAGCGGAAGAAAACATTAATTTACTGGAAGACAATCCAGTGATCGCTCTTAATATCAAAGTAAAACATGTACTCTGTCCTGATAAAATTTTGACCATGTGCATTTCACCTTGGGATTTAAAGTGTTTCCCGTTAGTCTGAGTACATCAGCTGAAGGCAGCTTAACTTCTTTTTTGGTTCTTGAAGTCTTTTTTTATTCTCATCCGAAAGGCATATTCTGTTCCAGAAAACATTGGGGATTCCAATGTATCAATGACCTAGTTGGGAAAATGATTGCTGAACTCTGTAATGATCCTGATCTCAGCAGTACCAAGTGCCACAAAGGTCCACAAATCAGTTTACTCATGTATTTTATTGCCTATGGTTTGGTTTGTAAATGTGTGTTGGTGATATGGATGCATTCATGACACCACATTTTCTGGACAAAATGCGTCTTGGAGCAGAGCTCCTGCAGTGCTTCCATCAAATCTGTTTTGAATAGGTTTTGGGTGCATTTTCACATATAATTTCAAAAGCGTCATATCTAAGAGGACATAACCCTGCAACTGAAGGCAAGGGAGCTACACTGTGTAAACTGGTGAAAATCATACACATTCCGATGACTGGTGGACAAAAGGATCAAAACTTTGACAGGAAAAGGGTCTACAAACTGACCTTTTGTTTGAAGACCTGCAGGTCTTGACAAGTGAGTAATTGAAGGAAGGGCAAATTTTAGACAAGCTAGCAGAAAAGTGTGAGTGACCTTGATGTTGCATCCTTTATGCATTGGCTCATTTCATCAAAAGCCAGCAAACAGGAGGAATGTGCTTGTTGGGTTTTTCTTTTGAGGAAGAACTATGTAAGCACAGAAGCATCTGGTCTCTGTGGCGCAATCGGTTAGCGTGTTCGGCTGTTAACCGAAAGGATGGTGGTTCGAGCCCACCCAGGGACGATGTATGTTCCTTTCTCTTCTTTTTTAGACGTATTTTGCGCAAACAGATTAACTAAATTTCAACATTTCTCTCAAACAAATCAGCCTCTCGCCCAACGTGGGGCTCGAACCCACGACCCTGAGATTAAGAGTCTCATGCTCTACCGACTGAGCGAGCCGGACGTTTTTTGTAGGACCCCAAAAGCACTTGCTGTCGCCACATGTTGACATGTTGAGCAGGACCTGAGCTATGTTTGTGGAATTTGTGCAGAGACTAAAGACCTTCACCCTTAAACATTCACTAAACCTGGTGCATGATCTCACATCCCAGAGATTGAGAATCTGGCAAACTAACAATCGAACTGGTCAGGTAACAGCAGCATTTGAAGTGGGGTCAAAAATGTACCATTAAAGGCACTTGACATCCCCGCTCAGTTTCGTTGCATAGCCTCTTTATAGTTGTTGAAAAAACGTTTTGTAGCGGAAGAAAACATTAATTTACTGGAAGACAATCCAGTGATCGCTCTTAATATCAAAGTAAAACATGTACTCTGTCCTGATAAAATTTTGACCATGTGCATTTCACCTTGGGATTTAAAGTGTTTCCCGTTAGTCTGAGTACATCAGCTGAAGGCAGCTTAACTTCTTTTTTGGTTCTTGAAGTCTTTTTTTATTCTCATCCGAAAGGCATATTCTGTTCCAGAAAACATTGGGGATTCCAATGTATCAATGACCTAGTTGGGAAAATGATTGCTGAACTCTGTAATGATCCTGATCTCAGCAGTACCAAGTGCCACAAAGGTCCACAAATCAGTTTACTCATGTATTTTATTGCCTATGGTTTGGTTTGTAAATGTGTGTTGGTGATATGGATGCATTCATGACACCACATTTTCTGGACAAAATGCGTCTTGGAGCAGAGCTCCTGCAGTGCTTCCATCAAATCTGTTTTGAATAGGTTTTGGGTGCATTTTCACATATAATTTCAAAAGCGTCATATCTAAGAGGACATAACCCTGCAACTGAAGGCAAGGGAGCTACACTGTGTAAACTGGTGAAAATCATACACATTCCGATGACTGGTGGACAAAAGGATCAAAACTTTGACAGGAAAAGGGTCTACAAACTGACCTTTTGTTTGAAGACCTGCAGGTCTTGACAAGTGAGTAATTGAAGGAAGGGCAAATTTTAGACAAGCTAGCAGAAAAGTGTGAGTGACCTTGATGTTGCATCCTTTATGCATTGGCTCATTTCATCAAAAGCCAGCAAACAGGAGGAATGTGCTTGTTGGGTTTTTCTTTTGAGGAAGAACTATGTAAGCACAGAAGCATCAGGTCTCTGTGGCGCAATCGGTTAGCGCGTTCGGCTGTTAACCGAAAGGATGGTGGTTCGAGCCCACCCAGGGACGATGTATGTTCCTTTCTCTTCTTTTTTAGACGTATTTTGCGCAAACAGATTAACTAAATTTCAACATTTCTCTCAAACAAATCAGCCTCTCGCCCAACGTGGGGCTCGAACCCACGACCCTGAGATTAAGAGTCTCATGCTCTACCGACTGAGCTAGCCGGGCGTTTTATGTAGGACCCCAAAAGCACTTGCTGTCGCCACATGTTGACATGTTGAGCAGGACCTGAGCTATGTTTGTGGAATTTGTGCAGAGACTAAAGACCTTCACCCTTAAACATTCACTAAACCTGGTGCATGATCTCACATCCCAGAGATTGAGAATCTGGCAAACTAACAATCGAACTGGTCAGGTAACAGCAGCATTTGAAGTGGGGTCAAAAATGTACCATTAAAGGCACTTGACATCCCCGCTCAGTTTCGTTGCATAGCCTCTTTATAGTTGTTGAAAAAACGTTTTGTAGCGGAAGAAAACATTAATTTACTGGAAGACAATCCAGTGATCGCTCTTAATATCAAAGTAAAACATGTACTCTGTCCTGATAAAATTTTGACCATGTGCATTTCACCTTGGGATTTAAAGTGTTTCCCGTTAGTCTGAGTACATCAGCTGAAGGCAGCTTAACTTCTTTTTTGGTTCTTGAAGTCTTTTTTTATTCTCATCCGAAAGGCATATTCTGTTCCAGAAAACATTGGGGATTCCAATGTATCAATGACCTAGTTGGGAAAATGATTGCTGAACTCTGTAATGATCCTGATCTCAGCAGTACCAAGTGCCACAAAGGTCCACAAATCAGTTTACTCATGTATTTTATTGCCTATGGTTTGGTTTGTAAATGTGTGTTGGTGATATGGATGCATTCATGACACCACATTTTCTGGACAAAATGCGTCTTGGAGCAGAGCTCCTGCAGTGCTTCCATCAAATCTGTTTTGAATAGGTTTTGGGTGCATTTTCACATATAATTTCAAAAGCGTCATATCTAAGAGGACATAACCCTGCAACTGAAGGCAAGGGAGCTACACTGTGTAAACTGGTGAAAATCATACACATTCCGATGACTGGTGGACAAAAGGATCAAAACTTTGACAGGAAAAGGGTCTACAAACTGACCTTTTGTTTGAAGACCTGCAGGTCTTGACAAGTGAGTAATTGAAGGAAGGGCAAATTTTAGACAAGCTAGCAGAAAAGTGTGAGTGACCTTGATGTTGCATCCTTTATGCATTGGCTCATTTCATCAAAAGCCAGCAAACAGGAGGAATGTGCTTGTTGGGTTTTTCTTTTGAGGAAGAACTATGTAAGCACAGAAGCATCTGGTCTCTGTGGCGCAATCGGTTAGCGTGTTCGGCTGTTAACCGAAAGGATGGTGGTTCGAGCCCACCCAGGGACGATGTATGTTCCTTTCTCTTCTTTTTTAGACGTATTTTGCGCAAACAGATTAACTAAATTTCAACATTTCTCTCAAACAAATCAGCCTCTCGCCCAACGTGGGGCTCGAACCCACGACCCTGAGATTAAGAGTCTCATGCTCTACCGACTGAGCGAGCCGGACGTTTTTTGTAGGACCCCAAAAGCACTTGCTGTCGCCACATGTTGACATGTTGAGCAGGACCTGAGCTATGTTTGTGGAATTTGTGCAGAGACTAAAGACCTTCACCCTTAAACATTCACTAAACCTGGTGCATGATCTCACATCCCAGAGATTGAGAATCTGGCAAACTAACAATCGAACTGGTCAGGTAACAGCAGCATTTGAAGTGGGGTCAAAAATGTACCATTAAAGGCACTTGACATCCCCGCTCAGTTTCGTTGCATAGCCTCTTTATAGTTGTTGAAAAAACGTTTTGTAGCGGAAGAAAACATTAATTTACTGGAAGACAATCCAGTGATCGCTCTTAATATCAAAGTAAAACATGTACTCTGTCCTGATAAAATTTTGACCATGTGCATTTCACCTTGGGATTTAAAGTGTTTCCCGTTAGTCTGAGTACATCAGCTGAAGGCAGCTTAACTTCTTTTTTGGTTCTTGAAGTCTTTTTTTATTCTCATCCGAAAGGCATATTCTGTTCCAGAAAACATTGGGGATTCCAATGTATCAATGACCTAGTTGGGAAAATGATTGCTGAACTCTGTAATGATCCTGATCTCAGCAGTACCAAGTGCCACAAAGGTCCACAAATCAGTTTACTCATGTATTTTATTGCCTATGGTTTGGTTTGTAAATGTGTGTTGGTGATATGGATGCATTCATGACACCACATTTTCTGGACAAAATGCGTCTTGGAGCAGAGCTCCTGCAGTGCTTCCATCAAATCTGTTTTGAATAGGTTTTGGGTGCATTTTCACATATAATTTCAAAAGCGTCATATCTAAGAGGACATAACCCTGCAACTGAAGGCAAGGGAGCTACACTGTGTAAACTGGTGAAAATCATACACATTCCGATGACTGGTGGACAAAAGGATCAAAACTTTGACAGGAAAAGGGTCTACAAACTGACCTTTTGTTTGAAGACCTGCAGGTCTTGACAAGTGAGTAATTGAAGGAAGGGCAAATTTTAGACAAGCTAGCAGAAAAGTGTGAGTGACCTTGATGTTGCATCCTTTATGCATTGGCTCATTTCATCAAAAGCCAGCAAACAGGAGGAATGTGCTTGTTGGGTTTTTCTTTTGAGGAAGAACTATGTAAGCACAGAAGCATCTGGTCTCTGTGGCGCAATCGGTTAGCGCGTTCGGCTGTTAACCGAAAGGATGGTGGTTCGAGCCCACCCAGGGACGATGTATGTTCCTTTCTCTTCTTTTTTAGACGTATTTTGCGCAAACAGATTAACTAAATTTCAACATTTCTCTCAAACAAATCAGCCTCTCGCCCAACGTGGGGCTCGAACCCACGACCCTGAGATTAAGAGTCTCATGCTCTACCGACTGAGCGAGCCGGACGTTTTTTGTAGGACCCCAAAAGCACTTGCTGTCGCCACATGTTGACATGTTGAGCAGGACCTGAGCTATGTTTGTGGAATTTGTGCAGAGACTAAAGACCTTCACCCTTAAACATTCACTAAACCTGGTGCATGATCTCACATCCCAGAGATTGAGAATCTGGCAAACTAACAAACGAACTGGTCAGGTAACAGCAGCATTTGAAGTGGGGTCAAAAATGTACCATTAAAGGCACTTGACATCCCCGCTCAGTTTCGTTGCATAGCCTCTTTATAGTTGTTGAAAAAACATTTTGTAGCGGAAGAAAACATTAATTTACTGGAAGACAATCCAGTGATCGCTCTTAATATCAAAGTAAAACATGTACTCTGTCCTGATAAAATTTTGACCATGTGCATTTCACCTTGGGATTTAAAGTGTTTCCCGTTAGTCTGAGTACATCAGCTGAAGGCAGCTTAACTTCTTTTTTGGTTCTTGAAGTCTTTTTTTATTCTCATCCGAAAGGCATATTCTGTTCCAGAAAACATTGGGGATTCCAATGTATCAATGACCTAGTTGGGAAAATGATTGCTGAACTCTGTAATGATCCTGATCTCAGCAGTACCAAGTGCCACAAAGGTCCACAAATCAGTTTACTCATGTATTTTATTGCCTATGGTTTGGTTTGTAAATGTGTGTTGGTGATATGGATGCATTCATGACACCACATTTTCTGGACAAAATGCGTCTTGGAGCAGAGCTCCTGCAGTGCTTCCATCAAATCTGTTTTGAATAGGTTTTGGGTGCATTTTCACATATAATTTCAAAAGCGTCATATCTAAGAGGACATAACCCTGCAACTGAAGGCAAGGGAGCTACACTGTGTAAACTGGTGAAAATCATACACATTCCGATGACTGGTGGACAAAAGGATCAAAACTTTGACAGGAAAAGGGTCTACAAACTGACCTTTTGTTTGAAGACCTGCAGGTCTTGACAAGTGAGTAATTGAAGGAAGGGCAAATTTTAGACAAGCTAGCAGAAAAGTGTGAGTGACCTTGATGTTGCATCCTTTATGCATTGGCTCATTTCATCAAAAGCCAGCAAACAGGAGGAATGTGCTTGTTGGGTTTTTCTTTTGAGGAAGAACTATGTAAGCACAGAAGCATCAGGTCTCTGTGGCGCAATCGGTTAGCGCGTTCGGCTGTTAACCGAAAGGATGGTGGTTCGAGCCCACCCAGGGACGATGTATGTTCCTTTCTCTTCTTTTTTAGACGTATTTTGCGCAAACAGATTAACTAAATTTCAACATTTCTCTCAAACAAATCAGCCTCTCGCCCAACGTGGGGCTCGAACCCACGACCCTGAGATTAAGAGTCTCATGCTCTACCGACTGAGCTAGCCGGGCGTTTTATGTAGGACCCCAAAAGCACTTGCTGTCGCCACATGTTGACATGTTGAGCAGGACCTGAGCTATGTTTGTGGAATTTGTGCAGAGACTAAAGACCTTCACCCTTAAACATTCACTAAACCTGGTGCATGATCTCACATCCCAGAGATTGAGAATCTGGCAAACTAACAATCGAACTGGTCAGGTAACAGCAGCATTTGAAGTGGGGTCAAAAATGTACCATTAAAGGCACTTGACATCCCCGCTCAGTTTCGTTGCATAGCCTCTTTATAGTTGTTGAAAAAACGTTTTGTAGCGGAAGAAAACATTAATTTACTGGAAGACAATCCAGTGATCGCTCTTAATATCAAAGTAAAACATGTACTCTGTCCTGATAAAATTTTGACCATGTGCATTTCACCTTGGGATTTAAAGTGTTTCCCGTTAGTCTGAGTACATCAGCTGAAGGCAGCTTAACTTCTTTTTTGGTTCTTGAAGTCTTTTTTTATTCTCATCCGAAAGGCATATTCTGTTCCAGAAAACATTGGGGATTCCAATGTATCAATGACCTAGTTGGGAAAATGATTGCTGAACTCTGTAATGATCCTGATCTCAGCAGTACCAAGTGCCACAAAGGTCCACAAATCAGTTTACTCATGTATTTTATTGCCTATGGTTTGGTTTGTAAATGTGTGTTGGTGATATGGATGCATTCATGACACCACATTTTCTGGACAAAATGCGTCTTGGAGCAGAGCTCCTGCAGTGCTTCCATCAAATCTGTTTTGAATAGGTTTTGGGTGCATTTTCACATATAATTTCAAAAGCGTCATATCTAAGAGGACATAACCCTGCAACTGAAGGCAAGGGAGCTACACTGTGTAAACTGGTGAAAATCATACACATTCCGATGACTGGTGGACAAAAGGATCAAAACTTTGACAGGAAAAGGGTCTACAAACTGACCTTTTGTTTGAAGACCTGCAGGTCTTGACAAGTGAGTAATTGAAGGAAGGGCAAATTTTAGACAAGCTAGCAGAAAAGTGTGAGTGACCTTGATGTTGCATCCTTTATGCATTGGCTCATTTCATCAAAAGCCAGCAAACAGGAGGAATGTGCTTGTTGGGTTTTTCTTTTGAGGAAGAACTATGTAAGCACAGAAGCATCTGGTCTCTGTGGCGCAATCGGTTAGCGCGTTCGGCTGTTAACCGAAAGGATGGTGGTTCGAGCCCACCCAGGGACGATGTATGTTCCTTTCTCTTCTTTTTTAGACGTATTTTGCGCAAACAGATTAACTAAATTTCAACATTTCTCTCAAACAAATCAGCCTCTCGCCCAACGTGGGGCTCGAACCCACGACCCTGAGATTAAGAGTCTCATGCTCTACCGACTGAGCTAGCCGGGCGTTTCATGTAGGACCCCAAAAGCACTTGCTGTCGCCACATGTTGACATGTTGAGCAGGACCTGAGCTATGTTTGTGGAATTTGTGCAGAGACTAAAGACCTTCACCCTTAAACATTCACTAAACCTGGTGCATGATCTCACATCCCAGAGATTGAGAATCTGGCAAACTAACAATCGAACTGGTCAGGTAACAGCAGCATTTGAAGTGGGGTCAAAAATGTACCATTAAAGGCACTTGACATCCCCGCTCAGTTTCGTTGCATAGCCTCTTTATAGTTGTTGAAAAAACATTTTGTAGCGGAAGAAAACATTAATTTACTGGAAGACAATCCAGTGATCGCTCTTAATATCAAAGTAAAACATGTACTCTGTCCTGATAAAATTTTGACCATGTGCATTTCACCTTGGGATTTAAAGTGTTTCCCGTTAGTCTGAGTACATCAGCTGAAGGCAGCTTAACTTCTTTTTTGGTTCTTGAAGTCTTTTTTTATTCTCATCCGAAAGGCATATTCTGTTCCAGAAAACATTGGGGATTCCAATGTATCAATGACCTAGTTGGGAAAATGATTGCTGAACTCTGTAATGATCCTGATCTCAGCAGTACCAAGTGCCACAAAGGTCCACAAATCAGTTTACTCATGTATTTTATTGCCTATGGTTTGGTTTGTAAATGTGTGTTGGTGATATGGATGCATTCATGACACCACATTTTCTGGACAAAATGCGTCTTGGAGCAGAGCTCCTGCAGTGCTTCCATCAAATCTGTTTTGAATAGGTTTTGGGTGCATTTTCACATATAATTTCAAAAGCGTCATATCTAAGAGGACATAACCCTGCAACTGAAGGCAAGGGAGCTACACTGTGTAAACTGGTGAAAATCATACACATTCCGATGACTGGTGGACAAAAGGATCAAAACTTTGACAGGAAAAGGGTCTACAAACTGACCTTTTGTTTGAAGACCTGCAGGTCTTGACAAGTGAGTAATTGAAGGAAGGGCAAATTTTAGACAAGCTAGCAGAAAAGTGTGAGTGACCTTGATGTTGCATCCTTTATGCATTGGCTCATTTCATCAAAAGCCAGCAAACAGGAGGAATGTGCTTGTTGGGTTTTTCTTTTGAGGAAGAACTATGTAAGCACAGAAGCATCTGGTCTCTGTGGCGCAATCGGTTAGCGTGTTCGGCTGTTAACCGAAAGGATGGTGGTTCGAGCCCACCCAGGGACGATGTATGTTCCTTTCTCTTCTTTTTTAGACGTATTTTGCGCAAACAGATTAACTAAATTTCAACATTTCTCTCAAACAAATCAGCCTCTCGCCCAACGTGGGGCTCGAACCCACGACCCTGAGATTAAGAGTCTCATGCTCTACCGACTGAGCGAGCCGGACGTTTTTTGTAGGACCCCAAAAGCACTTGCTGTCGCCACATGTTGACATGTTGAGCAGGACCTGAGCTATGTTTGTGGAATTTGTGCAGAGACTAAAGACCTTCACCCTTAAACATTCACTAAACCTGGTGCATGATCTCACATCCCAGAGATTGAGAATCTGGCAAACTAACAATCGAACTGGTCAGGTAACAGCAGCATTTGAAGTGGGGTCAAAAATGTACCATTAAAGGCACTTGACATCCCCGCTCAGTTTCGTTGCATAGCCTCTTTATAGTTGTTGAAAAAACATTTTGTAGCGGAAGAAAACATTAATTTACTGGAAGACAATCCAGTGATCGCTCTTAATATCAAAGTAAAACATGTACTCTGTCCTGATAAAATTTTGACCATGTGCATTTCACCTTGGGATTTAAAGTGTTTCCCGTTAGTCTGAGTACATCAGCTGAAGGCAGCTTAACTTCTTTTTTGGTTCTTGAAGTCTTTTTTTATTCTCATCCGAAAGGCATATTCTGTTCCAGAAAACATTGGGGATTCCAATGTATCAATGACCTAGTTGGGAAAATGATTGCTGAACTCTGTAATGATCCTGATCTCAGCAGTACCAAGTGCCACAAAGGTCCACAAATCAGTTTACTCATGTATTTTATTGCCTATGGTTTGGTTTGTAAATGTGTGTTGGTGATATGGATGCATTCATGACACCACATTTTCTGGACAAAATGCGTCTTGGAGCAGAGCTCCTGCAGTGCTTCCATCAAATCTGTTTTGAATAGGTTTTGGGTGCATTTTCACATATAATTTCAAAAGCGTCATATCTAAGAGGACATAACCCTGCAACTGAAGGCAAGGGAGCTACACTGTGTAAACTGGTGAAAATCATACACATTCCGATGACTGGTGGACAAAAGGATCAAAACTTTGACAGGAAAAGGGTCTACAAACTGACCTTTTGTTTGAAGACCTGCAGGTCTTGACAAGTGAGTAATTGAAGGAAGGGCAAATTTTAGACAAGCTAGCAGAAAAGTGTGAGTGACCTTGATGTTGCATCCTTTATGCATTGGCTCATTTCATCAAAAGCCAGCAAACAGGAGGAATGTGCTTGTTGGGTTTTTCTTTTGAGGAAGAACTATGTAAGCACAGAAGCATCTGGTCTCTGTGGCGCAATCGGTTAGCGTGTTCGGCTGTTAACCGAAAGGATGGTGGTTCGAGCCCACCCAGGGACGATGTATGTTCCTTTCTCTTCTTTTTTAGACGTATTTTGCGCAAACAGATTAACTAAATTTCAACATTTCTCTCAAACAAATCAGCCTCTCGCCCAACGTGGGGCTCGAACCCACGACCCTGAGATTAAGAGTCTCATGCTCTACCGACTGAGCGAGCCGGACGTTTTTTGTAGGACCCCAAAAGCACTTGCTGTCGCCACATGTTGACATGTTGAGCAGGACCTGAGCTATGTTTGTGGAATTTGTGCAGAGACTAAAGACCTTCACCCTTAAACATTCACTAAACCTGGTGCATGATCTCACATCCCAGAGATTGAGAATCTGGCAAACTAACAATCGAACTGGTCAGGTAACAGCAGCATTTGAAGTGGGGTCAAAAATGTACCATTAAAGGCACTTGACATCCCCGCTCAGTTTCGTTGCATAGCCTCTTTATAGTTGTTGAAAAAACGTTTTGTAGCGGAAGAAAACATTAATTTACTGGAAGACAATCCAGTGATCGCTCTTAATATCAAAGTAAAACATGTACTCTGTCCTGATAAAATTTTGACCATGTGCATTTCACCTTGGGATTTAAAGTGTTTCCCGTTAGTCTGAGTACATCAGCTGAAGGCAGCTTAACTTCTTTTTTGGTTCTTGAAGTCTTTTTTTATTCTCATCCGAAAGGCATATTCTGTTCCAGAAAACATTGGGGATTCCAATGTATCAATGACCTAGTTGGGAAAATGATTGCTGAACTCTGTAATGATCCTGATCTCAGCAGTACCAAGTGCCACAAAGGTCCACAAATCAGTTTACTCATGTATTTTATTGCCTATGGTTTGGTTTGTAAATGTGTGTTGGTGATATGGATGCATTCATGACACCACATTTTCTGGACAAAATGCGTCTTGGAGCAGAGCTCCTGCAGTGCTTCCATCAAATCTGTTTTGAATAGGTTTTGGGTGCATTTTCACATATAATTTCAAAAGCGTCATATCTAAGAGGACATAACCCTGCAACTGAAGGCAAGGGAGCTACACTGTGTAAACTGGTGAAAATCATACACATTCCGATGACTGGTGGACAAAAGGATCAAAACTTTGACAGGAAAAGGGTCTACAAACTGACCTTTTGTTTGAAGACCTGCAGGTCTTGACAAGTGAGTAATTGAAGGAAGGGCAAATTTTAGACAAGCTAGCAGAAAAGTGTGAGTGACCTTGATGTTGCATCCTTTATGCATTGGCTCATTTCATCAAAAGCCAGCAAACAGGAGGAATGTGCTTGTTGGGTTTTTCTTTTGAGGAAGAACTATGTAAGCACAGAAGCATCTGGTCTCTGTGGCGCAATCGGTTAGCGCGTTCGGCTGTTAACCGAAAGGATGGTGGTTCGAGCCCACCCAGGGACGATGTATGTTCCTTTCTCTTCTTTTTTAGACGTATTTTGCGCAAACAGATTAACTAAATTTCAACATTTCTCTCAAACAAATCAGCCTCTCGCCCAACGTGGGGCTCGAACCCACGACCCTGAGATTAAGAGTCTCATGCTCTACCGACTGAGCGAGCCGGACGTTTTTTGTAGGACCCCAAAAGCACTTGCTGTCGCCACATGTTGACATGTTGAGCAGGACCTGAGCTATGTTTGTGGAATTTGTGCAGAGACTAAAGACCTTCACCCTTAAACATTCACTAAACCTGGTGCATGATCTCACATCCCAGAGATTGAGAATCTGGCAAACTAACAAACGAACTGGTCAGGTAACAGCAGCATTTGAAGTGGGGTCAAAAATGTACCATTAAAGGCACTTGACATCCCCGCTCAGTTTCGTTGCATAGCCTCTTTATAGTTGTTGAAAAAACATTTTGTAGCGGAAGAAAACATTAATTTACTGGAAGACAATCCAGTGATCGCTCTTAATATCAAAGTAAAACATGTACTCTGTCCTGATAAAATTTTGACCATGTGCATTTCACCTTGGGATTTAAAGTGTTTCCCGTTAGTCTGAGTACATCAGCTGAAGGCAGCTTAACTTCTTTTTTGGTTCTTGAAGTCTTTTTTTATTCTCATCCGAAAGGCATATTCTGTTCCAGAAAACATTGGGGATTCCAATGTATCAATGACCTAGTTGGGAAAATGATTGCTGAACTCTGTAATGATCCTGATCTCAGCAGTACCAAGTGCCACAAAGGTCCACAAATCAGTTTACTCATGTATTTTATTGCCTATGGTTTGGTTTGTAAATGTGTGTTGGTGATATGGATGCATTCATGACACCACATTTTCTGGACAAAATGCGTCTTGGAGCAGAGCTCCTGCAGTGCTTCCATCAAATCTGTTTTGAATAGGTTTTGGGTGCATTTTCACATATAATTTCAAAAGCGTCATATCTAAGAGGACATAACCCTGCAACTGAAGGCAAGGGAGCTACACTGTGTAAACTGGTGAAAATCATACACATTCCGATGACTGGTGGACAAAAGGATCAAAACTTTGACAGGAAAAGGGTCTACAAACTGACCTTTTGTTTGAAGACCTGCAGGTCTTGACAAGTGAGTAATTGAAGGAAGGGCAAATTTTAGACAAGCTAGCAGAAAAGTGTGAGTGACCTTGATGTTGCATCCTTTATGCATTGGCTCATTTCATCAAAAGCCAGCAAACAGGAGGAATGTGCTTGTTGGGTTTTTCTTTTGAGGAAGAACTATGTAAGCACAGAAGCATCTGGTCTCTGTGGCGCAATCGGTTAGCGCGTTCGGCTGTTAACCGAAAGGATGGTGGTTCGAGCCCACCCAGGGACGATGTATGTTCCTTTCTCTTCTTTTTTAGACGTATTTTGCGCAAACAGATTAACTAAATTTCAACATTTCTCTCAAACAAATCAGCCTCTCGCCCAACGTGGGGCTCGAACCCACGACCCTGAGATTAAGAGTCTCATGCTCTACCGACTGAGCTAGCCGGGCGTTTTATGTAGGACCCCAAAAGCACTTGCTGTCGCCACATGTTGACATGTTGAGCAGGACCTGAGCTATGTTTGTGGAATTTGTGCAGAGACTAAAGACCTTCACCCTTAAACATTCACTAAACCTGGTGCATGATCTCACATCCCAGAGATTGAGAATCTGGCAAACTAACAATCGAACTGGTCAGGTAACAGCAGCATTTGAAGTGGGGTCAAAAATGTACCATTAAAGGCACTTGACATCCCCGCTCAGTTTCGTTGCATAGCCTCTTTATAGTTGTTGAAAAAACGTTTTGTAGCGGAAGAAAACATTAATTTACTGGAAGACAATCCAGTGATCGCTCTTAATATCAAAGTAAAACATGTACTCTGTCCTGATAAAATTTTGACCATGTGCATTTCACCTTGGGATTTAAAGTGTTTCCCGTTAGTCTGAGTACATCAGCTGAAGGCAGCTTAACTTCTTTTTTGGTTCTTGAAGTCTTTTTTTATTCTCATCCGAAAGGCATATTCTGTTCCAGAAAACATTGGGGATTCCAATGTATCAATGACCTAGTTGGGAAAATGATTGCTGAACTCTGTAATGATCCTGATCTCAGCAGTACCAAGTGCCACAAAGGTCCACAAATCAGTTTACTCATGTATTTTATTGCCTATGGTTTGGTTTGTAAATGTGTGTTGGTGATATGGATGCATTCATGACACCACATTTTCTGGACAAAATGCGTCTTGGAGCAGAGCTCCTGCAGTGCTTCCATCAAATCTGTTTTGAATAGGTTTTGGGTGCATTTTCACATATAATTTCAAAAGCGTCATATCTAAGAGGACATAACCCTGCAACTGAAGGCAAGGGAGCTACACTGTGTAAACTGGTGAAAATCATACACATTCCGATGACTGGTGGACAAAAGGATCAAAACTTTGACAGGAAAAGGGTCTACAAACTGACCTTTTGTTTGAAGACCTGCAGGTCTTGACAAGTGAGTAATTGAAGGAAGGGCAAATTTTAGACAAGCTAGCAGAAAAGTGTGAGTGACCTTGATGTTGCATCCTTTATGCATTGGCTCATTTCATCAAAAGCCAGCAAACAGGAGGAATGTGCTTGTTGGGTTTTTCTTTTGAGGAAGAACTATGTAAGCACAGAAGCATCTGGTCTCTGTGGCGCAATCGGTTAGCGCGTTCGGCTGTTAACCGAAAGGATGGTGGTTCGAGCCCACCCAGGGACGATGTATGTTCCTTTCTCTTCTTTTTTAGACGTATTTTGCGCAAACAGATTAACTAAATTTCAACATTTCTCTCAAACAAATCAGCCTCTCGCCCAACGTGGGGCTCGAACCCACGACCCTGAGATTAAGAGTCTCATGCTCTACCGACTGAGCTAGCCGGGCGTTTTATGTAGGACCCCAAAAGCACTTGCTGTCGCCACATGTTGACATGTTGAGCAGGACCTGAGCTATGTTTGTGGAATTTGTGCAGAGACTAAAGACCTTCACCCTTAAACATTCACTAAACCTGGTGCATGATCTCACATCCCAGAGATTGAGAATCTGGCAAACTAACAATCGAACTGGTCAGGTAACAGCAGCATTTGAAGTGGGGTCAAAAATGTACCATTAAAGGCACTTGACATCCCCGCTCAGTTTCGTTGCATAGCCTCTTTATAGTTGTTGAAAAAACGTTTTGTAGCGGAAGAAAACATTAATTTACTGGAAGACAATCCAGTGATCGCTCTTAATATCAAAGTAAAACATGTACTCTGTCCTGATAAAATTTTGACCATGTGCATTTCACCTTGGGATTTAAAGTGTTTCCCGTTAGTCTGAGTACATCAGCTGAAGGCAGCTTAACTTCTTTTTTGGTTCTTGAAGTCTTTTTTTATTCTCATCCGAAAGGCATATTCTGTTCCAGAAAACATTGGGGATTCCAATGTATCAATGACCTAGTTGGGAAAATGATTGCTGAACTCTGTAATGATCCTGATCTCAGCAGTACCAAGTGCCACAAAGGTCCACAAATCAGTTTACTCATGTATTTTATTGCCTATGGTTTGGTTTGTAAATGTGTGTTGGTGATATGGATGCATTCATGACACCACATTTTCTGGACAAAATGCGTCTTGGAGCAGAGCTCCTGCAGTGCTTCCATCAAATCTGTTTTGAATAGGTTTTGGGTGCATTTTCACATATAATTTCAAAAGCGTCATATCTAAGAGGACATAACCCTGCAACTGAAGGCAAGGGAGCTACACTGTGTAAACTGGTGAAAATCATACACATTCCGATGACTGGTGGACAAAAGGATCAAAACTTTGACAGGAAAAGGGTCTACAAACTGACCTTTTGTTTGAAGACCTGCAGGTCTTGACAAGTGAGTAATAGAAGGAAGGGCAAATTTTAGACAAGCTAGCAGAAAAGTGTGAGTGACCTTGATGTTGCATCCTTTATGCATTGGCTCATTTCATCAAAAGCCAGCAAACAGGAGGAATGTGCTTGTTGGGTTTTTCTTTTGAGGAAGAACTATGTAAGCACAGAAGCATCAGGTCTCTGTGGCGCAATCGGTTAGCGCGTTCGGCTGTTAACCGAAAGGATGGTGGTTCGAGCCCACCCAGGGACGATGTATGTTCCTTTCTCTTCTTTTTTAGACGTATTTTGCGCAAACAGATTAACTAAATTTCAACATTTCTCTCAAACAAATCAGCCTCTCGCCCAACGTGGGGCTCGAACCCACGACCCTGAGATTAAGAGTCTCATGCTCTACCGACTGAGCTAGCCGGGCGTTTTATGTAGGACCCCAAAAGCACTTGCTGTCGCCACATGTTGACATGTTGAGCAGGACCTGAGCTATGTTTGTGGAATTTGTGCAGAGACTAAAGACCTTCACCCTTAAACATTCACTAAACCTGGTGCATGATCTCACATCCCAGAGATTGAGAATCTGGCAAACTAACAATCGAACTGGTCAGGTAACAGCAGCATTTGAAGTGGGGTCAAAAATGTACCATTAAAGGCACTTGACATCCCCGCTCAGTTTCGTTGCATAGCCTCTTTATAGTTGTTGAAAAAACGTTTTGTAGCGGAAGAAAACATTAATTTACTGGAAGACAATCCAGTGATCGCTCTTAATATCAAAGTAAAACATGTACTCTGTCCTGATAAAATTTTGACCATGTGCATTTCACCTTGGGATTTAAAGTGTTTCCCGTTAGTCTGAGTACATCAGCTGAAGGCAGCTTAACTTCTTTTTTGGTTCTTGAAGTCTTTTTTTATTCTCATCCGAAAGGCATATTCTGTTCCAGAAAACATTGGGGATTCCAATGTATCAATGACCTAGTTGGGAAAATGATTGCTGAACTCTGTAATGATCCTGATCTCAGCAGTACCAAGTGCCACAAAGGTCCACAAATCAGTTTACTCATGTATTTTATTGCCTATGGTTTGGTTTGTAAATGTGTGTTGGTGATATGGATGCATTCATGACACCACATTTTCTGGACAAAATGCGTCTTGGAGCAGAGCTCCTGCAGTGCTTCCATCAAATCTGTTTTGAATAGGTTTTGGGTGCATTTTCACATATAATTTCAAAAGCGTCATATCTAAGAGGACATAACCCTGCAACTGAAGGCAAGGGAGCTACACTGTGTAAACTGGTGAAAATCATACACATTCCGATGACTGGTGGACAAAAGGATCAAAACTTTGACAGGAAAAGGGTCTACAAACTGACCTTTTGTTTGAAGACCTGCAGGTCTTGACAAGTGAGTAATTGAAGGAAGGGCAAATTTTAGACAAGCTAGCAGAAAAGTGTGAGTGACCTTGATGTTGCATCCTTTATGCATTGGCTCATTTCATCAAAAGCCAGCAAACAGGAGGAATGTGCTTGTTGGGTTTTTCTTTTGAGGAAGAACTATGTAAGCACAGAAGCATCTGGTCTCTGTGGCGCAATCGGTTAGCGCGTTCGGCTGTTAACCGAAAGGATGGTGGTTCGAGCCCACCCAGGGACGATGTATGTTCCTTTCTCTTCTTTTTTAGACGTATTTTGCGCAAACAGATTAACTAAATTTCAACATTTCTCTCAAACAAATCAGCCTCTCGCCCAACGTGGGGCTCGAACCCACGACCCTGAGATTAAGAGTCTCATGCTCTACCGACTGAGCTAGCCGGGCGTTTTATGTAGGACCCCAAAAGCACTTGCTGTCGCCACATGTTGACATGTTGAGCAGGACCTGAGCTATGTTTGTGGAATTTGTGCAGAGACTAAAGACCTTCACCCTTAAACATTCACTAAACCTGGTGCATGATCTCACATCCCAGAGATTGAGAATCTGGCAAACTAACAATCGAACTGGTCAGGTAACAGCAGCATTTGAAGTGGGGTCAAAAATGTACCATTAAAGGCACTTGACATCCCCGCTCAGTTTCGTTGCATAGCCTCTTTATAGTTGTTGAAAAAACATTTTGTAGCGGAAGAAAACATTAATTTACTGGAAGACAATCCAGTGATCGCTCTTAATATCAAAGTAAAACATGTACTCTGTCCTGATAAAATTTTGACCATGTGCATTTCACCTTGGGATTTAAAGTGTTTCCCGTTAGTCTGAGTACATCAGCTGAAGGCAGCTTAACTTCTTTTTTGGTTCTTGAAGTCTTTTTTTATTCTCATCCGAAAGGCATATTCTGTTCCAGAAAACATTGGGGATTCCAATGTATCAATGACCTAGTTGGGAAAATGATTGCTGAACTCTGTAATGATCCTGATCTCAGCAGTACCAAGTGCCACAAAGGTCCACAAATCAGTTTACTCATGTATTTTATTGCCTATGGTTTGGTTTGTAAATGTGTGTTGGTGATATGGATGCATTCATGACACCACATTTTCTGGACAAAATGCGTCTTGGAGCAGAGCTCCTGCAGTGCTTCCATCAAATCTGTTTTGAATAGGTTTTGGGTGCATTTTCACATATAATTTCAAAAGCGTCATATCTAAGAGGACATAACCCTGCAACTGAAGGCAAGGGAGCTACACTGTGTAAACTGGTGAAAATCATACACATTCCGATGACTGGTGGACAAAAGGATCAAAACTTTGACAGGAAAAGGGTCTACAAACTGACCTTTTGTTTGAAGACCTGCAGGTCTTGACAAGTGAGTAATTGAAGGAAGGGCAAATTTTAGACAAGCTAGCAGAAAAGTGTGAGTGACCTTGATGTTGCATCCTTTATGCATTGGCTCATTTCATCAAAAGCCAGCAAACAGGAGGAATGTGCTTGTTGGGTTTTTCTTTTGAGGAAGAACTATGTAAGCACAGAAGCATCAGGTCTCTGTGGCGCAATCGGTTAGCGCGTTCGGCTGTTAACCGAAAGGATGGTGGTTCGAGCCCACCCAGGGACGATGTATGTTCCTTTCTCTTCTTTTTTAGACGTATTTTGCGCAAACAGATTAACTAAATTTCAACATTTCTCTCAAACAAATCAGCCTCTCGCCCAACGTGGGGCTCGAACCCACGACCCTGAGATTAAGAGTCTCATGCTCTACCGACTGAGCTAGCCGGGCGTTTTATGTAGGACCCCAAAAGCACTTGCTGTCGCCACATGTTGACATGTTGAGCAGGACCTGAGCTATGTTTGTGGAATTTGTGCAGAGACTAAAGACCTTCACCCTTAAACATTCACTAAACCTGGTGCATGATCTCACATCCCAGAGATTGAGAATCTGGCAAACTAACAATCGAACTGGTCAGGTAACAGCAGCATTTGAAGTGGGGTCAAAAATGTACCATTAAAGGCACTTGACATCCCCGCTCAGTTTCGTTGCATAGCCTCTTTATAGTTGTTGAAAAAACGTTTTGTAGCGGAAGAAAACATTAATTTACTGGAAGACAATCCAGTGATCGCTCTTAATATCAAAGTAAAACATGTACTCTGTCCTGATAAAATTTTGACCATGTGCATTTCACCTTGGGATTTAAAGTGTTTCCCGTTAGTCTGAGTACATCAGCTGAAGGCAGCTTAACTTCTTTTTTGGTTCTTGAAGTCTTTTTTTATTCTCATCCGAAAGGCATATTCTGTTCCAGAAAACATTGGGGATTCCAATGTATCAATGACCTAGTTGGGAAAATGATTGCTGAACTCTGTAATGATCCTGATCTCAGCAGTACCAAGTGCCACAAAGGTCCACAAATCAGTTTACTCATGTATTTTATTGCCTATGGTTTGGTTTGTAAATGTGTGTTGGTGATATGGATGCATTCATGACACCACATTTTCTGGACAAAATGCGTCTTGGAGCAGAGCTCCTGCAGTGCTTCCATCAAATCTGTTTTGAATAGGTTTTGGGTGCATTTTCACATATAATTTCAAAAGCGTCATATCTAAGAGGACATAACCCTGCAACTGAAGGCAAGGGAGCTACACTGTGTAAACTGGTGAAAATCATACACATTCCGATGACTGGTGGACAAAAGGATCAAAACTTTGACAGGAAAAGGGTCTACAAACTGACCTTTTGTTTGAAGACCTGCAGGTCTTGACAAGTGAGTAATTGAAGGAAGGGCAAATTTTAGACAAGCTAGCAGAAAAGTGTGAGTGACCTTGATGTTGCATCCTTTATGCATTGGCTCATTTCATCAAAAGCCAGCAAACAGGAGGAATGTGCTTGTTGGGTTTTTCTTTTGAGGAAGAACTATGTAAGCACAGAAGCATCTGGTCTCTGTGGCGCAATCGGTTAGCGCGTTCGGCTGTTAACCGAAAGGATGGTGGTTCGAGCCCACCCAGGGACGATGTATGTTCCTTTCTCTTCTTTTTTAGACGTATTTTGCGCAAACAGATTAACTAAATTTCAACATTTCTCTCAAACAAATCAGCCTCTCGCCCAACGTGGGGCTCGAACCCACGACCCTGAGATTAAGAGTCTCATGCTCTACCGACTGAGCTAGCCGGGCGTTTTATGTAGGACCCCAAAAGCACTTGCTGTCGCCACATGTTGACATGTTGAGCAGGACCTGAGCTATGTTTGTGGAATTTGTGCAGAGACTAAAGACCTTCACCCTTAAACATTCACTAAACCTGGTGCATGATCTCACATCCCAGAGATTGAGAATCTGGCAAACTAACAATCGAACTGGTCAGGTAACAGCAGCATTTGAAGTGGGGTCAAAAATGTACCATTAAAGGCACTTGACATCCCCGCTCAGTTTCGTTGCATAGCCTCTTTATAGTTGTTGAAAAAACGTTTTGTAGCGGAAGAAAACATTAATTTACTGGAAGACAATCCAGTGATCGCTCTTAATATCAAAGTAAAACATGTACTCTGTCCTGATAAAATTTTGACCATGTGCATTTCACCTTGGGATTTAAAGTGTTTCCCGTTAGTCTGAGTACATCAGCTGAAGGCAGCTTAACTTCTTTTTTGGTTCTTGAAGTCTTTTTTTATTCTCATCCGAAAGGCATATTCTGTTCCAGAAAACATTGGGGATTCCAATGTATCAATGACCTAGTTGGGAAAATGATTGCTGAACTCTGTAATGATCCTGATCTCAGCAGTACCAAGTGCCACAAAGGTCCACAAATCAGTTTACTCATGTATTTTATTGCCTATGGTTTGGTTTGTAAATGTGTGTTGGTGATATGGATGCATTCATGACACCACATTTTCTGGACAAAATGCGTCTTGGAGCAGAGCTCCTGCAGTGCTTCCATCAAATCTGTTTTGAATAGGTTTTGGGTGCATTTTCACATATAATTTCAAAAGCGTCATATCTAAGAGGACATAACCCTGCAACTGAAGGCAAGGGAGCTACACTGTGTAAACTGGTGAAAATCATACACATTCCGATGACTGGTGGACAAAAGGATCAAAACTTTGACAGGAAAAGGGTCTACAAACTGACCTTTTGTTTGAAGACCTGCAGGTCTTGACAAGTGAGTAATAGAAGGAAGGGCAAATTTTAGACAAGCTAGCAGAAAAGTGTGAGTGACCTTGATGTTGCATCCTTTATGCATTGGCTCATTTCATCAAAAGCCAGCAAACAGGAGGAATGTGCTTGTTGGGTTTTTCTTTTGAGGAAGAACTATGTAAGCACAGAAGCATCTGGTCTCTGTGGCGCAATCGGTTAGCGCGTTCGGCTGTTAACCGAAAGGATGGTGGTTCGGGCCCACCCAGGGAAGATGTGTGTTCCTTTCTCTTCTTTTTTAGACGTATTTTGCGCAAACAGATTAACTAAATTTCAACATTTCTCTCAAACAAATCAGCCTCTCGCCCAACGTGGGGCTCGAACCCACGACCCTGAGATTAAGAGTCTCATGCTCTACCGACTGAGCGAGCCGGACGTTTTTTGTAGGACCCCAAAAGCACTTGCTGTTGCCACATGTTGACATGTTGAGCAGGACCTGAGCTATGTTTGTGGAATTTGTGCAGAGACTAAAGACCTTCACCCTTAAACATTCACTAAACCTGGTGCATGATCTCACATCCCAGAGATTGAGAATCTGGCAAACTAACAATCGAACTGGTCAGGTAACAGCAGCATTTGAAGTGGGGTCAAAAATGTACCATTAAAGGCACTTGACATCCCCGCTCAGTTTCGTTGCATAGCCTCTTTATAGTTGTTGAAAAAACGTTTTGTAGCGGAAGAAAACATTAATTTACTGGAAGACAATCCAGTGATCGCTCTTAATATCAAAGTAAAACATGTACTCTGTCCTGATAAAATTTTGACCATGTGCATTTCACCTTGGGATTTAAAGTGTTTCCCGTTAGTCTGAGTACATCAGCTGAAGGCAGCTTAACTTCTTTTTTGGTTCTTGAAGTCTTTTTTTATTCTCATCCGAAAGGCATATTCTGTTCCAGAAAACATTGGGGATTCCAATGTATCAATGACCTAGTTGGGAAAATGATTGCTGAACTCTGTAATGATCCTGATCTCAGCAGTACCAAGTGCCACAAAGGTCCACAAATCAGTTTACTCATGTATTTTATTGCCTATGGTTTGGTTTGTAAATGTGTGTTGGTGATATGGATGCATTCATGACACCACATTTTCTGGACAAAATGCGTCTTGGAGCAGAGCTCCTGCAGTGCTTCCATCAAATCTGTTTTGAATAGGTTTTGGGTGCATTTTCACATATAATTTCAAAAGCGTCATATCTAAGAGGACATAACCCTGCAACTGAAGGCAAGGGAGCTACACTGTGTAAACTGGTGAAAATCATACACATTCCGATGACTGGTGGACAAAAGGATCAAAACTTTGACAGGAAAAGGGTCTACAAACTGACCTTTTGTTTGAAGACCTGCAGGTCTTGACAAGTGAGTAATTGAAGGAAGGGCAAATTTTAGACAAGCTAGCAGAAAAGTGTGAGTGACCTTGATGTTGCATCCTTTATGCATTGGCTCATTTCATCAAAAGCCAGCAAACAGGAGGAATGTGCTTGTTGGGTTTTTCTTTTGAGGAAGAACTATGTAAGCACAGAAGCATCTGGTCTCTGTGGCGCAATCGGTTAGCGCGTTCGGCTGTTAACCGAAAGGATGGTGGTTCGAGCCCACCCAGGGACGATGTATGTTCCTTTCTCTTCTTTTTTAGACGTATTTTGCGCAAACAGATTAACTAAATTTCAACATTTCTCTCAAACAAATCAGCCTCTCGCCCAACGTGGGGCTCGAACCCACGACCCTGAGATTAAGAGTCTCATGCTCTACCGACTGAGCTAGCCGGGCGTTTTATGTAGGACCCCAAAAGCACTTGCTGTCGCCACATGTTGACATGTTGAGCAGGACCTGAGCTATGTTTGTGGAATTTGTGCAGAGACTAAAGACCTTCACCCTTAAACATTCACTAAACCTGGTGCATGATCTCACATCCCAGAGATTGAGAATCTGGCAAACTAACAATCGAACTGGTCAGGTAACAGCAGCATTTGAAGTGGGGTCAAAAATGTACCATTAAAGGCACTTGACATCCCCGCTCAGTTTCGTTGCATAGCCTCTTTATAGTTGTTGAAAAAACATTTTGTAGCGGAAGAAAACATTAATTTACTGGAAGACAATCCAGTGATCGCTCTTAATATCAAAGTAAAACATGTACTCTGTCCTGATAAAATTTTGACCATGTGCATTTCACCTTGGGATTTAAAGTGTTTCCCGTTAGTCTGAGTACATCAGCTGAAGGCAGCTTAACTTCTTTTTTGGTTCTTGAAGTCTTTTTTTATTCTCATCCGAAAGGCATATTCTGTTCCAGAAAACATTGGGGATTCCAATGTATCAATGACCTAGTTGGGAAAATGATTGCTGAACTCTGTAATGATCCTGATCTCAGCAGTACCAAGTGCCACAAAGGTCCACAAATCAGTTTACTCATGTATTTTATTGCCTATGGTTTGGTTTGTAAATGTGTGTTGGTGATATGGATGCATTCATGACACCACATTTTCTGGACAAAATGCGTCTTGGAGCAGAGCTCCTGCAGTGCTTCCATCAAATCTGTTTTGAATAGGTTTTGGGTGCATTTTCACATATAATTTCAAAAGCGTCATATCTAAGAGGACATAACCCTGCAACTGAAGGCAAGGGAGCTACACTGTGTAAACTGGTGAAAATCATACACATTCCGATGACTGGTGGACAAAAGGATCAAAAC